>NC_133453.1:122338206-122647581 GCF_048565385.1 Saimiri boliviensis
GAAGGAGTCAAGGCCACTGACTCGTGCTAAAAACAGAAAAGACACCGTGCTATTCAGGCCCGATTTTTAAACAATGCGTTATAGTGATGGCAAAGTGCAGGGTGTGAGGAGCGGGAGGTATGTGCACATTTGTGGGTGTGAACATTTCTGTGGGCATGTGTTTCTGCTGACTATGGAGGTTTGCATAAAGGTACTTTACAACCCAGCCAAGGACTCCTACCTTCAAGATCCTTTTTCCTAACCAAGACCTCCATGCCCTACTCTGAGTCCCAGGGTGTTCCATGCATGTGTGAGGTAACATATCCTATCTGAGAAGGTCAGGTCTGGCTCTCAATTCTGTACACCACTTCACAAGGTCATTAGTCTGTTCATTTTCTTAACTCTTGCCCCCTCCTTTTCCATGGCAGGCAATGCATATATGGGCACATGATAGATGCCCATCAGCCCTCGCCAGAATGATTTAAAAAAAAAAAAGGCAAGTTCTTTGAAGTACTGAAGCTCTGAGAAGTACCTATCAGAAGCCATGGTTGTGGAGGGTATTCATTATCACCAAAAAAATCTGAGTTCTGAGCTATAGGGGCATAAAAGACACTGGCCTTGGCATCACAGGAAGCAAGCCAACAGTCCTGGGAAGAGAACACAACCTCTACACAGAAGGATCCAATTAAACACAGCATACAGTCCCAAGCTTGCTGCTGCAGACAGAAAGACGAATATGACTTGTCTCTTGAGAGGTCTGCTATCTAATGGCAGAGACAGACTTTTAAACAACTAACCATAAAGCAGAAGGGTAAGTGCTGCTTTTATAGAAGGTTATATATAAAGTCTTACGAACCCATTAAAAGGGGGCCAAGTCATTCTGTCTGGGCTGCTTAAGGAAGATCTCTCAGAGAAAGAGACATATGAATTAGACTTTGCAGATGAATAGGAGTTTGCTAGGTGAGAAGAAGCAGGAGAGAATTTTAGGCAGAGAGAACTGACAGAAATAGAGACATTAAAAACGCATAGTGCTTGGAAAGCAGGGAACAGCTTAATGTGACTGAAGCTGAGGATACAAGAATGGCAGTGTACAGAAGATAAGAAATGAAGCTATGTAATGATAACAGTGAACACCTGTTGAGTACTTACCATGTGTCAGACATCATACAAGGCACTTTACATGTTCATTTACTCTTTGTAAAACATGTGATGTAGGTACTGGTTGCCTCATTTTACTGTTGGAGAAATTGAGGTGCAGTCAATGAGTGCATAGGAAAGAAACATTCCCAAGGTCAGACAAGATACATGGTAGAGCTGGGCATGACCCCACACAGCCTGACAGCAGACCCTGTGCCCATCACCACTTGGATGTGCATATTGTAGTTCTGGGGCTTAACAGTGACAAAGGTTAGGTTAGGTTGATGTGGCTTCAGGGAGAAGGTGGCATCAGAAAGAGGTAAATGACGCAGATTTGGGTAGGCTGGGGTAAGAGGCATGGAGGAAAGCCATGATCAAAGCTGTATGTGTGAGAATGAGAATGAGGATGTGGAGTGGGCCATTCACCTGGCCCATTGGTCTGCTCAGTGGCCCGGTGCTTCTTGGCAAACCCCAAATGAACATCTCGTTGATGGCCCCAGAAGCATCCCTGCTCTCCAGAAAGTTCCAGGGAACTCATGTCTGCTCACTTTCTCTCTGTTCCTTCCTGCTTCTCACTGGCCTGGGAAGGTGCAGTCATTAATACAAGGGAAGATGAATGCCCACAGGAGACTCATGGGCTGATCTTCCCCTCTGTTATGCATGGTTTTTATAATGTATCTTCTACCAAGCAGTCCTGGGTAAGGACAGATGCTATTTGGCAGTGGGATTTAATGAATCCAGCAGTGCTTTGCTCCCCATTAAGAATCCCTGAGGGGTGTTCAGCTGACTGAGCAGCAGAAGGTTGCTGCTGCACACATTTAAATAAGAGAGACATCAGGGCAGGGTAGCAGAGGCCAAAGGGAGACCATTCCTTGAGTGAAATTGAATTTTGTTAGAGTTAAATTGAGATGCTGAGCTGTCTTTTTACAAACGTATTCATGGGTTTGGCTGTCACTTTCATTTAGTGGGCTTGCCATCTGAAGCTGGGGCTGGCTGGTGGAGCCATGGCCTCTCTGCCTGAGAATGCAGAGCCTCACCCTGAGAAGCAGGAGCCCAGGTGGGTGGGGGAGAAACTGCAGAGCAACAAGCCAGAGGAGGGTCTAGTCTGCAACTTGCTGCTTCCTCTACCAGCTGCTTCTTCCTGAACCTGGCAAAGGAGCTACAAAATCACCATTATAGTATGATGCAGAATATGAGGTGTTCTACTCCCACAGATCAAAGGTGAAGTTCTGGTTAAGTGCAATCAACAGGCCTGTCAATGTAGGTGAGTTATTGACCCTCTCTGTGCCTCAGTTTCCTCACTGGAAAGAAGGGCTTTGAAATAGTATCTTTTTAGACTTAACGGTGAGCGTGAACTGAAATAAAACATACCAAAGTCTTAGCTCAATGCTGAGCCAACAGCAAGTCTTTATAAAAGTGAAACAGGAGAGTTCTTTTATCCTCTCCCACAGGGTGTGCAGCAGGGGTGTGGCTCACTTCTTTGGTGTCACACTGCTCAAACCCCAAGGGGGAGCATGCAGACAGGCAGGTGCAGAGGTCATGGGGAGCACTTTTGGGCTCCAACCCCATGGTAGCATCTAGACATAAGGGTTTCCAAGCCCAAGTGAGCGTGTGTTACAGTGTGCTCTTTCAGCTTTGCCGTTTGCTGACAGCTTGTGTTAGTTCAGTGAGACCCTCTGCGTTATCGGAAGGGCAGCGGGCTTTCTGTATCCCAAGTTCTTGCCCAGTGTACTGGAAAAATTGCATCACACAAGGGCTTGGAGGGTGAGTGCAAGGTTTTATTGAGTGGTGAAGGTGGCTCTCAGCAAGATGGATGGGGATGGGGAGGGAAATGGAGCGGGAAGGTGGTCTTTCCCTGGAGTGGGGCCACCCAGTGACCAAACCTCTAAGCACCCCTGGCAGAACTGCCCTTGGAGGCTGCGTTGTTCTGTTGCTGGCCTGCCAGTGTCTGCTGGTGTGTGTTCCTCTGCTCCTTTCAATGTCCAGGGCCAGCCACTGTGTCTGTGCTCACTTAAGGTCTCGGGTTTATATGGGCACAGGATGGGGAGTGTGGCAGGTCAAAAGGTAACTTTTTGGGCATGGAAATAGAAGTGCCTGTCCTCAGTGAGAGGTCCATGGACGCAGGTTCGAGGGTGGAGCCCTCACCAGGGACCCTGCCCTTCTCTATCCAGCACTTCCCCGTCCCCTTCCTGTATCAAAAGTAAATTTTACAAATTGTATATGGGAGCAAGTTCTATGCAGTGGTAACTGGGAGGGCACTTGGGTTGCATGATACCTGCATGCCACCATTTCTGAAACACATCTGTTTGGAATATATTCCTCATCCATCAACACTGCCCCTTGTCTTGTTTCTGCAGTCAGGTCTGTCTGAGAAGGAGATGTGAATCATTAACAGGAGGACGGGAAGCACTAGGTTAATGTGGCATGTGCAGACCTGAGTTAGCCAGGAGGGGAGCGGTCAGTGCGGAGAGGGAAGGTGCAGGCTTACTTTACAATTCTGTGGAGACAAGGTCCTGGGTAATAGCATCAAAGCATGGAGGTCGCTGGGTAAGGAAGGGTGGGAAGCAGGGCTACTAGGATTCCCCTGGGGGCTGTAAGGTTTTTCTAGAGCAGATGGCCTTGCCGGTCTGTTGAACTGAGATATGGGTCTAGGCCTTGAGAAAGCGTCCTCAAAGAAAAAATTAACATGATGATTTATTTGCTTTAGGCATGGTCTGGGGATTGGCTGTGGTGGAGGTGAACAGGAGCGCTTTCTATCACTGCTACTGGCAAGTGCTTTCTTCTCTTTCAAGACTGGCTGTTAATGGACATAATGCATGAGGGACAACTTGAATTCAAAGTAAAAAAGAGAGGACCCTGGAGCTCACCTCTCCAGAGTCACAGTTAAGAAAACCCAAGGCCTGGATTCTCTAGACCCTTGCTTTGTGACCTTGGACAAGTGCCCTCTGCATTTCGGACCTTTGTTCTCTGGGCCTTTGCTCCTGTTTAATGCAGGGACCACATGAAGACCAGGGGCCTCCTGCTGGTGACCAAGGGCAGCAGAGGGAAGCTGCGTGTCTCTAGATGGGGCAGGGACTTTCTCCTTCAGCCTTAAACTGCAGCTGTCCCTGCTGCTTTTCTTCCCTAGCACCTGGCCTCACAGTCACTTGAGTTTGTGACCTGGGATTAGACTGCCTTGATGATCTCCAAGGTCACTTTGCACTCTGCTGCGACAATATTCTAACGGCTTACTAGGAGTGCCCTCAGCTGTCAGCGAAGCTGTTCTTAATCTGGGGTCCTCTAAACCGCAGGGACTCATGGGACAGAATTTAGAGTGTTCAAGAATGTAGATGAGATTTTTAAATATCGTATGTTTTTACTAACTTGTCATTGAAATTTAACATTCTCCTCACTTAGGAATCTAGGAAACAGACCAGTCACCATTAGCTGTACCTGTCACTCTGTCACCAGCAGAAATTGTAGATGTTTTCATCCTGCAGTGCTGGCCCTGGATTTCATGTTGCTGTATAGTTCCTCCATCACAAATGTGGGCCAGCTAGTGACACACTTTAATCAACAGAATGCAGCAGCAGTGACGCCATGTCAGTCTTGCACTTAAGCCTTAAGAAAGCCTGGCAGCGGCCAGGCACAATGGCTCACTCCTGTAATCCCAGGACTTTGAGAGGTCGAGGCGGGTGGATCACGAGGTCAGTAGTTCTAGACCAGACTAGCTAACATGGTGAAACTCCATCTCTATTTAAAAAAATACAAAAATTAGCTGGGAATGGTGG
Source organism: Saimiri boliviensis (assembly GCF_048565385.1). NCBI lineage: Eukaryota > Metazoa > Chordata > Mammalia > Primates > Cebidae > Saimiri > Saimiri boliviensis. The sequence continues at coordinate 122,343,093 of NC_133453.1, forward strand.
CCTGTGCCTAAAATCCCAGCTGCGTGGGAGGCTGAGGTGGGAGAATTGCTTGAACTGGGACCTGGGAGGTAGAGGTTGCAATGAGCCAAGATCATGCTACTGCACTCCAGCCTGGGCTACGGAGCGAGACTCCATCTCAAAAAAAAAAAAAAAAAAAAAAAAAATGCCTGGTGGCTTGCACTTTTGTGCTTTTGGGGAGCTCTGAGAAACCACATAAAATATTTGCCACACTGCTGGAGAGACCACATGGACAGGCTATGTGGAGATAAAAAGACAATGTCCCACATTGTCAGCTGAGCTGACACCTTCCAGCTATCCTACCAAGATGCACAGGGAGACATCTGGAACATTCCAGCCCACTCCAGATCTCAGACCAGTGCAGCCTCAGCTGTCATTGCACAAAGCAGAAGAACCACCCAGGCAAGCCCAGTCCACCCACAGAATCGTGAGACGTATTAAAGTAGTTTTTGCTTGAAGCCACCGAGTTTTGGAATGGTTTGTTAGGCAGTCAAGGACAATTGAAATGAAAAAAAGAAAAAGAAAATAAAAGGGCAAAATTTAGAGTAACTGAAAGAAGTGGGGAGGGTATTTATAATGGGAAAATAGCTGTGAGCAAAGTCAAAGAAATGACACCAGGTGAAGCTTGTTCAGAGTTCAGTGAACTCTGCTTACAGTAGAGCATTTCCTTTTTTTTTTTTTTTTTTTTTTTTTGAGTCGGAGTCTTGCTCTGTCTCCAGTCTCCAGGCCGGAGTGCAGTGGTGCAATCTCGGCTCACTGCAGCCTCCACCTCCTGGGTTCAAGTGATTCTTCCGCCTTAGCCTCCCGAGTAGCTGGGACCAGAGGCATGTGCCTCCACGCCCAGCTAATTTTTATGTTTTTAGTAGAGATGGTGTTTCACCGTGTTGGCCAGGATGGTCTCAATCTCTTGACCTTGTGATCTGCCCACCTTGGCCTCCCAAAGTGCTGCAATTACAGGTGTGGGCTGCTTGCATACCTATAGGAGAACATTTCTGATGGTCAATGTAGAGTTTATGCAGAAGCAGATGAGAGGTCTTAGGTAGCAGGACTTGGGGTTTTATTGACTGAGGGAACAATGGAAGCTTTAAACAGTTCAAATTGCATAAGAAATATTCAGTGGGTGCTGTATTTTCTTGTTCTCCATTTCTATTCTTATGATCCAGATTATGATATCATCTTCTCTCTTTTTTCTAGCTATCCAGAATGATCATGCTTAACCACAGCCATTCCTGGGACCCTGGGGCCCCAGCTTTCCATCTAGATTCCCAGGTGGTTTTGTAACCAAGGGGGAAGTGAGCTCCAAGAGCAGAGGACCCTGCCACTCTCTTCCAAAGGCGGTGGTTTGCCACCTTCAGTGAAGATGGTTGGGTGTTACCTTGCTCTGATCTTGATACGTATTTTCCCCCACTAACTCCTTAGCCTGAGAAGCTTATTGAAAGGCTGGGGGTAATATGGATCAGAAAGCTTCCATGGTGAAGAGTGAAAAGGAAGCAGGGAGTCTTCACATGAAAAGGTAATTTGGGTGTTATTGGGGATCTGAAGTATCAGCTTGCTCTGGCATATTTCAGTGAGTGACAATAATTGTAAAATTTGCAAGATACTGGGTTTGCTTGTTTTTGTTTTTTTTTTTCCAAGAAATTCTAGCTTGTCCTTTTCCTGTCCTTTGCTAAGTTTCTATCTTTGTTCATTCCTTTATTCATTCATCCTATGTTGAATAAGCCCCTGGGCAAAATTTATTGGGTTGACAATAAAGTCAGTCTCTTACTCTTCCCTTAAGGAGTACAAAATCCAGAGTTAGAGGGAGGAGAGTAGGTGGGGTGGCTCTAGGCTTTGCAAGGAAATGTCTGGGATTCTATTTCTAATAGCCTTGGGGGCCAGCCTGAGTTGGATTTGCCCTTTTAAACTGATGCTTGTCTATAATTTAGAGAACCTTGAGGGAGGTTCTCTCCTGCAGTCTAAGTTATCCTTGAGGTCTGACATCAGCAAGAGGCAAATCTTATCTGGGGGAATAAGCCTCTTATCCAAAGGAGATAACAGCTGTGAGAAAAATTCCCCCAATGCCGGTCCTGTTGACTTATGTTTCAAAGGAGAACAATTTCAACATAGAACTCCACTTTCCCTCGAGCTGCAGATGCAATAAAATGGCTGTAAGCTGCAAAAACTCTTTCAATATGGCACGTATTAAACCTTTCAGAGGTAGCACTTTGATTTTTAATTTGACGCTCTTGGCAGGCAATCAGGGTCTTTAATAGTGGGGAGGCCAGAGGGAGAATGTTTCAAAACAGTGAGGATCTTATCATAGTGTGCAATTAATGAATAATTATTAAAATCCAGAAATAGCTAGAAAGAAGGCAAGTGGTGGCAGAGCAGTTCTCTGCTTTGGGGCCTGTAATGAACCCTCCGGAGAGGGGAAATAGAATATACAGTTTCGTGTAATTAAATCGTCCATTTTCCTCTTACTGGAAGATCGGCAATTTCAGGGACAAAGAAAAAAGAAAAAAATGCCCATCACTTAAAAAGACAAAGTTATTTGCTGACAATGTGCATTTGATCAGTTTGATTTTCAGCATTTGTTATGATGAGATTAATAATAATGACAAGCACAATAATAAAACACCTGCTCTTGGAAATCAATTTCTAAGAAAGCAGTATTGGGGCATGTTGGAGGCACCAATTAGAACGGGAACATTGTTGAACAAATTCAGTCCGTGAGCTGCATAACTCCCAGCTGTCATAAAGAGAGCCCCCTACACGTCTTCTGAATGCACATCCCCCAGCTCCCTGTCATTTTCAGGCCCGATTGTGTCAGCTCCTTGCTGTCGGGATCTCTCCTCCGTAGGTCTCAGTCCCACTGTTTCCTTTTTGGCTCAGCTCTAGAAAATCTTGTCATCTGTCAAATGGCTGTTTACAGTTCAAACACCAGCCTGCTGAGTGGCTGTGTCGCAGGCTGGCAAGACGGCATGCTGGCCACCGCTAAGCAGGTAGAGACGCTGCTGCTTCTTGGAACCCTGCAAACAGAAAAGCAGCCCGGCAGGCCCTGGCACGCTGGCAGAACGACCACAGATCCCATGTTGATTCGGTTCTCAGCCATTTTAGTCACCCTAGGACCCCCGCTAGGGCTCTGAGAGCATCTGGGGTGAGCTCACCTTGAAGCAGCCATTAGCCCCCTCCGCTGCAAAGCTGGGGTGGGGTGCGGGAGCGGGGCGGGCAGAATCAATGAGCACTTGAGATGGCATTTTCCTGGCATGAGGTCGCTCATTACGGAGGGCCTCGATGAGGAGCTGTGTTTTCATGATTGATCTCTCAGTGGTGTTTCAGGAGACCTGCCAACATCACAAGGCCAAATGGGCCTGCAAAATAAATAAATAGATGGACAAACAAATAAACGGGGAGGGGTGCTGTTGTTTAGAGAGCAGTGAGAGAGAGGATGTTTTCCAGTGTGTGACGTTGTACAAAGGTGCCCAGGATGTTTTATTTGAAGCTCAGCTGCAGGAGGGTACATGACAGCAGATAATAGATTGTAGGTATGCGTCCGTGGGCCCCTAAGAGAACTCTCAGATGTGCTGTACTCTGCCAGATGATAAGGATGGGGGTGGAAAGGAAAAGGTAGGTTTCTTCCTCATTGCTAGCCGTGTTCCTCGCTGTTCTTGTCAGGCCAGGTGCTTTTCTTAGAGTGCTAAGAGCTGCTATTTACTGAGCACTCGCTCTGTGCTGTGTGCTTCATGTACTCTGGCTCACATAAAATCTGGAAAACACTGGTTTAGCCTAACCCTTAAAGATGAGAAAACTGAGGGTCAGAGAGGTGAAATCACTCGTACTAAGTCACACAGTTAGAAACTAAGGGGTGCAACTGGCATTGAGTTGAACTTCTAAGTCAGTGTTCTTAATTACTCTTCTAGATGGCTTCCTAGGCAGGGATGCAAAAGCCCCTTGCAGCCTCCCTCCAGACAGGGAGCTTCTGATGATGTGTTGAATGCCAGCTGGCTCTGGGCTTCTCCTTGTAAGTTTAGCCATCCTTCCTCATCCTGGGTCAGAATCACTGCAGGTCCCTTCTAGCTGGAGCCTTGTCACTGCCCTCTGCCGAAAGACTCTCTTTTGCTCTGCTTCTGACACATCCCAAACTAATCTTCCCCATTCACCCTCAAGACATGAGGAGCAAAGGTCACACCCTTCAGTCTTGTGTCAGAGGCACTTCCTTTGTGCTCTTGTTCTAGACTACCTCTCCAACATCACCTCTGGTTACACTCCAGCCAGCCTGACCTTCCAGCTTTGTAACTTAGTGCAAACCAAGTTTCCTTGTTCTGCAATGCCCTCCCCCACCTCTGTCTCTTCTTGGTACCTGCTTGTTCATTTGTCAAGACTCAGTTTAGACATTCTTTGCCTGGAAAGTCTTTTCTGACTGTTGCGAAACTCGGTCAGTGATTCTATGGTAACTGTTGCCTGCATGGAATGGTCTGGTTACTTGTCTGTCTCATCCACAGTCTGCTGAATGAATGGGAATACTTCACTCTTTTGGTCACAGACCCTCTGTCAGGTCCATATAGATAATCTAAATATTTATATGCTTCTGGTGATTTGTTCTTTTGTTCAATGCTAACTGGTCTGGAATGGCATGGGCTTCAATGTCACAGCTGTCAAATCACCCACATTTCCTAGACATAATCATGAACCATGACTAAGAGCATGAAGCATTAATTAAGATGACACTAACTGCTGTGGCAAACAACTCCAACACGTGTCATGTATGATGGCTTGAGATAAGATTATATTCTACTCATGTAACATCCAAAGTGAAGTGACTGATTGGCAGGCTACTTCCCCAAGTGATGATTCAGAAATCTATAATCTTTTGGCTGGGCACAGTGACTCAACGCCTGTAATTCTAGCACTTTGAGAAGCCAAGGTGGGTGGATCACTTAAGGTCAGCAGTTCAAGACCAGCCTGGCCAACATGGTGAAATCCTGTCTCTACTAAAAATACAAAAATTAGCCAGGTGTGGTGGTATGTACCTGTAGTCCCAGCTACTCAGGAGGCTGAGGCAGGATAATTTCTTGAACCCAGGAGGCAGAGGTTGCCATGAGCTGAGATTGCACCGTTGCACTCCAGCCTGGGCGACAGAGCAAGAATCTATCTCCAAAAAAAAAAAAAAAGAAAGAAAGAAATCTAGGATATTTCCACCTTAGAGCTCTGTCATCATCAACATATGGCTTCCAAGGCTACTGAGCTCCTCTGAATCAAGATGCAGGAAGGGAAAAGGGCATGGAGTAATAGGTGTGGGACATTTCCAGGGCTAGGGCCAGAGGAGGAGCAGCAATAACTTCCGCCTTCATTCCGTTGGTGAGGTCACATGGCCACACTCAGTCTCCTAGGAGGCTGACAAATGTAGTCTCCCTGGGGACCAGTCAGCCATCTCTGCCATACTGTCACCAGGTGTCCCAGGCCTGGTTTGGCTCCCTGGCCCCAGGAATGGGGAAGAGGCCCTGGTGGCATGGTGAGCTTATCAGTCAAGTAAATAGCAGACCTAAAGAGTTTTGTAGACAGTGATTTATTTGGCAGAGAGAAAGAATGAGCTGTAGAGAGAGCTCCCATGCTGTTGTGGGAGAGGATCCCAGAGAGGGAAATCTGCACAGGTAGAGAAGGAGAGACAGCTCCCACGTTGCCATGGGAGGGCATCCGGAGGAGGAGTCTGCATGAGTAAGGGGCAGTGGGGTTTTAACTTTGAAGTTATTCCCACCCCATTCAAGTTCTCATCCAGTGAGAGGAGTTCTTTCAAACTTCCTCTGGAGGGAGTGATCTTTGACTCTGATACTGGATTGGGTTGGTTAGCCCGCAATCAAAGCCTTCTCCCCCAGAACTTTTGGCCAGCTTTCTAAACAAAGGAATCTCACCTGGAATTTTACTAACTCTAGGTTCCCGGGTGGGGAGGTGGATGGAGGCATGGCGCTAGAAAGTTCTTGCCTTTGAAACCACACCCTTTGTGGACCTGGGAAGAGAAGTTAACATAGTCTCTCAATAATATGTACCTCGTGGTACATAATCTGTAGAATTTTGAAGCACCAACTTCCCAGTGTTGTGAGTTAGGACATAGTGTTCCCTTGTTAATTCTCTGAGGGAGAACATAGTACAGAAAAATTCGTCATTTCCAGTTTGCCTCACTGGTGGCAGCATTGCCTGACGTTTCTTTTCTTGCAAATCTAAGGGCTGAAGGAGGACTGGCTTCTAGATTTATTAGGCCTCTTTTACTTGGCTGCCAAAGATTGCTAACCAAGCCAGGTGGTGAAGATTAATGGCCAAGTTGACATGTTGAGAGTAACTCAGGTAAAGCACTCTTTCTCACTGCTGTCCTTTAGAGGTCATCTATCACCTGATTCCGCTTTTATTTTCAAGTGACAGAGCAAGTGCGAGTTTAGGTGAGAAATCAGTAAGCTCCAGAAGACTGGGAAGAGACTGAACTATTTCCATATTTCAGCTTAGTTCGGTTAAGCACCTCCATTGCTTGTAGTTGTTATGACCAGTTTTCTTCTAGGAAACTGCTCCGAAAGATGCTCGGAGACCTAGTGTATTGCTTTGCAAAAAAAAAAAAGCTTACTCCAAGATAGGGATCAAAGCAACCCTTCTCCAGGAAACTTTATCTGGTAATACCACTCTACCCTGAGAATACTCACATCCTTGTCCCTTTAGCATCTGGGACCAAGATTATACAATGTAGATTTCTTTCTTTCTTTGTTTTTTTTTGTTTGTTTTTTTCTGTCTTTTTTTTTTTTAAATTGATTTGCATTTGTTCTAAAGTAATTTCCTTCTGTGGGCACCGACATTAGTAAACATCTTACAGTTCCCTTCCTCAAGGGCATTTAGTGAAGTGTTAATATGAGGCATTAGCCTTTATCGTGCTGAATAAATCAAATGCCCTTATGACTGAAACTGAGCTTCTCATCTACACCCATACTTATATTGCAGAAAAAGCCAAGCACATACGTGAGTTCAGTGTGCATTTCTCATTGTCCAGAAGCTCGTTATGGTTGTTTACCGTCTCTCTCCATTCAGCATTGCAGTGCCCTGAACTGACTTTTCTAAATCATCATGTGAAGTTCAGATAATTTTTTGCTCCGAGAAGCAAGACACAAACATCTTAATCTTTTTACCTTGCTCAGCCGTCCTTCCTTGGTTAGAATCAAATTGAAATTTGCTCTCCATCTCAGGAGCTTCCCCTGGACTCAAACCTCTCTTTCCCCCAAGGTTTCTGCTCCTTCGACACCACCTCAGCAGCCTCCCCCTCCCCTCAGTCTTGAATAATTTGATCTTTTGTGACATGAAAGGTGCATTTTAAGTTTTTGGACCCCGTGGTTTTAATCAGCTCCTATTTTAGTCAGTTCCTGCAAAGGACTCTTTGCTTACTCCAAAGCATAACCATGTTCTATGCTTTTTTTTTTTTTTCTTAAAAGCTATCTTTTACACTTAGATCTGCACTCCTTCTGGAATTGATTTTTGTGTATGGTGTCAGGTTAAGCACAAATTTATGTCTGCCATTTGGAGAGTCCATTGATCAAGCACCACATACTGAAAAGCCAGTTCTTCACCTACTGTTCTAAAGTGTCATTGTGTCATTAATCAGGTGACTTTATATGTACACATATATTTCTAGATCCTCTGTTTTGTTGCTCAGTTTATCTATTCTTGTGCTACTATCACACCATCTTCATTATTGTGACTTTATAATACATCATGATAGCTGGTAGTATAAATCTTTATCTTTGTTCTTCATCTTCAAGATTATTTTGGCTATTTTCATTTCTACATAAATTTTAGAGTCACAGTGTAAATGACTGCAAAATACCTGCTGGGATTTTCATTGATCTAAAAATCTATTTAGGAATAATTTAAATCTTTGTAACCTTGAGTTTCCTAACCATGGACATGGTATACCCCTTTTCATTTAGGCTTTAAAAATTTCTCTTTTACTTTAAATAATTTCAGATTTTACTCGTGGTATGTTGCCCAACTTTGCAGTTCAGAAATCCAGTTTAATCATAGTAAAGGCTTCATTAAGTGTACGTTTCTATAACCATTTTAGATTTGCAAGAATTACTTTTTCTAAATAGCAGATGCTGGGTTGTCCTTGTTATAATTGGATGTTACTTTTCTTTAGAATATTAATATACTCATCTTTCCTCCTGAAATATTTGATCACCATAGATCATGCTCAATGAAATTCTCAATTTTCAAAAAAAAATTTCTCTTAGTAATGTTTTACATTTTTCAATGTAGAGGTCTTGGTGACATTTTCAGATTTATTTCAAGATATCCTTATTTTAAAATGCTATTATGAATTGTACCATTTTGAAATTGGCCTTGTATTCAGGGATTTTGCTAAATTCACATTAATTTTAACAGTTTTTCCATAGATGCTTGAGGGTTTCCTGTATATGATTATGTAGTGTGTGAGTAATGAGGGTTTTATTTCCTCCTTTCCAATCATTTTGTGTTTTATTTCTTGTTGCAATTGCTCTGTGCTCTAGCTCTATCACACTCCATATAGACAGACACTTGTGCAAGGATAAGGGACATTTATATAAAACTTAAATAACTTTATTGGGCAAGATTTTTTTATATGCTTCTGTAACCTCTCAGAAAGCTATCCCTTTTCCATTTTCCTTAAGCAAAACTTACCCATTCTTCCAAGTCTTACATTAAACTCCTTTTTCTTCAGGACGATTTCCTTGGTCCTTTGAGACTGAGTGTAGTGTAGGAAGTGGTAATTCTTTCTTATCCAAGATGATTAAGCATAGACAAACTTGTTTACAAACTTCTCTCTCCTGCTGAACTATAAGCCCTTCAGGGGCAGAAATTCTGCAACGTTCATTGCTATATCCCCATCACTTAGCATAGTGTGTGGCATATCACAAGCACATGATAAATGTTAGCTTATGTTCTCCTCATCGTCCTTGTCCCGATACTTGTCCTCAACTTCTTCTGTCTCATTTACTTATGGAAGCACTGCTCTTCCCAGTATCAGCGTCTATTGACGTTTAGTTATCTGTGGTTTCCACTAGATCATGAAGTCCTCAAAGGCAAACATCTTATTCTTCATGATTCTATCTCCAGTGTTTAGCACAGTGTCTACCTCTTAAAAGACATTTAACCAAAGTATGACAGAGTGGATATGGGGATAAATACATGAATGAATTGGCGGATGAGTGTTCCTTGTTATAAGAAACTGAGGTCCATACAAATGAGTTGGATAACAACTTAAGCATACTCATACTGTAGGATTACTGTATACGCCTAAAGCCAAGACTAACACCTAAATTCAAACTATAATTTGAATTTCTCTTTGCCCAGAAGTTCCTCTTGAGAATTCTTCTAGCATCTGTCTCCATCCATCCAGAATTGCAGTGTCTTGAGGAGCTTTCTTTTGTTTTTTGAAATGGGGTTTCACTCTTAGTGCCCAGGCTGGAGTGTAATGGCATGATCTCAGCTCATTGCAACCTCCACCTTCTGGGTTCAAGCAATTCTCCTGTCTCGGCCTCCTGAGTAGCTGGGATTACAGATACAAGCTATCACATCCAGCTCATTTTTGTATTTTTAGTAGAGACGGGGTTTCATCACATTGGTCAGGCTGGTCTCAAACTCTTGACCTCAGACAATCTGCCCACCTCGGTCCCCCAAAGTGCTGGGGTTACCATTGTGAGCCACTGTGCCCAGTCCGAGGAGCTTTCTTAAATCGTCATCTTAAGCTCCAAGAACTCCAGAAAATACAAAGATAATTTTCTTACTCCAAGAATCAAGACCACATCCTCGTGTTTATTCTCAACCTTCTTTGTTTTTTTCTTCCCAAAATTTAAGTTTGCTTTAATTTTATTCAACCCTCTCATGACCCAGACGTTTCACCCCTGCCTGTTCCTTTTCATTTGCTGCCTCCCCTATGCCCGCCTCACAGGTCTTGGTTGTTTTGCTGTTTCAAAAGTTTGGAGGTGTGTTTTTAAGTTTTCAGACACCAAGGATTTAATTACAGCCATTGAGACCTAGTTAGAGCTTGGGAAGTACCTATTTTTCATCATCTGTCATCAGGAGCTGTGATAACTCAGCCATGAGCTCATAACCCAGAGAGCGGCATCACACACTTTTGAAAACAGAATGAAGCTCTACGGGGCACTTCTCCAGAATCCCTCACTGCAACAGGCAACTGCCTCCTTCCTTCTTTCAGCTTCACCTAGAAGCTCACCCCCGCTTTGGTATTATCTTCACCTTGCATGCCTTCCTCACAGGCATCATTGCACAGTGCCATCCCATCTAAAAACTTCATTTTACTCCTTGGAGAAGGGCTGAGCAGCAGGGCAGACCCCAACAGAGACTGCTTTATTGGAGAGCAGGCCTGGGTTCTGTTATTGCCAGCTGACTTGCGAACCACAGGAGAGTAGGCAGGGCTCATTAATATGTGAGATCAGGGTCTCTTAAATGCCAGCTCCTGCTCCAGGGATGGTAAGTCACTAATTGTAGCTGCATTCCTGCCCTTAAATAAATACATTTCTCTAGCCAGAGGAATTGGTTGCTTGCTTGCTTCTCACTTCAGCAGTATTTATATTTAATTGAAATTTTGCTTCTTAGAGATTCACTTGCAAGTCACTGTTCTGATGTGGGCCAAGACTAGGGTTAGGCAGGCTAGGTACCTGGGCTGCGAAATTTAAGAAGGCCTTTACTGTCAAGTGTTGATCCTGCACTCACCTTACCCAGGGAACAAGTGTCCTTAAATATCATGCCCTATACACCTGCCTTGTCTCACCCCATTCTAGCTCTTTTTTTGGACCCAAATATTTTAAGCAACTGATTTGTTAACACAAGATTAGGCAAGCATGGTGAGATTCACAGGGATGCAAACAGCCCCCTCCCTCCTGCAAACCTTCTCTGTCATCTTCCCACGGAACCTTAAAATGTTTTACTATTCTGTAACAAACCCACCCCCATGTTAGACCTAGTGTTTATTGAGAGACTCGTATATGTGGGTTCTCAGCTGGGAACACACTTGGTTATTATTTTTTGTCATTCCAACAAACCTGTGAGGTTGGTTGTTATCTCAGTTTTGCAGATGAGCAAACGGGTTAGGAGAGGTGGTCCTTCCTGCAACCAGTGAGAGGCACAGCCAGGATTCGACCCAGTCTGTCTCCAGTCTGTCTGACTCCCCAGCATCCTATACTCATGGAGCTGCCTTTATACCTGATAGGACACCTGTCACCATGCAGGGCAGTGCTGTTGAATTTCTCAGCAACAGAGATTTGAGTGTGGGTGAAGGCAAGGAGCCGGAAGCCTGAGCATGTAGGGTCCAGGAAAAGAATGCAGAGTGGAGATTCTGGAGGTAGTGTGAAGGAAAAGTTGGAGAGGTCCTATTCTCTGACTTCACTTGTTCACAACTGGGTTTATAAGGTTAACCCTCACTCTGGTTGACCTTCTGCAGAATGAAATGCTTCTCTGTCTTCCATGGGTCTTCCTCCATCCAGCTTGGTAGGATCTCCTGTTGTAGGGTTGCTGCTTCTGTATGTAGGTCAACTCCTGATCCAGCATGAGCTCCTTGAGGGCCAAGTCTAGGTTTGCCTCAGTGCTTCTGTGCAGTGTTTTAATGGAGCCATGCATAAATCCAGGGTTTCTTTTACCACTTTGCCAGATAATTATGTTTTGCTCAATAAACTGTTTTGAAAGAATCAAAGCATATGGAAGTACATAAAGCAGAAACTGAAACACCCTTTCTTTCTCCCAATCCCCACCCCAACCCTATCGTCTCCACAGTTAAGTTGGATGCCCCTTCCTCCAGACGTTTCTGTATACAAACACAAATGCACCAACGCAAACCCACCCACAGACACGTTTTTTTGATTTTTCTAATAGCACATCAAACAATGCCTATGTTTTGTGGATTCCCTTTTTCTACTTAATTGTGCAATGAAAGCTTGGGTCTTTCAGTGCACACAGAATGGTCTCATTTGTTTAGCAGCTATGTGTAAGTGTACTATAATTGTTTAATGTCCTCTGATGATGGATACTTGGGTTGTACTAATGTTTTCTGGCAGTGAACTTCCTTGTGCCAAAATATTTGCACTTTTTTTTGGGTGAGCTTGTATTTTTATGGCTTGGAGTTCTACAGATGGAGTTCCTGGGGGCAAATAGTGTACACTATTGGATTTTGGAGGATATTACAGTGTTGTGTTTGAGGGGGATGAGCAAGCTTTGTTTTTAAATTATGAATGGGAATGCCTCTCCTTTGCTTCTCTACCTGAACCTCATTAATATTGTACCAATCTTTAAAAACACTTTAGTCATTGTGAAAAGTTAAAGATGAGAGTTAATTGCTGTCTTGATTTATGTTTCTTTCACATATTAATAACTTTATTTTTTATGTGTTTATTGCCATTAGTATTGCCTGTTCATATCCACGGTCTATTTTTCTTTTGAACTGTTAGTCTTTCTCTATTGATTTCCAAGCGGTTTTCTTAGATTGGGTAAATTAGACATTTGTTTGTCATACATAGAGGAAATGTCTTCCCTAGTCTTCATTCTATGGGTTAGTAGTAGTAGTAGTGTCTTTTACAAAAGCTTTTTTATATTTAAATACCTTTTGAAAATTCAGATTAAGGGCATAAGTTTTGAATGCAGACAAATCAGAGTTCAAACACAGGCCACACAGCTTAGTTTGCACGAGTCCCTTAAAATCTCTGTGCCTCAGTGTTCACATCTGAAACTCAGAAGTAATGAGAAGGGGATGATGGAACAGAGTAGGCATTGACCAAAATAGTTATAATTAACAGAGGACTGCCTCCAGAAGTCAGAAGTGGGCTCTCTGTGGCCCGTGGCTTCCCTGACCTCCCTCTCCTCCTGTGGTTCTTCCTTAAACTAGTCTTAGTCTGGAGGATTCCCCGAAATGTGTCCCCTCCATTTCCCACTCCAGGAAAAGCCAGATGAGAAAAATCTGTGTGGCCCCTTCCTGCTTAGCAGAGAAGCTTGAAAAAGAAGACATTCCCTAAGTGTCTGTTCCACCAACCAGTCCATGCGGCCACCTGACAAGGGTCACCCCAGCATTCTCCCATTTACCTGGCTAGAACTTCCTGAGCCTCATCATTTCAGCCTTAGATCAATTTTCCAGATTTTCATTTCAAGTTGTACACTCCCTCTTTCACTCAAACTAGTAATTTCAGGGGCTGTATTATAATTTCGAGATGTTGCTTTTAGACGCATTACAAAACATTAAAGTACATTTAGCCTTGAATTGTCACTTAAGATTGTTGCAGGAAATTAGGGCTTTCTCAATCAATGTGACAATAGATTGAGAACACAGTTTCTATGATGACTAAATGGGGACAAAGAGTGAAGACGTGTTAAGTACACAGCCACATCTTGTGTGGGTGCCAAGGAACCCAGGGAAACTGAGGCCGCTGCTAGAAGGATGAGGGTCTGCGTGGCACTTTGCTCACCGGCACCAGGGATGCAGCAGAGCCCCCTCTGCACATGAGCAGGCAAATTATGAGGCTGGCTGGGTTTTCTCATCATCTCTCATCCCACTCGATCCTCCTCTATCTTCAGCATCCCCCTCCCAAAACCTTTAAGGCTGACTTCACTTAATGCCTGGCTGCTGGCCTGTGGTTGTGGAAGTCCCCACGGAATTGATGGCATTTAGAAGATGGGAGGGGGGCCAAGGGTGGGCAGCCCAGAGACCAGGATGTGGAGGCTAGGGGCAGTGCCCTTCTATGTCTCTTCAGTTTGGGGCAGAAATCAATGAGAACTGCCCATGGGCTTCCTGGGAGTCTGCAGGCATGGCAGTCCCGAGGACAGACCTAGTAGCAGCAGGCAGCGGGGCAGCATCCACCTCTGCTCAGTAACTTTGCCTGCTACACCCCCGGCAGGTCCTTTTCCAGCGCGCCGGGTTCCTGATGCAAGGTCTGCAGCCCAGTGCGCTTTCTTCTCCACCTGAGGTCAACCCAGCTGGTGCGCGATCATGGCGAGGCACATGCCGACTCTCTCTTTTGCCAGGGCCAGATTTGCTGTAGGATCAGGCTATGCACATCCGTAGCAGGCCAGCTGTGGTCACGGCAATTTGAGGCACTGGACTGGGTAGCTGAGAACTCCAGTGAAAGATCCAGAAAGTGTGGGTCAGGGCCTTGGAGCAGGCTTCATACATCCTGGATGCTGTGCCCACTGAGGGTATCTCCAGTCCCAGCTGGAAAGGCACCGCTGGCCCCCGCTGCTGGAGCCTGGGCAGGCAGTGTTAGTCCCACTTTGTAGACAGTCACAGAACGGCCAAGAAACCAAGTAGAGAGAGCCCAGGCTCAAACCATTTCTACCCAATTGTGCCTCATTTCTGTGAGCAAGGAGGCTGGTGACTTCTTCCCAGAGTGGGAGTTATGTAAAAAGTTGTTACTTAGGAAGTCTGTTCCCTGTAACGTGTCTAGCTACAGCCTCCTGAGAGGAAAGGTGGCTGTCTAATTGGTACAGATTAGACCTGCTTTCCCTGCACTGGCCTAGGTAGTTAGGCGATTTGGTTCCAGAGCCTTCCCGTATACTCTCATTAATCCTCGGGCCTCAGCAACCGTGTGTGTGTGTGTGTGTGTGTGTGTGTGTGTGTGTGTTTGTGTGTGTGTGTCTCCCCAATACACACACACACACACACACACTCTCTCTCTCTCTCTCTCCTCCTCTCCCTCCCCCTCCCCCACCCTTCACCATACCCTGCATCCCCATCACTTTAGAACTGCCTCCCACCCCTGCCCAAGCTCTGAATGAAGCCTGTTCACCAGCCCCTTCACCTGCACAAGTCTCCGCGATTCCCGGTGCTAATCTGTCAAACCCACTAGCCTTAAAATGCTCAACTCCTTAGAGGGGCTTTCAAGCCTTTATTGGTGTGATCTGTGTCCCTGGGCATCAGTCAGCTGGGGTCTACCTCTTTAGAATTCAGATTCCTGAACTGCTTCCTGAGGGGTGAGGCCCAGAGGTCAGTGTTTATTAAAAAAAAACTCCTCAGGAGAATTTTATTTGCATGAAAATTGATAAATACCCAAGCAGATCCGTCCGGAGGCAGGAGGCTGCAGCTCATCATGAGCTGTCTCAAGATGCCATTGGTAGCCTCAGAGAAGTAAGCCTTGGGGACTAGAGGTTTGCCCAGAGGGTTCCTCATGTTCTGTGCCAGGATCTCTCAATATCTTCTGGCCTATGACTCAGTCATGCTAGGGAAATTCTGAGGAGGGGGACTTCAGCTTCTCACACAACCAACTCCTCCCACCTTCCGCATTGTGCCCACCCCATCTCAGTTTGCTGGGACTGTGAAGCTAGAGGCTACACCATCTCCAGTTTCACTGCAAACCCTGTCCCACAGCTCCTGCATCGGGTCTGAGCTCAGACGCCCCTCCTGTCCCACTGCGTGGCTCAGGTGCTCTGCATTTGGCAGGGAAGGCCTGGCATGAGGAGTTCTGCATCAGTAGGATGTCTTCCCTGCCTACCTTTCCGTGTCTCTTGGGGCTAGGTTTGCCTAGACACCTCCCCTCACTCCTTTCTTTCCCCTCCCCCTCCTTCGCGAGTGGGCGCTATTGACCTTCACATTTTTAATATGTCCACTCCCCAGACAAATCAGGAAAAGCCTACTGTGTGTCTCCTGTGCTTGGGTAGTTCTGGCCACAGCTGCTTCCCTGGCCTTAGCCACCAGTCCCTACAGGCCCTCTCCCAGCTGGGCCTGGAAGATTTCCAAGTTCCTGCCTCATATCCAGAATTGGCTGTGCTGAAAACAGGTCCCTGAACTCAGGTGAATTCCCATAGCTCATTACCGGTGTCTTTCAGAGAGCAAGTTAACAGGGAAATGCAAGTGTCACCCGCATTGCCACAGATGACCATGACTTGGAGCTTCCTGCTCCCTGAGCCTGGTGTCGAGAGCTGCCAATGGCCAAGGTCTGAGCAGACCACACAGAGGGTGTCAGTCACATATTTTACTTGTGATGAGTACTGCTTTATTCTGTTTTCCAATTGATTTGTTCAGAACCTGTTCTACCATCAGCACTGCCAGCTCTCTGTGGGAGAGTCAGTTCCTGAGATGTCACTTATCACCTGCAGGCCTGGGCAAACGGCCCATGTAGTCTAATACTTGTCAAGTTGCCATTTTGAGGTACAAGTAGGGACAGTTGGGGTGCCACAGAAGGTTGAATTTGGTGGAAGCAGAGAGATGCCTGCTCAGATCCTGTCTCCAGCCCATGCAGCTGGCATCTTTGGACAAGTCTCAGTTTCCCATCTGTTAAGTGGGTTCAGTGATGTCCATCTTCCAAGGTTATTGCAGGGAGTGAATTGGTAAAACCCCAAGCTGGGCCTTGGGCAATGCAATACATTGCAGCCTTTTGGTTTCTTCATCCTAAGTAAGAAGTTTCCTTGTCTATTTCCAGCAGCTTCTGTAGCATACTGGGGTGTGGAGCATTAGAGCGGTCCTGTCACAAAGCTGAAGTTGGCGATGAGAGGGCTATGCATTGGGTTGGCCACCTGCCCACCTAACTGTGCTCATGCTCTCCTGCCCCCACAGGCATCCCTGCTGAGGTGAGAGGTCTCCTGGGCTGTGGAGAGACCTTTGAGAATGATGATAGAAAAATAAAAGTCTGCCAAAATTGGCCAGGTGCAGTGGCTTGAGCCTGTAATCCCAGCACTTTGGGAGGCCGAGATGGATGGATCACTTGAGGTCAGGAGTTCGAGCAGCCCGGCCAAAATGGTGAACGCACCTCTACTAAAAATACCAAAAAATTAGCCAGATGTGGTGGCACACCCTATAATCCCAGCCACTGGGGAGGCTGAGGCATGAGAGAGAATAGTTTGAAACTGGGAGGTAGAGATTGCAGTGAGCCAAGATCATGCCATTCCACGACAGCCTGGGTGACAGAGCGGGGTTCTGTCTCAAAATAAAAAAAAAAGTCTACGAAAATATCTGAGGAAGTTTATTCTGAGCCAATATGAGTGACCATGGACCAGGGGAAGGTCTCAAGAAATCTGTAGAAAGTGCACCTTAGGCTGTTAGGTTACAGTTTGGTTTTATGTGTTTCATGGAGACAGAAATCGCAGGTAAAGCCATAAATCAATACCTGGAAGGTATACATTGGTTCAGCCTGAAAAAGTGGGATACCCTGAAGCAGAAGCTTGCAAATCATAGGTGGGTTTAGGGATTTTTTCAGTGGCAATTGATTGAAAGAGTTAAGCTTTGTCTAAAAATTTAGAGTCAGTAGAAAGGAATGCTTATGTTAAAATAAGGTGGTCTGCTATCTGTCAGGTGATGCCATAGCAGAGCAAGGTTGGAAAGTGAGCCACATTGTACTAGGTCAAAAAATAAGACCTGTTAAATTAGATTTTATGGTTTGTAAGCCATGACTCCCTAGGCCTCTTCAAAAGGAAAAAAACAATCAGTTCAGTCCTCAAGAGGCTTGCCCAAGCCCTGGAGAGAAGCCCCTGGAATGGATGAGGGAAGCCCAGCACAGAGTCTGAGTGACTTGCCTAAAGCCACGCAGGAGGGAAAACCCAGTGCCCTGGACTCCAGGCTCCTGATACCTTGAAGGAAGATCTGAAAAAAGAAGGAGAGAGGGCCAGTGAGGAAGAGTAAGGAAAGAATGGAGGGAGAAGGAAGAGTGGGACAGTCTGGTGCCACCCAAAAAGTCAGGGACAAAGCTAAAGCTTACAAAAGAAATTAGACTATTCACTTTATCCCTTTTCCTCATCCTGCCCTTCAAAAAGCGAAGGTAAAAATGGCTCAGTATGCAGAGCCCCAGTCCAGAAATCTGCCTCTGTCGCTAACTAGCTGTGTGACTTAAGGCCAGTTTTCTAACTTCTCTGAATGTGTCTTTCCTCATTTACAAAATAAGAAGGCTGGGTGAGTTGATCTCGAAAAAGCCAGAAGCAGCCTGGTAGTTGATGCTAGGGTGGAGGAACAACCCAACTCCTTGACCACCCCTCACCTCCACCAGAAGCCAAGACCCTTCTACCTTCCAGGAAATGGCTTCATTTACATCACAGTAACCTGCTTAAAAGGAGGCCAAGGGTGACCTGGGTGACGACATGAATTTTCTAGGGGCTACCATGATAAAATAACATGGGTTCGATGGCTTAAACAACAGAAATATATTGTCTCACAATTCTGGAGGCTGAAAGTCTTAAGATCAAGGTGTCAGCAGGCTTGGCTCTTGGAGCTTCTCTCCTTGGCTTACAGATGGCCGTCTTCTCCCTGTGTCTTGATGTGGCTGTCCCTCTTGCTTGTGTGTGTCTGTGTCCACATTTTCTCTAGTTAGGATACAAGTCATATTGAATTGGGGCCCATTGTAATGACCCCATTTTACAGTAATTACCTCGTTAAGACTCTGTCTTCAAACACAGTAACAATTGAGGGTACCAGCGGTTATTGCTGCAAGATATGAATTTCATGATAGTGACCGTGGCATTTATTGTCAGTGCTGGAATAATTCTAAAGGAATATTTTTTAATTCTTTATTGAAGTACAACGTACATACTGAAAAGTGCACGTTAGATGGTCATGGTTCGAACATACTCACATAACCAGATGACTAGCAGCCCCGAGACTTCTGCTTTGTGTCCTCTTGAACTTCTTCCCTCTCAGGTAACCGTCATCCTGACTTCTAACACCACACCTTGGCTTCTTTTGTTTTTGTACTTTCTCTACGAAATCATGCAGAATGTAATCTTTTGTATCTGCCTTCTTTGCCGGACATATGTGTGTGAGATTCGCTCATGTCTTAGGGTGCAGCCGTAGCCTGCTGATTCTCACTGCTGTGTGCAGTGAATATTCCACAGTTAGTCTATGTGTTCTACCAATGATGAGCTTTGGCATAGTTCCCAGTCTGGGATCACTATAGACATGAAGACTCTTGTGCGTGTCTTTAGGTGGACATATTTTACCTTTTTCTCTGCATATACTTAGAAGCGGAGTTTCTGGGTCATGGGTTCTATTAGAGGCGATGAAACACTTTTCCAGAGTAGTTGCACCAGTTTACACCCATGCCAGCAGTATATGGGAGTTCCAGTTGCTCCAGTTACTTTGCTTCTACACGGCTCTTTTGCTTCTACACGGCTCTTTTGCTTCTACATGGCTTTTTCCCCTCTACCTTTTTTACATTTGACCATTCTGTTGAGTACGTGATGACATCTTGCTGTGGTGTTAGTGTGCAGTTCTCTGATTATTCCTGATGAGGGACATCCTGGCATTTGTTGACTGGCCACTTGGCTGGCCTCCTTCCTCTGTGAAGTGACTTTTGAAGTCTTCTGTCCATTTTCCCTATTGGATTATTTGCCTTTTTTCTTGTTGTTTTATAGGAATACTTTATATATTCTCCGTGAGTCTTCTGCTGATTGTGGCACAATTTGTGGAGTCAAAGTAGGGGAGCTGTTGATAATTAGTTATAACAAGTGCTGTAAACCAGGTCCAGTAGGCAGATTGGCAAGACTGCTCAGCACATAGTGCATTCCAGTTTTAAGAAGGTTTGAAGAGACAAATTTGAAAGCACCAACAGCTCATATGAGAACAAAAGCAGGGGGGAAATGCCATGTTTTCAGGATACAACTTTATAGGGCTCTCAGTTCCTTCTCTTCCTACATCTTTCTGGAGATGTTCACCTTCAGAGTCCAATATTGGGATGACATTTTATTCCCATGTGGGGCTGATTCAGCACTCAGATTTCTATCTGTCCATGATCATCTGCCTTTAGCTTCATTAAACTTCTGACATTTTATGATTCTCTTAGTCCAACCCCCTAATTTTATTAATAAAGAAGCAAGGCTAAAATGGTTAAATGACATCCATTCCCAAGGTGACACAGCTGGTTAGTACAGAGCTGGGACTAGAATCCAAGGCTATTATGCTTTCTCCAAAGGCACCTTCACAAATCTTTAATATTTAAATCAACCTATAAGCACCTCTGACCATGTGCCAGGTGATAGGAGGCATTGGTGTCAGCTGGAATACTGGGGATGGAGGGCAGGCCCTGGCCCGGAAGGTGGAGGACTCGGCTGCTGAGGGCAGTGGCTCGGCAAGCAGCCTCTGCTTTCACATTGGCGAGAAATAGGCTGCAGTAGGCTGTCCTCTGACAGCCCTTCCAACCCTGAGTTCTACATCCAAAAATGTCTCCCCTGAGGGAAGAGAAAGGGGAGATTTTTTTTTTTAAATAGGAAACAAGTAGATAAGTATAGATTTCCTTTGAAAGGAAACGATTGGGTTTCTTTAGTCAATAAAGAGAAAGGAGAGAAATCAGGCTTCAAATAAGTAAAGTCCTTTGTGATGTGAGTGGTGGTGAATAGTCTGTCAGTTCAAAGGGGCAAAAGGAAATGTTTGTTTAAGGTTGGAGGCCTCCAGGTTATACTTGGGAGACTAAGCGGTGGTGCCTTAGGAGGCTGAACGACCTCCCTGCAGGACACTACATTACAGACATTTATATAATTGAGACTTTTATGGTTGGAAGTAAGAGAAAACCATATTCACATTGGCTTCATAAAAAACAGGAAAAAATGTATCCACTTATATAATTAAAAAGTTTATAGATAGATCCTATATCAGGATTGTAGGATCCAGGCTTAAATAATATTAGAAATAATTTATCCTATCTCTTTCTTGGAGTGTCTTCTCTTTGCTTTCCTGTACGTTGGCAAAGGACAGCCTTTCAGGAAAGCTGTCCCATTGTTGGGGAAGTTACAGGCTTGTGTTTTCCTGGTTTAGCAACTCCAGCAGAATATTTCCCCCCGCCCCAGGGTTTGCAGCAGATGTCCTGAGGTTGGCTCTTACGGGCCTGATCTGGAGCCCATGTTCATTGTTGAGAGAACTGGCCCTGTGACCCTGATTGTCCACTGCTTCTCTATGTACCCACCTCTGGGTGTAGAGAGCGGGATCCACCCCCAACCTGAGCTGGAGGGATTGAGTCAGGGACAGTGGCTCCCCAGAACATCAGGGTGCTCTTACTGGAGAAAGAGAGAAGTAGTTTTAGGCAGGCGTGAAAACTGATGTCTAGGTAACCATCCAAGTACAACAGTGTGCAGAAAACCATGGAAACTCAGGGCAGGATGGTGGCAAGACACTTGGTCTTTCCCTCAAACCCAGGATTCTAGGAAGCAGAGAGAAAGATAAATAATATTTATTGAGTGTCAATATGCTAAATATTGATGTACAGTCTCATTTTATATTCCAGTCATCTTCCATGGAAGATAGTAATTTCCCAACTTTGTAGTCAATGAAAATGAGGACAAGAGGGTTCATAACTTGCTCTTAGAGTTGCGTGCTGGCAAATAAAGGGGCCTAGCTCATAAACAAGGGGTCTTGATTCTAAAATCTCCCTCGCTGCACAGTGCTGTTGTGGAAATGGGGGTTTCAGTGCCCAGAGCTGTGTGAGTCATAAAGTTGAAAGAAGGAGCTTTGGACATGGAGGAGGAGAAAAAGATCGGGCTTGGGTTTTGCTCCATCCCTAGAAGCTGCCCAGCTGGACAGCCTCAGGTGAGTTTCCTGCCTGCTCTGGATCTTCCTTTCCTCAATTATAGCTTGGCAGGTTTGGGAAAATCTATCAGGTGTTCTAAGGCTGATGGTGGCCAGTCTGGGATTAGGTGAGGGTACGTGACTGGCTGTGCCAGCAATGACCCAGGTGGACACATCCCGAGGTGGCTCTGGTGTCCCATTTTGGGCTTCTAATTGTGCTCCTCTACTCTAACAATTCCACCCCCATATTTGTTTCCTCTTTTCTCCACCTCAGGTGCATCCTGGGGCATAGACTCCCCTCATCCTTCAAATGAGCACCTGGGCAAATACAGCCGTGCTCTGTGAAGCATTAATGCTAGGAGAGTTCCAGAATTTCTAGAGCGTGATGTCCTGGAGTCCCAGATTTCTGGAGCTTGCCCCACTGATGCCCTGAGGCCTCTGCCCCACTACTTCCCAGCCTGCCTTTCTGGCTTGCACTGGTTTGCTTGGCTGGGTTAATTGGTTTCCTATATCTTAGAATGCTTTAACAGACTTGGGTCACATCAAACTAGAGAGACCTGCAGATTCAAGTGTGGTCTCTCAGGTTTGGGAAGGCCCTGGCAAGAGAGAGGAGGAGTCCTTCTCCTTACTCATGCAGGGCCAGCAGGCAGCCTCCCCAGAAAACAATTGGGCTGCCCTTCGCCCTCCTGCCCTGTCTCCATCCAGGCTTTAGAGCAACCTGAAGCTACTCTGTTCTGTGCACATCTTTCTGGGGTGGGATTGGAAAAGATGATAACTGACTTTTCCTCTTTAAGTTCAAAATCATTTTTCTAAGTACCCTTGCCTTAAGCAGTAAAGCAACACGCACAATGAATTCTAGTTTAGTACAAAATTTAGGATAAGGCCTTGGCATACACTTTAATGAGATTCTGTTTTTTTTTTCACATGTTTCAATAAACACATCCCACTGTGCTGTACTAGGCATGTGCTGGGACACAGGCCTTGGTCTCCAGGTGCTCAGAGTGAGCCGTGAAAATTCATCATTCACACCATGTGGTTGTGTGTCTTGGAAGCAAGAACAGCATCTGGGAGGTTCTAAAAAGTTAGGGAGCCCTCCTCAGAGGAAAGGATATTTGAGCTGGTAGGAGTTTCCTGGGGTCTGTCTTGGGCAGAGACATGGAGTGTCCTGGAATTAAGGGCCATTGGAAAAAGCTGGAGCACTGGGCTCAGGTGGGGACTGGTGATAAGGCTTGGGAGACAGGCAGCAGGGAAGTCACAAAAGCCCAGGCAGCGCTGAGAACTTTGTATATGGATCATAATCTTTTGAATCTATGTACCTGGAAATTCTAAAAAAGTGTAAGTGTATTTTCTAATTTGATTCACATAATATCCCTGTGTCATGTGATTTATATAGTTCATAAGTTTCAGGCATGGATCCTGCAGTTTAGGGAAGTTAAACAACCAGAGTTTTGTAGCTGAAAAGGGCCTTAGAAATCCAAGACAGCCTTTCAATTTACAGGCAAGGAAACTCAATCTGTCATCTTTGAGGCTGTTCCTGGTCTAAAAGCCCAAGTTTCTGTGACTTGAATGTGTTGCTCATAGTTTTCTATGTCTTTAGAGACCAAGGTTGAATGAAAATCTTCAGTCAGTTCTGGGAAAGGTCCCAGGCTTGCTTCTCTCTCTGGACTAGACTCTGGGGGAGAGTGTGGGATTGTATTGCTGCATGATAGCATTATAAACATGGAGACATAGTGCTGGGGGTGATGCACTTGAACTTGGTAGACACCCTTGATTGGAAGTTCCCAGTTTTCAGGCTGCCTTCCACTCATTTTCTTTGCAATCTGGACCAAATTGGTTCAATGATAGTGTGTCCTATTTTTTTCATCTATAAAAATAGGGATAACAGCTCTCTCACGGCATGATTGGGAGAATCAAGTTGGCAGGCCTTCATAAATGCATTGTGCACCTGCCACAAACCAGACACTATGCCAAGCACTGCAGACAAAGAACAGGACAGTTACAGCCCCAAATCTCATGGAGCTCACATGGCCAAGAAGACTGACACCAAAGACACAAGTTGCAGCTAATGATGTCCACGTGCACAGAGTACAGCCAAGAAGTAAGGGGGCAATCAGGACCTATAACAGGAAGGCCTAAGAAGGAGGTCTCAGACAGCTTTGAGAAAGAAGTGGTCCTTCCGCAGAGAAGTGAGAAATGAATGAGGTAACAAGAAGGGAAGAGAAACTGGCCGGGCCCGAGTATTGAGGAAGGAGCGAGTTGGCTGGCACCGGGAACCAAGAAAGGGTTGGGTGTCAGGAGCACGTGCAGCAAGGAGAAAAGGCAGTTCAAGGAAAGACTGGAGGAATAAGCCTGGTCAGACTCTGGAGGAATTGTTAAGGATTCAGGACCTTACTCTAAGATTAATAACAAGCCAGTAAAAGGTTTTAAGCAAGGAGGTGATGTGAACTATTCTGTGACTTAAAGTAATCCTGGCTTTTATGGAGAATGGCTTGAGCAGGAGTGACTGGGAGACTTCTGCCTAGTGTAGGCAGGGCAGGAGATGACGGTAGCCCCCAATTAGGGTTGTGGCAGTGGGGATGGATGGCAAGAAAGGGACAGATTTGGGGATGTGGGGGTGAGAGAGAGAGGAGGAAGTAAAACAGGACAGCTTGCAGGTTTCCAGTTAGAAAACCTCAATGCATGGCATTAGAGGTTATTATGATTGGGAGTAGTGCAGAGGGTGCAGTTTTGGGTGGGTCATGAATTCAGTCTGGACATGTCACATTGTAGGTATAGATAAGCTCTCCAAGCTATGATGTTGGGTAGGAAATTGGTTGCAGGGGTCTGACTGTAGTTGTGCACTGATGCTGGTGACATTGATTTGGGAATTGTTTATCCCTTAAGAGATGGTATTTAAAGCCAGAGTGATGGAGGAGGTACCCCAGGGAGAGGGAGTAAGAAGGGAAGTAGAGAGCTGAGGGCAGCTCCTGGAGGTGCTCTGCCTTTTGGTGATCATCAAGTGAGATAACAGATGAAGAATAGCTTTAAAAATTAAAGCAGGTTCTCATTGTTGCACTCTACTGTACTGACTGCGTATAACAATGTTCGTCTCTGACATTTACTGCTGCACTTGGATGGGAGAGATTACATTTAATGTTCACAAATCTGCAAGACTATTTCCTCCAGGTTATTTTTGCCCCTATTAAACGAAAAACCCACCAGGAGGGATTTATTCTTATCATGTCATGCAACAGTAATTTCATTTTCAAATCATCAACAGGAAGGCATCGTCATCTGATCATTCTCGCCTCAAAACCCTATCTTAGAAGCCTGATACCATCTCAACCTTCCTGAGAGCTTTGCTGATTTCTGTTCAGACTCTCAGCTGTAAATCAAACACAGTGTGAGCCTGGCTCCTGTGCATGCCTCTTTTGTATCTCTCCCATCAGCTGATTTTGTTTTTCTGCCTCTGGTCTTGGCATTTGGCTGTAGATTATTCCAAGAATTTCATTGCTAACTTACATGAGATGAACAGATAATAAGGAACAGAACTTATTTTCTAATTTATTTTGAAACTGAATTCTAGATTCTGTTTATGGGGAGGGGGCAGAATCGACCTACGATGAGTGAGAACAGTCTTTGACTCAATTTCTTTTCTTTTCTTTTCTTTTCTTTTTTTTTTTTTTTGAGACAGAGTCTCGCTCTATTTCTTAGCTTGGAGTGCATGGCAAAATCTTGGCTCACTGCAACCTTCGCCTCCTGGGTTCAAGCAATCCTCCTACCTCGGCCTCCTGGGTAGCTAGAATTACAGGCATGTACCACCAAGCTCAGCTAATTTTTGTATTTTTGGTAGAGACTGGTTTTGCCATGTTGGCCACGCTGGTCTTTAACTCTTGACCTCAAGCGATCTGCCCTCCTCAGCCTCACAAAGTGCTGGGATTGCAAGTGTGAGCCATTTCACCTGGTCAAATGAATTTTCATAGGAAAGTATCCTTCCCCAGAACAATTTCCAGGCCTGGCAGTGGGGGTGGGATACAGGTTCTTGCTTTGCAGAAAATAAATCCAATCAAAAGCAGACATTCCGCAGGAGGCTAGTTTGCCAGACTCCTATTCAAAGCTAGTTTGCTTCTTTTTAAGCTTTTCTCTTAGTAACAGAAAAGTTTATTGTGCTTCCCTTACAAGCAAAAGGCCCTTCCTTGTCGTAGAGAAGCCTCATAGGGGATCTTTATTTCTCGTCAGCTGAGATTCTATTCTTCACCATGACATCTACAGGAAGAAATTCATTCCTGAACTTGTGGCCATTTCAATTGAATCACCTTAATTTGCATTTGAGACTCAGAAAGCATTTGATCTTTGATCTCTTAAGGTATGCTTCCCAGATGAAACAGCCGGCTGGGTCTATGTGTTTCAGTGCATGAACTGTGGACGAGGCCGAGTCAAACTTCTGGCCCTGACACTTGCCTGCTATGCGAGTTTGGACAGGTCTTTTCACCTATCCGTACCTCCACTTTTCTATTAGTATAAGAGCGTGGAATTCAGTAAGCAAGTGCAAGTTAAGTACTCAGAAGAGTGTCTGTCATAAATGTACTGTATGAATTTTAGCTGAGTATTACCTCCATCCCGGGGCAGGTGGTTGGATTGTGTAATAAGGTATACGAGCTTTTCCATTCGTCACTGCTGCTATGCTCAGTGCCTGACATGCGATAGTGAGGTGGATACTATGACTTTATGAGTTTCACAGAGATACAGGTCCATGGTCACACAGTTAATAAGTAGTGGGGCTGAGATTCAAACCCAGGTCCGTTTGACTCCAAATCCTAGTCCTCACCTCCCCACTGCTGCCTCCACTGTATACTTTGACTGAAGAATGGGGGTAAAGAAGCAAGGTCAAGGTCATGTGGAAAGGAGGTCTTTTTGGCCAGTTAACCAGATGACCAGGTAGTTCTAGAGCATCCCTGCCCCTTGTCCTTCCACCTGGACAGGAGGAATGACAGTATGTGAGCATCGGGGGTTGGGGAAAGGCTCAGAGCTCTAGTCCTCGGAAGATTTCCCCTCCTTTTTGTCATCCTTCCTTCTATCGATTTTACCCTTTTATGATATCCTCTAATTTTTGTCCACTCGTTGTCTTTAAACTCCAAATACCTCCATGCACGCGTGTGTGTGTGTGTGTGTGTGTGTGTGTGTGTGTGTCTGTGTGTGTCTGTGTGGTGGGAGTTAAGGCCTTAAGGCAGAGTGGTGTGAGCTCCATTTCCAGGTAGTGGCAAAGAACTTTGGACTGTTAATCAGGCTGTTAATCTGGTCCTTTCTCTGCTACTGATGAGAAGGATAAACCCTGAGAAAGTCACTGATCTTTCTGGGCTTTATCCATGAGTTTGGGATTGAAGATTGGAAGGCATCTGACATCCTGTTGTTCTAGTCAGGCTTCTCCTAGATCTCTGACCTCTAGCAGTGGTCTTGGTGACAGTGATGATGGGGGTGGTGAGGAGGTGGTACTCATGGTGGAGGAGGTGATGGAGATAATGATGTCAGTGGAAGTGGTTGGTAAAGGTGGTAACGATGGTGGTGGATACGGAGGTGAATTCATGGTAATTGTGGAGACGGCAGTGAAGGTAATGATAGACATGGTGGCAGTGGCTGTAGCAGTGACGGTGGTGGTAGAGATGGAGGTGATGATGATGAGGGTGGTAACATTGGTGTTGGTGTTGGTATTAGTGGTGGTCTAGGCGAAGGTGATAATAATGGTGGTGGTGTGGTAGCAGTGTTGTTGGTGTTGCTAGAGGTGGAGGTGATGATCATAATGGCAGTGGTGGGAACAGTAGAGTTGGTGTAGAGGTGGAGATGATGATGGTGGTGGAAGCAGTGGTGGTGTTGGTGGTAGAGGTGGAGATGGTGATGATGGTGGGGGTGGTAGTAGTGGCAGTGGTATTGGTGGTGATGATGAAGGTGGCCATAGGAGGAGCAATGGTTTGGTAGCAGAGGTAGAGGTAAGGAAGATGGTGGTCATGGTGGTGGTGCTGGTAGAGGTGGAGATGATTCTGGAGGTGAGATGGTCGTAACTGACAGTGGTCCTTTTCTAACAGTGGTCGCTGTGGTCAGCACTGTCCCTCTAGTGTCTCCTTTGATCCTCCCAGCAGCTAGTGTTATCTCCATTTGCAGATCAGGAGCCTGAACTTCAGAGAGTGAGGCTGAGCATCTTGGCACTGGATGGAATTGTTCCGGTCAGGTAGAGGCAGAGCTGGAGGTGTCCAAGGAATCCTTTGTCGGGAAATTTGTGATAGGCATAGGGAGGGAGGGGAGTCAATACTGGCCATGTTTATATTTTGTCCTTTTCAAATCCTTTCCTGTTACAACCCAGTTATACCCAGATGGAAATTGAGCGTCATAATTGTCAGATTTCATTCCCCAAGGCCACACAGCATAGAGTGTCAAAATGGCCTCCATGCTTCTGCACACATCCTTCTAAATACTTTATAATTTGTCTACAAGTTTCCTTCTTTGGCAGCAGACCCCAGCCCTATGCCCTAGGTCTTGGCCTGCAGCTTCTCTGACAAAGGCTTGCATCATCCATGGGGGGAAGGGCCCCTCAGGTGAATTATTTTGACACAGGTGAATGTCCTCTGATTATCTTTGCTAAACAGGCTTTTCTGTGTCCTGCTACACACATTGACCTACGTATGTACTCTGTTGATACCCCATAGGGCCATCTTAGAAAGAAACAGAAAAAGAAATGAGTTTTTAGTGTGGAGAACTCCGGGTAAATCAGTAGCAAAGGGGGCTTCAGGTTAAAGCTGCCTGCCCTGAAGGCAGTCGTCAGAGTCCAAGACTCCTCAACCCCTGTCTAGTTGTCTTTTAGGGCTGAGGGTGCTGGTCTTGTTTGGATGAGAAAGTGATCCCTTCTCTCCATTCCCACTCTCTCCTTTTCTTCCTCTCAGTAGAGAGATGGAAATGAACCAGGCACTAGGCCCCAAGCTTGGAGGGCTAATACTGAACTCTTTGGACAGAGAAGCTGGCTTCAAAGGGATTCCATAGACATGATATGAATGCGTGTTAAATGCCTTCCTACTAAAGCCCCTCACCTGGAACCTCTCACACTCTTTCCCTCCTGCAAACATTTATTGAGCACCTACTATATAAAGGTTTTCTATTACGCACTGAGAATACAACAGTGAAGATGGAGCATCTTGCCCGCCTTGAATTTCTAGCCTAGTTTACGCTGAAGTGTTATGATGATGTGAGTGGAAATGAAAATTCTTGGTGAACTCATAGAAGGGAACTTGATAGACTTGTGGAGTCAAAAAAGGCTCCCTGGAAGGAGTGGCACTTAAGCAGAAACGTGTGGACTAAGATCTGGACTAAGTGTGGGCAATTGGTGTGAGAGGAATATGGAGGCAGGAAGAGAGGAGGAGGAAAAGCAGGAGATGAGGAGGGTGTGGTCTCAGCAAAAGATCAGCATGTGAAGAGGCATGGAGGCCAAAGAGAAGAGATCGGAGTGGGAGCCTAGCAGGTCATGGGGACTGGGGCATAGAAGTGTGACAGCCTATGCTATGGACTGAATTATGTCCCTCTCAAGTTGTATGTGGAAGCCCTCACCCCAAATGTGACTGTATTTGGAGATGAGGCCTTTGGGAGCTATTTAAGTTTAGTTGAAGTCATAAGGGTGGGACTCTGAATAGGCAAGTAACCTTATAAGAAGAGGAAGAGAGCTTCTTCCTACCCCGTGCCCTTACTTCTGCCATGTGTGAGAATACAGAGAGATGGTGGCCATCTACAAGCCAGAAAGCAAGCCCTCACCCAGCCCCACATCAGCTGGCACTTTGATCTTGGACTTCCCAGCTTCCAAAACCAGAAGGAGTAAATTTCTGTTTTTTATCTCATTCTGCCTGTGGCATTTTGTTATGGCAGCCTGAGTTGACAAGTACACTCCATATCTAGACAAGAGTGGACAGAAACTACTTTCTTGCCTTTAGTCTTTCTTGCTAATCCTATAGTAGTAACAAGAAGTGGTAGTGGGCATCTGGTTTTACCTTTGGATAATACAGGTCAACATTACCTCCTAGCTCACAGCCTGTGAGGGACTGACTCTTTCTTATGGGTCAGTTCAGCTGTAAAAGAGACTCCCATGGAGGAATCTTTTTAGCTCTGTGCCCCACCCATGCTGGGCCACCCCAGGCTGGGTTGGAAAGCCAGGCCGTGGCTAGCCACTCCTCTGCCTCAGTCACAGGCTTTTGGAGATGGTCCTCCCAGGGTCTGGGAGCCCACTGAGGGACCTCAGGAAAGGAGACAGTGAGGAGGCGGGGTCTGTAGGCATGCTTGTTTGTCTCCACACTCCTGAAATGCCCATGCAGCAGAGGCTTGGCTGAGTGCACTGTCTGGCTTCATCCGAGGGCTGCATGATTTCACCAGGCTCTAAAGGGAGCTGGGCCAGTGCAGACAGCACCTGCCTGGAAAGCCCCATGTTTGGACTCATGGGCTGTGAATTTGGGCACCTCATTCCACTTCTCTGGGGATTCTGCTAGCTCATCAGTAGACTAAACTCTGAGGTCTTTTCAGTGCCAGCATTCTAGAGTTTTAATTTTCTACTATTTATAGGGAGCTGAATTCTATTAAAAGTGCAGCCTTTCAGCCATTAATCAATGTTTATAAGTGGCATGGCTAGTGCCTGTGTGGTATGCATCAAGTTGTTATTTCAGTTGTCCCAGCTGCAAGCTTCTTCATCACATGCTCCGCAGCCTTCCCAGGGGGGCTTGAAGGACATCGTGCCCCTCATTACCACCACCCACTCCTGTGCTGCGTGTTACTAGGGAAGAAGCGTTTGGCTTCACCTGCCAGGCTGAGAGCGAGCTACAGGTTTATGTAGCTACACCATGTTTGAGGACTCACTATCAGTGGATTGAGGATAGATTGCATAGAAAGCCACACAGCTACTTACAGTTGAGATCTACATAGAAAAATATTTATTTAGCAGATTGCAGTTGATCATTTATCATGCATCATAAAGGAACAGAAGCACTAAACCACAATGATGACCCGAAATGCTATTTACTTTGAGTGCAAGTGGCTGTCCTACAGCTTCCAGACAAGAGGGTTTATTTTAGAAATATATGTTTGTGATGGAAGTGATTGATAGACTTTCTTCTTGTACTGAAGCTTCTAGAGCAGAATGGAGTAGCTGTAATGCTTAGCAAATTGCAGCCCATTTGGAGTCTGGCTTCTGTGGCACGTTTCACAGGCTTTTAGCCTCAACATGGTGGATGGAGTTGCATTGGGGAGAGAGTTCTTTCCTGGGCTCCATCAAACAGCTAGAACAAGGATGAGATGTCAAACCATCTGTCTTCATGGACAGAGGCAGCTATCTGTGGCATTTACATCATTTTAAAGTTGTGGTCTGCGCCCTTCTGAAAACCAGATTCCAACAGCTCTTCTGTCTTGTCCTAAAGAAAATTCCTCAATAGGAAAGAGGGAGAGAAGGCGATCTGCATAAACAAAGGCCACCAAGCTGCAGGTCACTGGAAAAGTGATGGCAAGGTTCTCAAGAAAGTCGTAGCTTGGACTTGGACCATGTCAGAGGACATGGCACCTGGATTTGGCTCTTAGGGAAGGTGCGATCGGTCCATGATCAACTGCATCCCATCCACGCAGCTCCCAATGGCTCTCTGCCTTCCTTTGACAAACTCAGCAATGGGTGGAGACTATCCTCTCTGGCAGCTCCCTATTAGCTATTAAAGAATTTGCTTGCAGCTGACCCAATTGCATTCTCAAGATTATCCAAATAAATAACGGGAAGGGAAGGGTGTTGGCTGTGAATGGCTGTACATGGCTTAATTTGTGGTGATTTTGAACAAAGATGGGTGGGGAGCAAGAGGGAAAAGGTAGAGGGAAAAATGATGCCACTGCTTTGTATACTGGGGAAACATATACAGAAAGAGGAGAAGTGAAAACGAAAAAGGAAAGGTGGGGAAAAACAAGAGGAAGGGGGAGGGAAAAGGAGACAGAGGGAGAAAGTATGAGAAGAAAGGAGACAGGATGGGGAAAGGCTGTGTGTGGAAATGAGTGGGACTGGCAGGATGGTTGTCTAGGAGAGGAACCAGAGGGACGGGAGTTCGTAGCTACTGTCTGCTCTGACCATAGACACTGATTAAAACGTGATGCTTCAAAGGCAAGTAAGTGACAGTGCTAGAGCCCCTACCGGTGCCCACTGAGCCAGGGGCTCCACCTCAATTTTTGCTTCTCTTAGAAACCCGTGAGCAGCAGAGTCAACAGAGGGCTTGTTAACCCCAGATAGTGGGCCTCACCCTCCAAGTCTCTGATCCAGGAGATCTGTATTGGAGCCTGAGACTTTGCTTTTCTAAGAAG
Organism: Saimiri boliviensis; assembly: GCF_048565385.1. Taxonomy (NCBI): domain Eukaryota; kingdom Metazoa; phylum Chordata; class Mammalia; order Primates; family Cebidae; genus Saimiri; species Saimiri boliviensis. The sequence continues at coordinate 122,374,906 of NC_133453.1, forward strand.
TTCCCAGGTGGTGCTGATGCTGCTGTTCCAGGGAACCCTCCTTTGAGAATTCTGTCTTAGCAGTTAAGGACTAAACCAAGGTTGGTGCCAATTTGGACACCTCAGGTCAGACAAGGTCAATGAGTGAGTTCAACATCTCAGCTTACTTGCAGAAGCAGATTGGAAACACTAACATATAAATTGAGAAAGTGCTAAAATCTTTTATTGGATGTATTTGTCTCTTCCTGGCTCTTCATCCAACTAACCATATGCTTACTTTCCACTGGCAATTGCTATTTAAATGTCAGTTGACAAACAGATGCTCCTTACCCTATTACATGCAAGTCAATTTATTGTCCACAAGCCTGATGGAGTGTTCTCTAACCATGCTGGTTTCTCACTGTCCCCACCCACCTCTTTGTTGCAACCATGCTGAGCCTTGCAGCTCACAGAAGGTAAGCTGCCTTTGTGTTTCTCCATCCCCTGCTCATGCTGTGTCTTTGCCAGGGCTGCCTTTTCCTAGGCTGACTCTTACTCTCCTTACTTTTCCATCTGAATGTTCTTGCCTATGGGAATGTTCATCCAGCTCTTCTTGTTGCTGCAATGCTGCTCAGCTCAGACCATTCTCCTAGCCCTTAGAAAACCAGGCTGTGGCTCTGCAGCATCAGTACAAAGCTTAGCCTTGTGCAGCTCAGCTTTGTATCATCAGTACCTAGGACAGAATCCTTACTAGACTCCAGCCATCAAGAAGCAATTGCCAAATAAATAAGCAAAGGCCAGAGAACTTGAATGAGTGGATAAAAGGGGGCCAGGGGCTGGTGGGGAGGTAGAGATGTCTAACCCCTGCTCACTATGGTCAGGGTTAGAGAGAAATTGGAAAATAAGGGCAGGAACAGGCAGGAGGAGGACAGATCAACTGTAGGAATCCCGTAAATCCTAAATCATCTTCAATATACCCCTGCACCCTCAAGGCTTCAATGATTCCATAAAATGGGATTCCGACAGTAGGTAAAAAAGCTAATATTTGGAATTGATTTAAATTACACAAGGTATCTTTGCTTGTGAAGCAATAAACTTTCCAGATCTTTTAAGTATTCCTTTATTAGTAGGTATTTATATAAGGTAGATGGATGGATAGATGAATGGATAGACAGAGACATGACTGACAGACAGTTGGAGTCATTGTAAGCTAGGTCAACAAGTCATGACCTAAAGTCTTATTTTGTTTTAACCTTCTTTGGCTCCCTTGGGCTGGGACTTTACCTTCCTTTGGGCAGGAAACATGTCCTGCAGAGTTTAGCCAAATGTCTGATCTTGGAGGACCTGGTTCTAAAACTCAAGCAAGAGATTGCATAGAAAAGGCATTGTATAGACCTGCCGCTTACGGTATCCCATGCTTTGAATGATCGGCACTTGAGTCTAAACCTGGGAAAAACCCTAAAATTAGAGTAAAAGCAAATAATGGGCTTGCTTGGCAACCTAGGGTAGAATCCAGTGTTCTAAGCAGTATGACAGGGTGAAGGAGGGCTGCCACCCTGACATCAGTAGATCTTGGGCAAATCACTTAATCTCAGTTTCCCCATGTGTAAGACAAGGGAGTTACAAGGCTGGTCTCAAGGTCTCCTCTTGCTCTCTTGCTCTCTAATGACTCCAAGATGGAGTTCTGGGGAACATACCAGTAGTTACTTTCACTTTAAAGGTTAGAGGGGAGAATACAGAGCATGGTGTCAGATACATCAATGCCACCACATCCTGGGCTGCAGAGCTTAATGCACTTCTGAAGATTAAACCAAGCAGGCTGCCTCTAATGCTGTCGAAATGTCAGGCTTCAGTGCGGGGTGTTGTTAGACATCTGCATTACCTCTGTTTTTTAAACAACACGACTCTGCCAAGAATGAATCTGTGTCATCGTCTAATGGCTCTTGTCATTTTAGTGTAGTGATCAAGGAGGAAAAATGAAAGCACTTTATGTGGAAAACCAGATAAGAAGGTATTTCATAAGCCAGAGTGCAAGGCTGTCTGGAGTATAATACAGATCTATCAGTAATTCAGTTAAAACAGTTTACCTGCTTTACATGAGTGGGTTCAGTTCACTGATCTTCATTCAAGCTAACACTGACGTTATTTAACTGTGGGCTGCACATTACACCACACAGACCAAAGAATTATAGACATTTTTTCCAAATGTAATATACAGATCCAAATTGATTGCAGCCAAACATGCCGTTAGTCAAATCTTTAGTACGCTCTATTAGGGCACGAAAAAGACTTTAAAGTTTTGTCTTAGCCTCAGGGTCGCTGGGGCTAGAGGTGAACCAATCGCCAACAGCCAGAATATAAAGTTACCTTGAGATGCAGTATTTATTCTCAACAGTGTATCATTTAGAACAAACTTTTTTTTAATGTAAAAATAAGCAATTACTCGTCATTATAAAATGACCCATTTTACAAGGGGGCAAATTTGGTTTTATTCCCCCGAAAGGCTCACCTCCATGACAGTGCTCACAGGCACATGTCTCACGTCTGTCATCCGCTCTACCTGTATGTCTAATGCTCCATTTTCCGAGAGCAAACTTGTCTTTCAAAACACAGGAAGAAAAGCGTCAGCCATTTTTTCCCACCTCCAGTTGAGGTGGGGGAAGTTTATCCCAACAGCCCTGCCAAGTAGCTGGCATGATCTGCATTCTTCTAGGATAGCTAGGCAAAGTTTAGAATGAGAAATGCAAAGTACATCCTTGCGCTTTCAGGATTATTTCAGTTTTAAATGATTTAGAGTTCCCTTATATGGAAGGCTTTCTAGGAAAAGACTGGCTAAACCTGTTCCTCACTATAATTGAGAATGCATACTCAGAAATTTAATTCAGCATTGGGTGCACAGTAGTGTAATAAATACAGGCTATGTGGGAGATTCCTTCGGGCTTCCTTGGTTTGACGTGACTCTCTGAGATGGGGTTGTTAAAGGGACAGTTGGGGGAATGGGAAGAAGGGGAGCCTTGTCACTCTGGGGAGGGGCTAGGTAGGATCCTTTAGTGGGTGCTGTCCAGTACCATAGCCACTAGCCACATGTGTCTCTTCCCAGTTAAGGCAATACTGTAAGAGTAAAAGCTATACTGGGTCTCAACGAGTTAGTATTTAAAAATGTAAAACATCGATAATTTTTATATTAATTGCGTGTTGAAATTACATGTAAAACAATTATTTTGGGAGTGTATCAGATTAAATAGCAGCATTAAAATTGATTTCACCCATCTCTTTTTCTCTCTGAATGTGGCTACTAGAAAGTTTAAAATTACATATATGGCTCTATATTTCCAGTGGACATCACTGGGCTATATGCATTTTTACATGGTGGAATTACGGTTAGTGTTTATTTTCTTGCTTGTTTCTGTATTTTTCAAACTGACAGTATATGTGGCAGACGGTAATGTGTTTTGAGGAAAAAATACATAGCATGGATTTTGGAGTCTGGCAAAGATATGTCCTAACTGTTGCACTCGGGCAACTTTCTCTGAGCCTGCACTTCCTCATTGGTTAAATTAAGAGAATAACTCTTTTGACCTCACCAGGTCAAAGCTTTCCAGGTTGTTATCAGGAGTGAGAGATGCATGGGAAATTAGCAGAGTACTTGGCACAGAAACTGGCATAGGAAAAACTCAATAATAAATATTCCACATTATTGTAGGTTATATCAAAACACCCATTCGGTGCACAATGTGAAAATTTGTCCCTGTTTCTAATTCAGGTCTTTGTCTCTCTTGTTCTACAAGTTTGCCCTTGCTATTATATCTACCGACTTTTACATCCAGAAAGCTGAACTTCCCCTTCTTTGCCTCATAATTGAGCTTGTTCATACTGAGCTTACTCCCACTTAGTTACTTTAGCTCCTTTTTAACTTCAGAGCAAGAATTTTATCTTGGCTACAAACCACGCTACAACTCTCTATCTGCCCCTGCCCTTGGCCTTGTACCTGGAGGCTGGGTCTTGCTTTTTACCGAAGTCTGCTTCTTTTGATGGGATGATCAGTCAAGGACAATTGACACCAGGCCAGTGCATGTGGGAAGCTGTCAGAAGAGTAAGGGTCATGTAAACAAGAGATCAAGAGAATAAGGAGCAAAGACAGGGCAGAAGAAAAGCAATGTTACCACTTCTCTCCCCTTGTTTCACAAGCCAGCCTTTTCTTCTCATTGCCTTTGTCTGTTGGCTTTAAAAGCTGTGCTATATTCAGCTCAGGGTGGATACAAGGTGTTTCTCATTGCCTTTCTAGATTCTCACCGCCTGAAGTACAACCTCCCACAGTGTAGCATGGTACACATATAAAACCGTGCACTCAATTTCCATATTCTGGGCAGTAACTCCTCAGATGAAGATGGTTATACATGTTCTCGATGGAAGAAAAAAAATGCAAAACTTTGTGAAAACACGTGGCTTCCTAGCTCCTTCACAATTAATGAGATGAGCCTCTCAGAGCTGCATGAGATACTCACAGGAGCAGGAAAGTAAGATGAATTTGGAATAGCACAGGTGGCTGGGAACACCTGTATTCCTCAAAGCAGTGGGGGAAAAAAGTCCCTGATCTCTTATGAGAGTATGTATTTTTTAAATCAGAGATATGTTGAGGTCTTTTTTGTTCCTTTGCATAATTCTTTACAGTATCTGTAACCAGGTGATTCAGAAGAAACTCCGGACTTAAGGCGGATTTTTTTTTTTTTACCATTTTTTCATCAGATCAATATGTTACTTCACCTGTTTTTAGATTTGCTGGATGTTCTCAGGATAGCAAACTCAAAGGAAAAAAATGAGCAAACTGGTTTATGTTTCCAAGTTTAGGCTGAGAGTTGACACGAGAAACCTGTGGAAATTAACAAAGGAGAGTTTCCAAGGCCTTCCTTGGTCACATATAGATTTGTGGAGGATTTGAATACACCTAGGGTCCCTCCAACACCAGGCACGGAATACTCAGGCCAGTACAATCAGGAGGCTCAACTCTGGATGTATGAATGTGGCTGTTTTCCCTGGAGCATTTTTTTTTTAAATTGGTTTATCAAGACAGAGTTTCACTCTGTCAGCCAGGCTGGATTGCCATGGCACATGTATGTCTCACTGCAGCCTCAACCTCCTGGGCTCAAGTAAGTGATCCTCCCACCTCAGTGCCCCCAAGTGCCTAGAACCACATGTGTACCACCATGCCTGCCTAAGTTTTTCTTTCTTTTCTTTTTTTTTTTTTTTTTTTTTTGTCGAGATAGGGTTTTGCTTTGTTGCCTAAGTGGGTCTCAAGTGATCCTCCTGCCTTGGCCTCCCAAAGTGCCGAGATATCAGGTATGAACAACCATGTCTGGCCCCATTTATTAATAAAATATTTACCATGAGTCATAGGCAGGAAGCATTCATTGCCAACTGTCACTTTCCTATGGTTTTCAAGAAAATCAGAGGATTTAAAGTGTGAATAAATGTTTCTTATTATGATTGATTGAAATTTAGGAAAAGGAAGGAAGCATTTCTGAAAATGCAAATACTGCTTTAACATAGCAGCTCTCTACAGGGGAACTTATATTCTAGGTGTCTTGGCTTCTGAAGAAAAGAGATAGCAAATGCTCTGCAGATCCCCTGATCTTCCTTTTTTCTTTTGTCACTGTAAACTGTCATGATACCTGTGATTTCAATTGTTTGTGGTTGGTGTAGCATCTTTATCTCTGTCAGAATTGCAGAATCTAGCGGTGGTTACGTAAGTTGGAATACAAACCTGTGGGCATGCAAACAAATGTAGTCAACATTTGATCTACATAAGGGGCCTTCCAGCCGTCCTGTCTCTTCTCTAGGGTCTGATTGCTTCTGGGCTGCTGACAGCACAGTTCAGTGCTGCAAAGGAAGGGAATACGTTACTGGCTGCAGTTTTATAATTTGCCATCTTTGAATAAGTCTTTTTCCCCATATAGGGGTGGAAGAGATGATGGCTCTAAAAGTGTCTGAAAAGAAGCACGTGCTGTTGCAGAGATGAGCATGATTATAGGTGTGCATACCTAGCATGTGTATGCCCAAAAAATATTCTTGGTGACACGCTATTTCTGATTTTGCTTCCCTTGAAACTGAATGCAAAACCAGTGTCATTAACGATGCTGCTTTGTTGCCAAAGGGATACAACTTGCATTTGATTTTAAAATATCACTAGGTCTTCTTTGTGCAGACATCCTTTAAAATACAAACACTGCTTTATCTAATGCAGCTATACAGTAGGTATACATCTTTTTCTTTCAAATGAAAAGACAAAATCAGATTTATGGATAACATAAAATGCTTTCTGGCTACACAAACACCAATGAAAACATTTTTTAAAATTAACAGACATCAACCAGTATAAATACACTGTCTAAAGCATTTAATGGTCTTTAACACGGCCGACTCCCCCGCGTTTGAACCAGTGTTAAATTCTCTTTTGCTCATGGCAAAAGAAGCTGTCAAGCACAACACTGAAAAATTGGTACCGTTTCCTGGCCAGTAAGCACAGAACGGAGGGGCTAAATATCTTTATGGTTTTGTTTATTTATTTACCGCGTTCTCATGCTGTGTTGTTCTCTCTGTCTCTCCCTCCTGCTGGTGCCTGCCCAGGGCTGATTGTTGTGACACTGGCCGTATGCTGGATGCCCAACCAGATTCGCAGGATCATGGCCGCAGCCAAACCCAAGCACAACTGGACGAGGTCCTACTTCCGGGCGTACATGATCCTCCTCCCCTTCTCGGACACGTTCTTCTACCTCAGCTCGGTGATCAACCCGCTCCTGTACACGGTGTCCTCGCAGCAGTTCCGCCGGGTGTTCGCGCAGGTGTTGTGCTGTCGGTTGTCGCTGCGGCATGCCAACCACGAGAAGCGCCTGCGCGCCCAAGCGCTCTCCACCATGGACAGCGCCCGCTCTGCGCAGCACCCCCTGCTCTTCCTCGCGTCCTGGCGCCAGTCCTCTGCAAGGAGAACTAACAAGGTTTTCTTAAGCACTTTTCAGAGCGAGGCCGAGCCCCAGTCTAAGCCCCAGCCACTGAGTCTGGAGTCACTAGAGCCCAACTCAGGTGCAAAACCAGGCAATGCTGCTGCAGAGAATGGTTTTCCGGAGCATGAAGTTTGAACATCTAGTAAAGAAGCCTTGAGTGGGAACTGGCCCTCCACCCCCAAGAAAACAATGTCACCCTCACCCTGCAGTCTCAAAATAAACTATGCCCCCCATCAGGGGTGGAATGGACGCTGGCAGCTCTGCAAAAGGCATTGCCCACCTCAGTGACTTCTAAGGGCTGACTGTGCCAGCCTGGCCTTGGCTCTGGTTACACAGACGTAGGGGTGAACCTACACTCCACCTCCTTCCTTCAAGTACATACTGAAAATTCAGTCAGCCCGAATTCATTTAGAGCTTACACAAATGCTTTACACGGAGCTCTTTCATTATTTGCAAAGGAACAAAAAGAGAACACGGACTCCTGCTCCCTACCCAGAATAAAAGGATGGCCAGAAGAACAATGCAGGAGCGGGTGGCATCTCCTTCAGCTTCAGCAGTGGGCTGAAAAGAGGGCTAATTTGAGGAGCAGGATGGTGGTGGGGAGCCTTGGCCTGAGGGCAGAAGCAGAACTGCCTCTTTTCTTGGGCCTTGGCCCGTTGCAAAGAGGGGTGTTGCAGCAGCTGATGCACACTGAGTTCAGTTTCCCTGGGGAGCAGAAGGACTGGTACCCGGCAGAGGCGATGAGACAGGCGGCTGATGATGCACAGGACTTGCGATACATGATCCCTGCAACACAGACCCAAAGGACCTGGGTTAACATGCACTGGTCAAAAGACAGCTCTTCCTTACTCCTTCTACAGCCTAGAGATTTGATGGGGGCCAGGAAGGTGCTTCAAATTATTTCACTGATACTCAAAACACACAAGATAGATGTTGAAAGAGACAGGCACTTTTTCATTACCTTTCACAAAACTGTTCCAAAAGCTATTTGAGATGCCAATAGCAGTGAATAAAGAGCTTTTAAAATGAAAGTCTTTAAGTCAGAGGAGTTCAGACTGTGTACAAGACACAGCTTTTTATTTTTTTATTGTTGTTCAAACTAACTGTCTCATGCTCATGCCAGTGAGGACCACAAGCAGTGCTTCTAGATCTCTGTTATGACTTATAAACAACCAAAGAGGGATGGCTCTCAACTACGTGTTGATGAAAGAAAGACCAAATCCCAAAGGGAATATGATCCCTGCTGAAGAGGTGCCTGACACTGTGCCCCTCACAGTCTTATTCTCAGCAAAGACAGACACTCTGCTCTTGAGACACGTGGCCATCTACCAAGCCAGGACTACATGGCTAACACTCAGGGACACACACTGGGTATAAAAAGGAGCTTCCCAAGAAGACTGAGGGGCCTGTCTCAAGGAGCATTTGTGTCCTGTCAAGCTGCAGTAGAGTCATCAAATTAGACTGTCTTAGATAACTTATTTAGGGGCTTTCCCGTCTCCCAGGCACTATTCAGACAGCTGTAGTGTGCCCAGCCTCTTCACTACCCACAGCTTCCCTCCAAGGGAGGTCGTCATGATCACCCCCATTTTACAGATGTGAAGCCTCAGGGCCAGAGAGGTTTAGTAAACTTGCCCAAGGTCACATGAACAGGAAGTAGAGCGGCTGGGATTTGAACCCAGCATTCTGGCTCCATGCTGTCAAGACTGTTACTGTATAGCAGCAAAGTAGACTACCAATTAACTACCACAATGGTGGAGATATTTTAGGGGGAGGGGACTTTACTCTGAAGATAGTAACATATGTACTCACACAGAAAAGCTATTTAAATCTGAATTTTTTTGGACAGATAATATTTAATACTAAAGGTGGACTTAGACTTAAGAGGTCTTAATTCTGCTTGCTGCCTTGCACAGCTGAGGGATATAGCATCCCACTCATTTTCTGCAGGTGTGTGGGCAGGTGTGGTTTTGGTTTTGGCTTCCTCCTCCTTGAGAACTACCACTGTGGGTGCTGTAGAAACAGTAAAGAATGAAACTGCCTAATACTTCCAAGTGGGAGGTAAAGAAGTACTGTGGATTTACCTTAAAACATGCAATTTTATGTCATTTTTTCCCCCTCTAACTGCATGGTTGTAGGGATTGATTTTCTAAGACCATTTCAAAATCCTAGAAGGTGGCTGCTCTGGTAAGATAAAGCCAAGGTACGGAGTCTGCCTGTATCTGTGTTGTGTCTATGTGTCGGAGGCACTGTTTGATTGCTAAGGAATACACTTCAGGGCATTGCCCATTTATAGGTTTCCCATAGTCTCTCCATTTGCTATCCATGGCCCTTCTTGGGAAATGATTTTACTCTCTCTTTATTCCTAAGTATGAAGAACACTAACTGGCATTTATTTGCTCATTCAACTACAATGAACTTTTTTCCTTTAAGTGAATTTTTAAACTTTCAAAAATACTTACTGAATATATTTTTCTCTGTAAAAATGCTCAAACAGTCCATAAGGTGAAATACCCCTTGAGTATCCCTGCCAGTTCCAGGCCCTCCATCATGTCCCTCTGCGGGCAGGAGCTGTCATCGGCGTGGCCTGGCTCCTTCCAGGCTGGTTTCTGTACATTTACATATATACTCAGAGACAAAAAGTCCATGTGTTGGCACACACTTGTTAATACTATCACATCCTATATGCTATTCTGCAATTTGCATTTTTATTTAGTGACATGGCCCTGGCTACTCGTGGGATGCTATATCCCTCAGCTGTGCAAGGCAGCAAACAGGATTAAGACCTCTTAATTCTAAGTGCAGCTTTAGTATTAAATATTATCTATCCAAAAAAGTAATTTATTGAAATAAACTAGCCACATACAGACCCACACAACAAAGCTAACTTTACAGGGTTAGGGATCAGTGATCAGGTAAGTTAGTTGGATAAATGGTGCATGTCGTTGTGACGAGATGGACTAACAGAGCCACAATCTTTACTGCTACTGAGACCCTCATGTCATTAGTCAGAAACAATTTATCTCCATAAGGAAAGCTGAGAGGAGATACAAGCTCTCAAGTTGATGGTTCATGAACTGATGCCACCACAGTGAGGCTTTCTGAAGGGGAACGTTGACAGCTCCAAAAGAAAAGGGGTATTTACTAGATGCTGCAAGAGGAGAAAAAAGAGAAAGGTGTCTGATGTCTGATGGGTGTCTCCACTGCCAGGCTGGCCCCTCCAGGCCAGGTACTCTGTGGAGGTCCAAGGGCCATCAGGCTTCTAGGCATGAGGGCCATGAGGGTCAGGGGAACTCTGGGCTCCTGTGAGCCTCCCTTGGTTAAAGTCTAAGTCTGGAAACTGACAGTAGAGATGCTTTGGGAGAGACTGGATGTGATTAAAGATGTTTCTAATGGGATGAAAGGAAATGCAGATCTAGGCATCAAGGTCAGTGAAAGGCAACTGGCTGGTGTCAGGGTTACAGAGGAGCTGGGTTGGGAGACATTCAAGAAGAAAAGGTATGCTGGTTCTAAACCGGGTGGTGGCAGAGGGAGCAGGTAGGAGGTGTTGTACTAACAGAAATGGGGAAATTTGAGATTAAAGAGGGCTTTCAGAAAACAAAGGCATTTTACTCATCCTTTTGATGAAAATTGATGTGGCGATAACACAGTGCCTCCTTTGAGAGACCTGGGATGGGGCTGAGTGGTGAGGCTGGGACAGAGGGACTGATAGTTGGAAAGGCTGATATTTGGAATCTGAAAAGAAGTGGAAATAAGCTACCTCTCCCATGGCTTCAAATAAAAAAAAAATCCTTCCTAGTTCCTTGTAGGCACTTGAGTGGCTGGGCTGGGGATGGGAACAGAGGTCCTGGACAAACGGGAATGGTTTTGGGGCATGTTGAGAGCTGCCCTGGAAGGAGCATGTGATTGAATAGCACGCACTCCACTCGGTAGCTTTAAGAAAATGCCCCTGGGGTTTAGGCATGAATGGCAGCCTGTACTGGTACAACTGGTGACAAAAGCAATAGGAGAGAACCGGAGGCAGCAAGGAGCGAAGGGGTGTAGAATAAAAGCCTGTAATCCCAGCACTTTGGGAGGCCGAGGCCAGTGGATCACGAGGTCGAGAGATCGAGACCATCCTGGTCAACATGGTGAAACCCCGTCTCTACTAAAAATACAAAACATTAGCTGGACATGGTGGCACATGCCTGTAATCCCAGCTACTCAGGAGGCTGAGGCAGGAGAATTGCCTGAACCCAGGAAGCGGAGGTTGCGGTGAGCCGAGACCGCGCCATTGCACTCCAGCCTGGGTAACAAGAGCGAAACTCCGTCTCAAAAAAAAAAAAAAAAAAAAAAGACTCACACCGGAAGGAAATAAGGAATGCTGCCAGGTGGGGGCGCCCAGTGAGGACTTAGCACTCCTGAACAGCTCCATCATTCACATGCTTATCAGAATAAATTCCAAATAGAGTTAAGATTTAAATGTTGAAAAACAAAACCATGAAAGTACTAAATGGCACTCTGGAACCTTGGGAGATTTCTTTAAGAGTTGTAAAGGCTATTCTATGAAACAACACTCAGAAGCCATTACGGAAATATTGAAAAATTAGACTACACCCACACACTCTTTAATAAAATCCCTATACATAAGAAAAAAAGTGAAATATTGGAGAAAATAATTGTAACTCAAATCACAAAGCAAATTTCCTTGATATGTAAAAAGGTCCTAGAAATCTGTAAGGAATAAATAATAAATCAGTAAGGAATAAATAAATAGTAACTCAGAAAAAGAGGGAAAGCAAATGACCAGATAGTTTACAGAAAAAGAAACAGAACTCTGAAACACATGAAAAGAGGCTCACCCTCACGTATCCTAAGAAGAATGGAAATTAAACTATGCTGAGATGCCATTATGATTTATCACTTGGGCAGAGATTTAAAAGTTTATTATAAACACTGTGTTCATGAATCTTAGGAAAAGGCCCTTTCCCACACTGTTGGTTAGGAGAGTACACAGGTATAATTTCCACGAAGGCAATGTGGCAATAGCCATCAACGTTATAAATGCACATACTCTGTGACCTAGCAAATTCCACTTTTATGTATGTATCCCACAGACATATTCACAGACCTACAAAACTACTATAGGCAAGGTTATTCATGGTAGAGTAGTGTGTCGTAGCAAAAGAATAGACAATCACTCTATCCATCACCAGGGGACTGGTAAACTTCCAGTGTCTTATCGGCACTGCACAATGCAATTCCACAAAACTGTACACGAAGATACTGAGTTAAAAACAAAGCGAAGTAAGTCTGGACGGTTCCCTCCTTCCTTTTTTCTCCCTCCCTTCCTCTTCCTATTTTTTATTTTTTAAATGAATGAGTTTATGCTTACTATGCTTCAGATGCAGTTTTAAGAGCTTTATGAATATTAACTCTTTCAATCTTTGTAGTAATGCTGGTAGTAATCCTCATTTTGCAGATGGGGAAACTGAGACAAAAATAGGGTAGGTAATTTTCTTAGAGGCCATGCAGGTAATATGTAGTGGGGCTGAGATTTAAGCCCAGGAGGTCTGGATTTATAATCTGTACTCTTAACCATTATATTACATTGTTTACCATGCTATAACACACATCTATTGGGGAAAATAAAAATTAAGAGCGCGTGTGCACGCGCGCACGCACACACACACACTTTGCATGGATATGCATCAAAATGTATGGAAGAATATACAAAAAGATAATGTTGGTTGTCTCTGGCATGAGGTACTAGGTAGTCACTGGATAGGAGTGGAAAAAAAACCTGTAGAGCCTTTCTTACCATTTAAAGCCAGAACCATGAGAATAAAATACCATTTTTAGAATAATGTAGATAAACACCCCCAAGGAACCATTCTCAAATGGCTTATCAGTGTAGCACAAGGTCTTTACTAGCTGTGCCCACCAGAGGGCTCTAGGGAATGAGCCACTCTCAAGAGAGTCAGCCACCAGGAGCTGCCCCAAAGCCCAAGTCTCAGGGTTACAGGGCAGGGGTACTTGTGCCTGTGGGTCTCTCTGCTTTTCCTTTAACCCGGACCCCATGAACTCAGGTCTGGCCTGAGTGAGGAGGAGCTGTGAGTAAAACCAGGGCCTTGTCATGGACCGCTGGTAGAAGTAGAGACTGGCATAAGGGCAGTCAGAAGGATCTAATTCAAAATGTACAAATACAACAGTCCCATTCCTCAGCACACAGCTTCAAAACAAAAAACACTTTCACATTCTTCATAGAAAAAAGGTGCCTTTGTAGTATAGATGTTAAGCAGCAGGTAAAGTGCCAAGCTCCATTCTGATCTGAAAGGTTCTCAATGTCAGCTCCAGAATGATAGTTAAGTATATCACTTATGTAAGGAGAAAACCACAAAGCAATGCAATACATGCTCCAGCAGTGTGTCTGCAGGGGGATGTGTGTGCACATATCTAAGTGTGAGTTGCCATCTCTAAGTCACATCACAGCAAGAGGTCCAGAGGCAATGCACTAAACAGCCTGGTCCCTTTAGGGCTGGGTGGTAATCAGGAACCACTTTTAATTGTTTGACAGGGGTCCACAATATAATGAGGCATCTCTGAAACATGAGGTGGGTTTCACAGAAGACACTACCGTTCTGCACAGCTGCAGCAGCAATGTGGGCAAGAAGGGATGGCTGGGCTCTAGCTGGCCATGGCCCGGTTTCCGTGAACCCTCATGGCTGGCCTCATAGACCACCACTGCCAGGTTAGGGTAGGAGAGGGCCATGACAGAGAGCAGGGGAGGGACACTGTTTAGAGACTTCCCCAAAGAACTGCCAGATGCTTCCTGCCCTTCTATCCTGCATGATTTTTCTCTTAATCGCTTCTAATACACTACATTATTTTACTAATGGTCTTTATTAACAGAATGTAAGCTCCTGCAATCAGAACAGTGCCTGGCACATAACAAGTATTTACCAAAGGAATAAATGAGTAAATGAAGGGAGGTAAAGGAGAAGATGACAGAAGGAAAGAGGGTTATTTGAAGGGGGTCTAGGAGTCTCACAATAGGAGATGCTTTTCTGACTGGTTTTGAGTAGGATTTTATCCCTAGGCTGGTGTCGCCTGGGTAACAGAGGTTACATAAAGCTGCAATTCACCTCCAGGCCTTGGTTGACAAAGGCAGAACTGTGAGAGCCTCTGATCTTAGTTCAAGCAGATGCAGACCCAGAGCTACAAGGCTCCACTAGTGGATGAAGGGCTGCCCATCAAACGTGGCTTGGATAATCCCAGTTTGGACCAGGTCCCAGCCGCTCTGTCCTGCAGGGGCACAGAGATGTGTCCTGCCAAAGCCAAGTCATTTCTCACGGCTCTAATCTGCCAACCAGGAGTGTGCCTGTGGAACACACCACCCACTATCGCCAAATTAATCAAGCCACCCAGCATTTAAAACTTTAATCCTCTTTAAGTCTTTAGAGAGGCGATGGCCTCCCGGGGGCTTTTGGATTGAGATGGGTGTCTATGCGTGCTTGCTTTAAAAATACCACAAATTGTTCTCCCCGAGGAAGCCATTCGTGTTAATCTGCCTTACTTACTTAGATGTGAATGATGGGTATGCCAAGGAATGAAGGAAAGGGTAAATAAAATACCAAGGTTACTTCCCAGGCAGTTCATTCCACTGTAGCAATTGTATCTATTTCTTAGGACCCAAGGAATCTACACTCCCAGGAGTTCTGCTGAAAAGGTAGACGTGGAAGTAAGGTAAAATGGATTGGATCCTCTCTACCTTACACACTGGAATTAAATATAAATTTGAATTGAAATGCATCCAAATGGATGCTACAAAAATATTTCGGCACCATTGTGTGTTCTGCCAGTTTTACAGATATTAGAAAGGATCCTTCCAGGTTAAATGGACTGATAGGAACGAAGCCCTTGGAAAAGCACCTGGCACAAAGTAGGTGTTTGCTCCATGCCACAGTGCAGACAGCATTTCCTTCTGGGAGGGGGAGGGGTTCTTTTGTAGTATATGATAACATGCATGTGAGTTATGAAGCATAGTCACAAAAGGAACACTTGCAAATCCTCCATCAAGTCGAAGAACTAGAATTTCTCCAACTGCTGTGATTCTTTTATAACAATCTCACTATCTTGTATGCTTACCTTTCCCAAGAGTTAACCACAATGCTAATTTCATATTTTTTTTTCAAAGAAGGTAACAGTCGACTCAAATTAAAGACTTTCAGACTGCTGTTTTCACATTTCATCCTCCTTCTAATCATTTTGCTGAAAGTGACTTTCCCTGTTGTAAATGATACACATTTTGATCCGATTGGCATTTGGGAGCCTTGTCCACACAAAAAATGGCACCTTAACTATTACTACAGAAGTTTCATGAAGGAAATTCTTAGTTCAGATTTTTGTCAAAACTCTGCCGTTAGTAACTCGCCAAATATCAGTCACTAGAAAGTCTTCGTATCCCTAACACTTAGAATAATGTTTGAAACTTGGTAAAATTTAGCAAATGTCCATTATATTTAATAATTTAACAAATGTCATATAAAAACTTCAGGTAGATGACTGTTTCAAGATCAATTTGACAATGTGAAGTGAAATACATGTGTGTATATATATATAAAATATATATACATACATATTACAAATGTATATTATATATATGTATATACATACACATGGTTTTTAAAGGCATGAATTATATGAAACCTCTAGCAAGTGAGTCAGATCCATGATGTGGATTGGTTCATGAAGCATTTTCTGACTCATGTCCTTCATTCATACAAGTAGTTGCGATTGAATTTGCACACTGTGGTACTTAACTCAGAGGTGATGGTAACGTCAATAACAGGCGTCCCCAAACTTTTTACACAGGGGGACAGTTTACTGTCCCTCAGACCGTTGGAGGGCTGCCACACACTGTGCTCCTCTCACTGACCACCAATGAAAGAGGTGCCCCTTCCTGAAGTGCGGTGGAGGTGGGGGGGCAGATAAATGGCCTCTGGGGGCCACATGCGGTCCTCGGGCCGTAGTTTGGGGATGCCTGGTCAATAATGACTGACTGATTTGCTGACATTTAAAATTATTGGCTTCACTTTCCTCCACAGCTTTACACACTTTATCCTTGTTCCTCCTGGACTATATTTGGGTCACCTGTTAGCAGATGCATTAGTTTTGCATTTAGATGGAAGATGACCAGAGGCAAGCCAGGAAGTGAGGCAGGAGGAGGGAAAAAGAAAGTTTTAGAAGTTGATGTGGATGCTGAACGGCCCTTGTCTCCTTCCTTGTAGCACGCACTCCATCAGGCATCTGGCTTGCTTTAGAGGGCAGATTTATTGATTGCATGAGGGAAAGAAGAAAGATGGTGTGTTCTCTTTGTTGGAGTCTAGCTCTTTTTGCCTGCTCCTAACACACGGCTGGGTCACCATAGCTTGAGTTGGCCGAATAAAAAACACCCACAACCACCCTGCTAGAAGAAAGTCTGGCACAGCAGGGGTCTCAGCTCTGGAATTCCACATTACTGAGAGTTAGAATGTGGTACCCAGGCCAGCATTCTGGCCCGGAGGCCTAAGGATGACCTGTTTGGCCACAGACGGGCACAAAAACTCTTTAGTGCCAAATCGCTGATGTGGTGCCATCCTTTTGGAAACAACTTTTCTTCATCCAAGTTCTTTGCCACATACTTTACCAAAGGCAGTCCCTTGTGAAGGTGCACCTACTCCTCAGGTAGGAGCAGTGTGACAGCTCCACCAGGGAAGAACAGTTCAAGGAGTGCTTTTCAAGAATTCCTTCCTTGCAAAAGCATTACCTGTCCATTCCTTCAATATACAGATTCCTAGAACCACCTTCAGGGGCTTCTGACACAGGTAGCCTACACTTCCAAATTATTGCACTGGGGAAGGAGACAGCACATGCAGACTATAAATGCGAGTTTTAATTTACCCAAGGAGAGGTATTTTTTCTAACAGCGAAGATCTCCTTATACATTACAACCTGGCTCACATTCTGTAGTTGGGATTTGGGGAAACCTCTGACAGCCTCTGATGATCTGCTGCTATGGAGAGTGACAGCTGAGTCCATTTCCTCTTCATTGCTTCCCCGGCTTTTTCGTCACCACATTCATTTCCTTTCTACCCCATTGCCACAACTGACCTGTGCTATCAGCCCCCTTAGAGGACAGGCTTCCCCCATGTACCTGCCTTCGAAGGATTCAGCTGTCGAGGGCATGCATGTTCATTGTACATGACTGAGCTCACAGGTGAGGTGACCAGGTGAGAAGTCCAGGACGCTCCTGCAGGTGACAATGCTAGTTGGGCTACGGCGCACTAAGATGCTTTCCTGACTTTGGCCCTTTAATATCCCACTGGTGTGGCTTTTCATGTTCAAAACCTACAGTGTATACAGTAACTTTCTATTCCAGGGGAGGGCACGCTTTTTCGGTAAAGGGCTAGACAGTAAATATTTTGGTCTCTGCAGGCCAAATGCTCTCTGTCAGAATCCAATCACTGGATTCTGATATTGTATCTTTGAAGCAGCCACAGACAGTACATTCAACAGATTGGTGTGGCTGTGTTGCCACAGCCAGTCTATGGCTGCTTCAACTTTATGTCTGTAAAATTTTATTTACAGAAATACACTTGGTATTAGTCTGCAAAGGCTGCCACACCAAAATACCACAGACTGTGTGGCTTAATCAACAGAAATGAATTTTCTCATGGTTCTAGAGGCTGCAAATTCAAAATCAACGTTCCAGGAAATTTGGTTTCCGGTGAAGGCTTTCTTGCTTGTGGGTGGTCCCCTTCTCTCTGTGTCCTCACACGGCCTTTCCTCTGTGTGTGCACAGAGACTGAGCTCATCCTCTCTCTCCAGATCAATCTCCCTCTTTTATAAAGATCCTGATCCCATCAGGCCACAGCCCTGTTCTCATGACCTCATCTATCCCTAATTTTCTACCAAGGCCCCATCTCCAAATATCATCACATAGGGGATTAGGACTGCAACACATGAATTTTGGGAGGGCAACAGCATTCAGTCACAGCACAGGCAGTGGGCCAGATTTGGCCCAGCGCTGTAGTTTGCTGACCTCTGTTCTATTCTATCAAAACCCGATCACCTTTACATTATGAAATCAATCCCTTCCACCCAATATTTCCTCTGCAGTCACATAAGAAAAGCCACCACATTCAGAACATTTGCTTTTGGAAGAATATCAAAAAGTGTCTCTAAGTTCCATGTATGTCAAGGCTACTCTATCAAAGCCCTTTGTAGAATCTGTAGAACCTTATGTCCATATTTTAAAATGTTTTAAAATATTTTAAAATTGAACTGTCTCTACAGAAATCCTGCTCTTCATAGCAGATCCAAACGCTGCAGTTGGCTTGGAAATTACAGTAACAGAGAGAGGGGCTACATTCTAGCAGGGGACACAACTCAGTTTGAGGGAAAAACAGAAGACGACGAAGCTGGAGCCGCCACCTGAGGGCTGTTTCCAGCGTGGGCAGGACACAGGCCTGCTGAGTAAAACTAGCAGTTAGGTGTTTTAGGTGCTGTTCTATTTAAAGCCAAAACCCTGCAGGGAAACCAGCACAGGACCCTCTCCCCACCACAGTGAGGCTCTGTGTCAGCGTGGCTACCTTTAGGAGTGCGTCCAACATAAACCAGAGCAACCTCATTTTGGTAAGAGGACTCTAAAATGAAAGTTTCAGCAGGTTGTATTTCCTGTTATGTCCACATTTTAACCATGGTAGATGCAGAGTGTTGCTTGGGCTCCAGCATTCTCTAATTTTCTGCTTTCGAGAAGCAGAGGAGCCATTTAGTGCACAGGATGAATGTTGTTAATGTGGTAACTTTTTCCCTCTCTGGGCTTAATCATAATTTTCTCGTAGTTTCAGAAACGTTATGGTTTTATACATATTCTTCAAAACATAATACTTGACAATGAAAAGAAGAAATATCAATGATTTTGTTTTTTGTTTTTTTTTTTAGAAATACCATTTTTCAAATAAATGTTTGTTGCCAAAGAAATCATTTGGTAGTTGAAATGGCCATGTCACTTACTATGTTCTTCCTTTGATAAATTATTTCTTGACCTGTTGAAATGACCCCTTTAAATAAAATTCCATTCATAGGTCACAAATCCATATGATATTTGGTCATAAAGCAAGCAATGGAAGTTTCCATAATGAACTGAAATTGTTAATAGCTTTATCATGAAGATGACTGGAGAAGAATTACTGGCAATGTTATAATGTAAAGATATGTGCTTGAAGATCAGGGTCTTCTATTAAACTTCTTTCACCAAACTCTGGAGTTTCCAGAAACCATGATACTCTCCTTTAACGGCCTTATCATTAAGTAGATCCTCATCTACCTAACAGGATGGAGGAAACTAAAGAAGGTCATGTACATATTTCATTCTAATTCTTAAATAATTCCTTACCCTGTGGAAAGAACATGAACTCTGGAGTCCAACACACCTAGACTGGAATTCTCCCTGAGCCACTCCTTGGATAATACACTTAACTTCTATAAGCCTCAGTTTGCCTTTTTGAACCAATGACCCAATGGGAAAAGCTGGAGTTGGCAACGTTGGAGCTTTTGGTTGGACTTTCCAACTTTCCAGTGGACAGAGCTAGAGAAATCTGAGCATCAAAATATATAATCATAGTATTGGATCATAACCATTGAATAAAATGAATACCCATGAGTTCATGCTGACATACGTAAATGAATGAACAAATATGTGCAGAAGAGACAGCTCTTTCTTGCAAAAGGATTCCAGTTAACCAATGCAGAAGGAATAAGGGAAATAGAAATTAGGATTAGAACACCACAGTCATAATTGATGTGGGACAGATCCACCAACAGATGCTGAAATTATTGGCCAAAGTTTGCAAAGAAACAGTGTAATTATATGGTTTCAAAATATCTCCCTCAGGTTATTAATTACAAAAGAAAAAATAGCAAATTTACCATAGAAAAACCCGGCAGATACCATCTGAATCAAAAGTGATCAAAGTTAACACAGTAAGTTAACAGTAGTAAGTATGTGTCAGTAAGTAGCACTGATAAAGTTAACAGTAGTAAGACATTGACAGCATGCACCTTTGCTACAGCACGCTGAGAAGGGCGCATCTCTCCTAAGGATTCTTGTCAAAAATGCAAAACCTCTATCTGATCATGAGAAACCAGCAAACAATCCCAAACTGAGGGATAGTTTACAAAAATCCTGACCAGTCCTCTTCAAAAGTGTCAAGATCACAAAAGACACAGAAAGAATGATGCACTGTCAGAGGTTAGAGGAGAAGGAAACAGGGCAGTGAAATGCAATGTGGGATCCTGGACAGAATCTTGGAACAGAAAAAGGCAAAACTGTGGGAATCTCAAAACAAAGCATGGTTTCATTAACAGTACTGCACCAATGTTAATTTCTTAGTCTTGATCATTGTACTGTGGTTATGCAGGTTAACATTAGCCAAAGATGGGGGAAGGGTGTATAGAAAGAAACTCTGCACTATTTTGCAGCTTTTCTAAAGGTCTCAAATTATTTCTACAGTCAACATTTAAAAAGAAGACATTGGCATGAGCTTGGCATGGTGGCACTTGCTTGTGGTCCCAGCTACTTGGGAGGCTTAATGGGAGGATCACTTGAGCCTGGAAGGCAGAGGTTGCAGTGAGCCGAAATTGTCCCACTGCACCCCAGCCTAGGTGACAGAGGGAGACCCTATCTCAAAAAAAAAAAAAAACCACCAACAACAAAAAACCACACACACACACACACACACACACACACACACACATTGGTATGAATGTGGGGAAAATCTACCTGTTCTTTCTGTGCTACACATTCCCCCAGCAAATGCTTCAGTGAAACATGCTTGGCCACTTCCATGCTGATGAGTAACAAGGTGAGTGTATACTCTGTGTGTAGGTGACAGACATAGCCCCAATCATCCATGCAATTTATCTGCTTAATTCTTGCCTCAAAGGGCTAGGAACCTTTTTCTCACCCAGATTCTAAGCAAATTAAGAAACAGAACAATAGATTCTGAAGAGAAGTTCCAAGATGGCCAATTAGACACAACTCCAGCACACAACACCCAGCAAGAGAGATGCAGAAATCCAGAGATCTCCTAGCTCCAACTGAGGTACCAGGTGCATTTCAACGGGTCTGGTCCAAGGGTGAGCAAAGCCCACTCAGGGCAGATTGTGGTGGGGAGGGTGCTGCTTCACCCAGAAAGTGCATCTGACTGGCAAGTCGGAGGCTCCCCTTCTCGCGCGCTCTGGACCAGATACAGCGCTTCCCTAAAGCCTCAGCAATACACTGAACTGCGCCGGGGATCTTTGCCAGTCAAGCCACCCGGAATTACAAGCACGGAGTTGAATAAGAGACTGAGCTATCACCCCCTCCCCCAACCCAGAGAGAGAGGGAGCTGTAAGCGGGAGCAGCTGCCTGGGCCCCTACCCCATGATCGGAGAGAGAGAGGAAGCTGAAAGGGGGAGATGGCCCTGGTGTGGCTGGGCTCGGCTGGGCGGGTCCCTACCCTCCCCCACAAACCCCAGAGGGACAAAGCTCTGACTCTAGTGGGTTGTGCAGCCAGTGCCACAGTATGAGACGAACCCTGAATGATCCAGCCCAGTGGAGAAAGGACACAACCCACCACTAAAGTGGTGGGACTGGGCTACATGTTTTAACAAAAAACACAGGAAGCCTCTGTAGCAACAAACCCCGCAGTGCCTACAGGTCAGCGGAAGAAGCGGAAGAGGTGGGCCTCATCTCCCAGTATAAACAAAAAAGAGGGAGGAAGCTTCCTATAAACAAAAAAGAGGGAGGAAGCTTCCCTAGTAACCTGAAGGAGTCCCGGCCCAGCACGGTGGCTCAAGCCTGTAATCCCAGCACTTTGGGAGTCCGAGGCAGGTGGATCATGAGGTCAAGAGATCCAGACCATCCTGGTCAACATGGTGAAACCCCATCTCTACTAAAAACATAAAAATTAGCTGGGCATGGTGGCCCGTGCCTGTAATCCCAGCTACTCAGGAGGCTGAGGCAGGAGAATTGCCTGAACCCAGGAGGCGGAAGTCGCGGTGAGCCGAGATCGCGCCATTGCACTCCAGCCTGGGTAACAAGAGCGAAACCTCGTCTCAAAAAAAAAAAAAAAGTAACCTGAAGGAGTCCCTAGAAACCAAATAGCACCTCCACAGGCAGACAAGTGACCTCATCAAGCAGCTCTCTGACACCACAGCCAGGTAAATTCACAAAGATGGGGGAAAAAAACAGTGCAAAAAAGGTGAAACCAGAACACCTCTTCTCCTTCAGGGGATAACAACTCTTCAACAACACAGGATCACAACTTGATTGAGGAGTGCCACGAATTGACAGAAACAGGCTTCAGAAGGTGGATAATAACAAATTTTTCTGAGCTAAAGGAACACGTTCTAATTCAATGCAAAGAAACCCAAAACCTTGAAAAAAGGTTAGACAAAATGCTAACTAGAATAACCAGCTTAGAGAAGAACATAAATGACTTGATGGAGTTTGAAAACACAGCATGAGAACTATGTGAGGCAAACACAAGTTTTAATAGCTGAATCGATCAAGCAGAAGAAAGGATATCAGAGACTGAAGATGAACTCAATGAAATAAAAAGACAAGGCAAGACAAGAGAAAAAAGAGTGAAAAGAAATAAACAAAGCCTCCAAGAAATATGGGATTATGTAAAAAAAACCTAACCTATGCTTGATCGGTGTACCTGAATGATGGGGAGAATGAATTCAAGCTGGAAAACACGCTCCAGGATATTATCCAGGAGAACTTCCCAAGCCTAGCAAGGCACTCAAAATTTCAAATTCAAGAAATACAGAGAACTCCATAAAGATATTCCTCTAGAAGAACAACCCCAAGGGACATAATCGTCAGATTCACCAGGGTTGAAATGAAGGAAAAAATGCTAAGGGCAGCCAGAGAGAAAGGTCAGGTCACCCACAGAGGGAAGACAATCAGACTCACAGCAGATCTCTTGGCAGAAACCCTACAAGTCAGAAGAGAATGGGGGCCAATATTCAACATCCTTAAAGAAAAGAACTTTCAACCCAGAATCTCATATCCAGCCAAACTAAGCTTTGTTAATGAAGGAGAAATAAAATCCTTTATGGACAAGCACTTATTGAGAGATTTTGTTACCACCAGACCTGCCCTACAAGAGCTCCTGAAAGAAACACTAAGTATGGAAAGGAACAAGTACCAGTCAATGCAAAAGCAAACCAGTTGGCAAAGACCAAAAATGCAATGCAGAAGATGAGTCAACCAATGGGAAAGAAAACCAGCCAGTAACAAAATGCCATGATCAAATCTACATATAACAATATTAACATTGAATGTAAATGGCCTAAATGCCCCAATCAAAAGACACAGACTGGCAAACTGGATAAAAGGTCAGAACCTATTGGTATGCTGTATTCAGGAAACCCATCTCACATACAAAGACACACATAGACTCAAAGGGATGGAAGAAGACCTACCAAGCAAACGGAGAACAAAAAAAAGCAAGGGTTGCAATCCTAGTCTCCGATAAAATGGACTTCAAACCAACAAAGATCAAAAGAGACAAAGAAGGACACTACATAATGGTAAAAAGATCAATCCAACAGGAAGAGCTAACTATTCTAAATATATACGCCCCCAATGCAGGAGCATCCAGACACATAAAGCAAGTTCTTAATGACCTAAAACGAGATTTAGACTCCCACACAATAATAGTGGGAGATGTCAACACTCCACTCTCAATATTAGACAGATCAATGAGACAGAAAATTAATGAGGATATCCAGGATTTAAATGCACAGCTGGACCAAGCGGACCTAACAGACATATACAGAACGTTCCACCCCAAATCCACAGAATATACATTTTTCTCAGCACCACATTGCACTTACTCTAAAATTGACCACATCATTGGAAGCAAATCACTCCTCAGCAAACGCAAAAGAACAGAAATCATAACAAACAGTCTATCAGATCACAGCGCAATCAGACTAGAACTCAGGATCAAGAAACACACTCAAACCCACACAACCACTTGGAAACTGAACAACTTGCTTCTGAGTGTTGACTGGATAAACAATGAAATGAAGGCAGAAATAAAGATGTTCTTCAAAACCAACCACAAGGAAGACACAACGTACCAGAATCTCTGGGACACCTTTAAAGCAGGGTCTAGAGGGAAATTTATAGCAATAAATGCCCACCAGAGAAGAGAGGAAAGATCTAAAGTCGACACTCTATCATCAAAAAGGAAAGAGCTAGAGGAGCAAGATCAAAAAAATGCAAAAGCTAGCATAAGACAAGAAATAACTAAGATCAGAGCAGAACTGAAGGAGATAGAGAGACAAAAAATCCTTCAAAAAAATCAATAAATCCAGAAGCTGGTTTTTTGAAAAGATCGACAGAATAGACTGCTAGCCAGATTAATAAAAAAGAAAAGAGAGAAGAATCAAATAGATGCAATAAAAAATGATAAAGGGGATATCAACACTGATCCCACGGAAATACAAACTACCATCAGAGATTACTACAAACAGCTCTACTCATATAAACCAGTAAACCAGGAAGAAATGGATAAAGTCTTCACTTGTACTCTACCTAGACACTTGTACTCTACCAAGACTAAACCAGGAGGAAGCTGAAAGCCTGAATAGACCAATAACAAGGACTGAAGTAGAGCAGCAATCAATAGCCTACCAACCAAAAAAAGTCCAGTTCCAGATGGGTTCACAGCCGAATTCTACCAGAGGTACAAAGAGGAGCTGGTTCCATTCCTTCTGAAACTGTACCAAACAATACAAAAGGAGGGAATCCTCCCCAACCCATTTTATGAGACCAACATCATCCTGATACCAAAACAAGGCAGAGACTCAACTAAAAAAGAAAACTTCAGGCCAATATCCATGATGAACATTGACACAAAAATCTTCAATAAAATACTGGCAAACAGATTGCAACAGCACATCAAGAAGCTTATCCATCATGACCAAGTAGGCTTCATCCCAGAGATGCAAGGCTGGTTCAACATATGCAAATCCATAAATGTAATCCATCACATAAACAGAACCAAAGACAAAAACTGCATAATTATCTCAGTAGATACAGAGAAGGCCTTCCATAAAATTCAACAGCCGTTCAAGCTAAAAACTCTCAATAAACTAGGTATTGACAGAATGTATCATAAAATGATAAAAGCTATATATGACAAACCTACAGCCAATGTCATACTGAACGGGCAAAAGCTGCAAGAATTCCCTTTGAAATCTGGCACTAGACAAGGATGCCCTCTCTCATCACTCCTATTCAACATAGTATAGAAAGTTCTAGCCAGAGGAATCAGGCAAGAAAAATAAATAAAGCATATTCAATTAAGAAAGGAGGAAGTCAAACTGTCTCTATTTGCAGATGACATGATTGTATATCTAGAAGACCCCATTGTCTCAGCCCAAAATCTTTTCAAACCGATAAGCAACTTCAGCAAAGTCTCAGGATACAAAATCAATGTGCAGAAATCATAAGCATTTCTATATACCAATAACAGACAAACATAGAGCCAAGTCAAGAGCAAACTGCCATTCACACTTGCTACAAAGAGAATAAAATACCTAGGAATACAACTAACAGAGGATATAAAGGACCTCTTCAAGGAGAATTACAAACCACTGCTCAACAAAATAAAAGAGAACACAAACAGATGGAGAAACATTCCATGTTCATGGTTAGGAAGAATCAGTATCATGAAAATGGCCATACTGCCCAAAGTAATCTATAGATTCAATGCTATCCCCATCAAACTATCAATGACCTTCTTCACAGAACTGGAACGAACCACTTTAAATTTCATATGAAACCACAAGAGACCCTGCATAGCCAAGACAATCCTAAGCAAAAGGAACAAAGCCGGAGGCATCACACTGCTGGACTTCAAACTATACTACAAGGCTACAGTAATCAAAACAGCATGGTACTGGTACCAAAACAGAGAGACAGATGAATGGAACAGAACAGAGATCCCAGAAGAAACACCACGCATCTAAACCATCTGATCTTTGACACACCTGACAAAAACAAGCAATGGGGAAAGGACTCTAGGTTTAATAAATTGTGTTGGGAAAACTGGCTAGCCATGTGCAGAAAGCAGAAACTGGACCCCTGTCACCTTACACTAAAATTAACTCCAGATGGATCAAAGATTTAAACATAAAACCTAACACCATAAAAACACTGGGAGAAAACATACGCAAAACCATCCAGGACATAGGCATAGGCAAGGACTTCATGACTAAAACACCAAAGGCAATGGCAATAAAAGCCCAGATAGACAAATGGGATCTAATTAAACTCTAGAATTTCTGTACAGCAAAAGAAACAATCATTAGAGTGAATCGGCAACCAACAGAATGGGAAAAAAATTTTGCAATCTACCCATCTGACAAAGGGCTAATATCCAGAATCTACAAAGAACTAAAACAGATTTACAAGAAAAAAACAAACAAGCCCATTCAAAAGTGTGTGAAGGATATGAACAGACACTTTTCAAAAGAAGACATATATGAGGCCAATAAACATATGAAAGATGCTCATCATCACTGGTCATTAGAGAAATGCAAGTCAAAACCACACTGAGATATCATCTCACGCCAGTTAGAATGGCGATCATTAAAAAATCTGGAGACAACAGATGCTGGAGGATGTGGAGAAATAGGGACACTCTTACACAGTTGGTGGGAGTGTAAATTAGTTCAACCATTGTAGAAGACAGTGTGGCGATTTCTCAAGGACCTAGAAATAGAAATTCCATTTGACCCAGCAATCCCATTACTGGGTATATACCCAAAGAACTATAAATCATTCTACTATAAAGACACATGCACACGTATGTTCATTGCAGCCCTGTGTACAATAGCAAAGACCTGGAGCCAACCCAAATGCCCATCAATGAGAGACTGGAGAGGGAAAATGTGGTACATATACACCATGGAATACTATGCAGCCATAAAAAACGATGAGTTCATGTCCTTTGTAGGGACTTGGATGAATCTAGAAACCATCATTCTCAGCAAACTGACACAAGAACAGAAAGCCAAACCATGTGTTCTCACTCATAGGTGGGTGTTGAACAATGAGAACACATGGACTCAGGGAGAGGAGCATCACATACTTCGGGCAGTTGGGGTGGTAGGGGAGAGACAGCGGGGGATGGGGAGTGTGGGGAGGGAAAACACGGGGAGAAATGCCGGATACAGTATGCACCTAAAGTAAAATAAATGAATTTCAAAAAAAGAAATAGAACAAGAAACAAGGAAGATGAGACCTAAAATATCACCACTGGTGATAATGACGGTTTTCATTGTGATGGGAAGAGCTTATTACTGAAGGAATGTTTTTCCTTCAGTTTCAATGTCCATCCATGTAAAAGGAACTCAATTACTGTGACTCCTGGCCTCCCTACCTTTTAAATTTTCTCTGCCCTAAGGGAGGTGAAGTGACATAGCTGATTGGTAAATTTGGAAAGAACAGACTTGGGCACATGCTGCTCATCCCTTTTCTGTTCCTTCTTGGAAGTGAGTGACTCACAGCAAACAGGTATTCTGCCCTGCTTCTCAGGACAAGAAACGAACCATATCTGGCCTTGTCTGTGACTGGGTCAACCAGCTGATTTGGAGGTGCCAATTTGAAAGCTCATTTGACTCCCATCCCAAAGTTATTCCCTCCAACTTAGCGTTTCTCAGTAACAATGGCGATTATTTCAGTCCTCATCTGCCTTGTTCCTTGTTTCATTTTCTTAATTTGCTTAGAATCTGGGTGAGAAAGAAGGTTGATAACCATTGGGCACTCATTAGACCCCAGTAGGTGCCATTTGTCCCAGTTTGCACAGTGTCTTAGAACTTAATTCTAAAGCCATGATTCTCTGAGGGGTTGAGAAGCATTTTCTAAATAGATCTTCTCCTACAAATAGCCCCTGGACCTGGAGGATCACAGAAAGTCACCAATGAACATTTTTTTTTTTTTTTCCTGCTGGAGGTCTTGAGCCTCTTGGTTGCATTGAGGCCAAAAGAGGATCTGTTACTCTCCTCCACTCCCCTACAGATGTACATACAACTTTGGGAAATCCCAGAGAGTTTGAAGCTACAATTCTATCACAAATGGCTTGCTACAAGCATGCTTTTGAAATGAATTATTTTTCCAGTTTTTTCACTTTAACCTCTGACCCAATAGTCATAAAAACAGAGGCATGGAGCCTGAGTTCTTTTCTCTCTGTGGACCATTCTGCATTTATCTTTTCCAATAGCTTCCTTTGCATCTGCTCTTTTTCGCTGGTACAAAGACAGAAATTTCCAAACAGAGCCTTTAAATAGTCCATTACTTTTTACTGATGTTATGCAATTTAGCTTTAAAGTCAAACTTTTACAGCAAACTGCTACTTGTGTGAATGCCTGTTTAGAAGTGATACTAATCTTTCCCTACTGGAAAAATAACCAACACTTAACTGCACCATAGCTACGATTACATCACAATAAATGTTCTACGCAGGACTAGAAACAGTTCCTCAAAGAAAAATGCTTGGGAACGGGTAATTGGAATGAACTATAAGCATTTTCAGAGCTCTGAAAGAAAGTGCAAGAAAAAAGATCTTTGATCTGCATCCCAGTATTTTTTCTTTGAAAGAACACTGCGCAAGGAATTCTGACATTCTCTGCATTCTAATGGAGACAATTTGGGAAGTAAGAGACTTATCTCTACGTGTGCCTCATTACTGCCATGATGGCACCGTTTATCAGGGATAAAGAGAGAAGATCGAGAAGGTAGTTCTTTCCTGGACAATTTTGTGCTCTGTCTCTTAAGTACTTTTCCTTTGCCATGCATGTGAATATTTTAAAGGCCAGAAAAGTCCCTCCAATGAAGCTGCAGATGGCCACAGGAAGCAAACAAGAATGCTAACAAACTCATTTTAAAAAGGAAAAGGGGAAGGAAGTGCCAAGATCTACACTGTATATCCATATTGATGTTGAGCCCATCTTGGCCTAGCTGGTAGAACCGGAAATTCTGAATATTAAGGGGTTGCAATGATCCCTAAGGGTAAAAATAATGTGTTTGTTACAACAGCAGCCACATCAACAATGAAATAGATATGAAACAAGATACTCCAAGAACACATTTAATTTCCTTGTAACAGGAATGTGTTAAGTTCATTATTCAGAGGACTTTGATTACCCTTCTCAAAGTTTTTTTGTGAGTTTAATTTTCAAGGCTGTTAACCAGTGATGTCAACTTAATCATAGTAAGCAACCAACCAACCCGTAATGTATGATGCCAATTGTTGGTTTCGCTTTAGTCTTGTATTAGACTTGAATTTCTTTGCTCATTTATAACTTTCTGAGGCAGGAAGGTTTCTGTGCAGCCACGTGCTTTCCCCCAGCTGGTATCTTTGTTCTCCAGTTTGCCATGGGGGATTGGAGGAACAGATATTTATGACTTTTTATCTCAGTATTAACAGTGCCCTTCAGTGATTTATGAAGCTGTGCTGTTGCCTTTTTAACCTTGATGTCCTTCTGATTATTGTTCTCAAACAGTAAGATTAACACAGTGGGGGCCCAAAGGTTTATAGTCAGTTTCTTGCATACAAATTCACCCAAATGTAGGTAAAATAGAGTCCTTGGTGGCATAACGACTTCCAGATGGAATGAACTGAGAACATCTAAGCATTTAACCGAAAGCACCCTTACATTTGTCACCACCAACATGGCATTTTCTGTAGAAAGTGTCCTCACACTAAAATTTCGTTATACTCTTGTATCTCAGCATTCAGTGAACCAGAATTCAAGAATGTCACGTACATCTTGTGCTAAAGTTCAGAACATTTGTTAGTATGCATTATATATGTGTTTGCCTTTTCTTCCAATGGGTGCTAATAATCTAGGATGAAGGTTTTTATGACATCACTGGGTTGTGGGAGCAACCCCAAGACCACCTGTGTGGACTATCTTGTTACATCAACAAGAAATGTCTTTATGGTTTCTGTTCCTGCTACTTGCATCCAAAAACATTCTTACGTGATACAGGAAGTGAGGTCTAGGGTGGAGGTAAGAACAGAAAGGTCTGTGGCAGCAGCAATGGCTGGTTGATTCTGTTAGGAAGTATTGCCCCAGAGACTGATGAAGGAATGGCCAATGCTGCTTGAGGCCTAGGAGCTGTTTCACCCATAGCTGCTTTGGCCTTCCACTCAGGGAAGACACCCAGGTTTTGTCAATATCATGACAGTGACATTAATAATGTTCAACAAAGGGGCAAGAATACAAGCAGTTAGTTGAATTCTTAGAGTCCAGTGAAAGAGTGTGTGGCAAAGCAGACAGCAGGAGAGTAAAAACAAAACTTACTTGTTTGCTTCCCTTTGTGGTTTAACTTGCCCAAACTGAATGGTTTAGAAGCACATCCTTCACCTGATAGTCTAACTTCCCGAGTCTTGTGGAACATACCTGTGTGAATGTGTAACTTGCATCTTCTGTGTGGAAGAGGACTCGGGGGGCATATAACCATGTGGGGGGATTTTCTTTCTTCCCAAGGGAGCTTATGACCAAGGCTGAACGCCCAGGGTAGCAGAGTTCCAGGTGAGGATTGACCAGCGGTAACCTGGTCCTCCAGTTTCCTCAACCACCATGTAAGCTGATGTTGTAGAAAGGGGTGTGTGTGTGTGTGTGTGTGTGTGTGTGTGTGTGTTTCTGTTCATAGCAAAGCCAGGTCAGCCTTAAAAGCAAGCTGACCAAAAAAACTATAAAACCTGGGGTGGATTACATTTCAGAGTGGTTCTTTACAACTGTTACCAACAGGCATTAGTCAGCTATTTCTAGTTTAACTAAAAAGTAAAAGGTATATTCAACTTTACCCTATTTTTCTTCTTATGCTAAACATTTAAGCTCCTTCATTTCTGCTATAATATTTTGACATGGTGATAAATCTATCAGTTTTAGCTTGAAACTTGATTTCTTCAATATACTCTGTCAGCAAATAGTTATTGGGTGTCTCCATACCAGTAAGTGAGTGAGTGAGTGACTGTGTGTGTCTGTGTAAGACAGAGGAAAGGTAAACTAGAGGTGGGGGGTGGGGGAAGGCGGGTGGAGAGAGAGAGAGAGAGAGAGAGAGAGAGAGAGAGAGAGAGAGAGAGAGAGGTGGCCAATAGCATCCTTTCAGGATCTCATACACACAAGTGAAAGCTGTGAATGAAGCTGCAGTTCAATTTGATTAGGAAAATACACTCTAAAACACTGAGGATGTGATGCCAGGCGAACTGAACCACTGGCTGGAGAACACTGAACAAAGATGAAATTGTTTCTGGATCTTAACCCACTCTTATACAGAATGTCTCCTTCTGACTTACTTTATCCCTCTTTCCCTTCCAACAGTCAGTGACAGGCTGAGTGGAACGTTATCCTGCCTCTCAGAGAAAGTTAACTAACTCATCAGTCACCAGGTGCGGTCACGCCTACTGCCTGCCTGCCTTTCCCTCTGAAGTCACAGAGACTCTTGAGAGAATCTTGAGCTGGCTTTGAAGCTGAGACCCCTTTGCACTGCCACTTTGGATGTCTTCACTGGGTAGCAAACTAGTCAACCCGCTAGGCTCTTGCTGTTTCTGAACAGGTTCTCTGAAGTTACTGGAGACCCAAGCGGTTTGCTAGATTTTGCATAAGCAATAAAACAGTGCATAAACCCTGTTGCCCAGCATCACTTAATACACCTGCTTCTGCTACTGCTCTTTGAAGAAGCCTCTGCGGAGGGCATTGCAAACTGCTCTGCACATTCGTATTCAACCCGTGTGCAGCACGCAGAGACCACGGCAGGCTGAGAGTCACAGGCCTGGTGCTGCCCGCCTCCAGCACTGTCTTCAGTCATTCCACTGTGCTCATGAAGAAGTCCAAGAAATAGAAAAACATAAAAAGCTATTGTCCATGTCCAGTGAGAAATGAAACGCACTGGACCAAGTATCACAACTTCCTTAAAATAATACAACACTTTATTAAGTTTGCATCTGATCCTGCTCATGGTTTGCAAAGTCATAAACCCCTTCAACAGCTTGAGCCATCGCTGCTCTGTTCTATTTAAACACATCCTTTTAAAAAAGCAATTTATTACAAACTCTCTATGGTTTCACCTTATCTAAAACACTTAATTCAGTCCATCTCCTGCTTTGCTTTGTAATGTTGGAAGCAATCAGAAAATTGGAAGCAATTTATTAATAACAGAACATGCCCTACAGCTCTGGCCTATGAAAACAGTTTCTGAATCACAATGTAGCCACAAGTCAAATTCTGAAAAGAATTAATGGCACATCTCATAGTTCTTTTATTGCCAGCTGATTCATTCCAGATTTGATTGAGGCTCCTAAGTTACAGGTATGGTCTCTTTCGGTGTTTCCAGGGTAGGAAACACATTGTATTGTACCAGTAACTTTGTTCCAGCTCCCTGAAATACAGTCACTTCTACCACCATGAAAATTACAAAGCAAGGAAGGATCCAGCATAGTCTTCTGGAAAAAAGTAACAGAGAAGAAATGTCTCACAGTTAAATGAGTAAGGAGTTCTGCCTACACAAAGGCCATAACCAAGTGATTTGGTTTGGGGCAGACAAGCTAGACTTGTGCATAGACATGGTATTCACTGTAGATGACCAAGTCATGCAGGCATCTGATCTCCTTAACCACAACCTTTCTCCAGAACCTCTCTCAACCTGCTCTACCCTCAAGCCTTCTCAAGGGAAGAGAGAGAAAGCGATCAAAATGCTTAAGCCCCCAGGAAAGAAAACTCTTTTCTGCACCACAGCGTACTCCTCTATAAAGTGAAAGCATGGACCAGATAGATTAGGGTCTCTTCTAGCTGTAGCACTGTGGGATTCTTTAGGGCTATGGCCTAAGAGTGAGGCCAGATGAGGGGCTGGGCATCTGGGATCACTGATAGGGGGATCAGGAATAGCCAATCTTGAGGATCCTTGTGGTTAAAAGAAACTAATTCAAGATCTCCTCAAGGGAAAACAGATGAATTATATAATAGATGGCCAAGAATGGACAGTCCAGTACGCGGCACCAAGCAGATGTTTGACACCAATTCCTTTGCTGAAAGCTCACTGGAATGGCTAGCTCTTGGTGCATGTTTTTAGTTCAATTCAGCAAATTGGCTAGTTGGCCAGTGGAGTTCTGAGATTCACAGCCACGCTGCATCCCATTCCATCTCATCCTATCCCACTCCGTAAGGTAGGGATCTGCCAAACCTGAGCTTTCTCTTCAGATACCTGCCCCAGCAAGAGGAAGGACACATCTAACTACGGAAGAAAAAAATAGGCTGGATATAGTGGCTCATGCCTGTAATCCCAGCACTTTGGGAGCACAAGGCAGGCAGATTACAAGGTCAGGAGATCAAGACCATCGTGGCCAACATGGTGAAACCTCGTCTCTACTAAAAATACAAAAATTAGCTGGGTGTGGCAGCATGAGCCTGTAATCCCAGCTACACAGGAAGCTGAGGCAGGAGAATCGCTTGAACCAGGTAGTTGGAGGTTGCAGTAAGCCAAGATCACACTGCTGCACTCTGGCCTGGCAACAGAGCAAGATTCTTTCAATAAATAAACGAATGAATGGATGAATGTAGGAAGTGGCATGGATGAGCCATAAAACATCATCCTAAGCAAAAGCAGCCAGCCACAAAAGGCCACACAGTGTGAGATTTCACTTACACCAAATGTCCAGAATAGGCAAATCCATAAAAACAGAAAGTACATTAGTGGTTCCCATGAGCTGGGAAAGGGGAAAATGAGGAGTGACTGCTAAGTTTCTTTTGGGGTGATAAACTATTCTTGAACTCGTAGAGATAGTTACACATCTCTATGAATATATGAAAAACCACAGAACTGTATACTTTAAAGGGTGAATTATATTTCGGTAAAATTATTAAAAATACAAAAAGAGGAAAAATGTAGAAAATGGCATGATAACAAAAAAAAAAAAAACAAAACAAACAAAAAAAAAACTGGAGAAGTGAAAGATACTTGAATTCCTGTCCCACTGGCTGTGTGATCCTGAGCAAATTGCTCAACTTTTCTGGGTCTTAGATTCACCAACTGTCAGGTGGGGATATTATCTCTTTGTGAATCTTCTAAACTAACTATGAGGATGATACTGTTCGGAACTAAAGGCTGAATTCAAGGACTACCTCATTCTGAGAAAGATAGAAACAGTGTACAAAGTAACCTGTACTACCATATCTGGGCCAGCCTTCAGAGGCAGGTACAGACAGTGAATGGGGCAACTCCTGGTGAGCATCCAAGATAAGTTTCCATGTCTAGTACTGGTTCCTTGAAGATGGTTATGCTGACTGCACTTCTCACTCTCTTGCTATATCTCATAAGAAAACAGGCAGCCTGCTTCTACATTTTACAAGGGAGGATGCTAAGCCCTGAGATATTAAGTATCTTTCAAATTACCAAACGGGAAGAACCTAGAACATGGGGGTTCTCTCCCCTAAGGGAACTGAATATACCTTCCATTAGACAAGTAAAAAAAATAGGGTTTGAGGTGTTGAGTCCTTTTGTACAGTGTGCTAACAAACCTTTGCCTAGTTTGGACATTAGAACCTAAGTTGGCCAATCTTTTCGGAAGGAAGGAAGGAAGGGAGGGAGGGAGGGAGGACAGCACACTCTTTCAAAGGCTGTAGATTCAGATTTTTTGTTTCAGGAGTATATAAGGAAGGCAGATTTCTTTTTCAGAGTTCAAAGGAAATGGTATGTTTTGTTTTCATACTTCGTTTCATTTTCACTTGGGAAAAATGCCCCAGCTTTGAAGCCTCTGTTTAAACTCATTAGGAAAACCATCAATGACAGAAGCTTTCATGCAATCGTAGTGGGAGGAATTAGTGTTATGGGAGAGCTGGATCAATCTTCAAATGTTTCAGCTATGGAGATGGGAGGTCAGCACTGGCTGCTCGTTCAGCTGGAAAGTTAACATAAACAAATATTTCACTCACTGGGAGAGTCTGAGGGAAAGACATTTGATATTCCCCATCTGAATACTTCCTCAGAAGATACATGAAAGAGATGGTTGCTTCTTGAGAACTAAGTGGTCAACTGCTTGGCAAAATGTCTTATCTCGAAGAGCAAGGTGTTTGTTCTTTTAGTGTCTGGAAAGGAAAGAAGGTAGGGATGTGAACATTCACGGCATAGAATCCCTTCCTGTGTAATTCTCATTCACTGAAGTTGACATGGAAACCCTTTTAATAGAGCTGGTATTAATGTATGAAGATAGATTTTTGTGACATCCGAATCTTTTTTAAAGTTTTTATTTATTTATTTATTTTATTTTGAGATAGAGTCTGAGTCTGTTGCCAAGGCTGGAGTACAGTTGCATAATCTCAGCTCACTGCAACCTCCACCTCCCAGATTCAAGCAATTCTCTTGTCTCAGCCTCCTGAGTATCTAGGATTACAGGCATGTGCCACCACACCCAGCTAATTTTTTTGTATTTTTAGTAGAGATGGGGTTTCACCATGTTGGCCAGGCTGGTCTCAAACTCCCAGCCTCAGGTGATCTGCCTGCCTCAATTTCCCAAAGTGCTGGGATTACAGGCATGAGCCACTGTGCCTGGCCTTATTTTAAAGTGCTGTAACCTGTTGAAGTCTCCTTTGTCAAAGATAGAATGTGGAGTTTTGTTTTTTTCACTTTATTCATAGAGCATATTCCATAGCCCTTCTGATCCATTCAAAATGAGGTTAAGAGTGAGAGATTAAGGACTGCAGACAGAATGTCTAAAAGGAAGCTAACAGGAGAGGCCTGGTGGCAGGACTAAAGATGGGAGCAAATGGAGGACACTGGAAGATTAACAGAGACCCCTGCTACTCCTAACAAAGTCATTCTGGGGGGAAAAAATCTTAGAAAATATCCTTCATGCCTACAACATAGCATGGATTAAACAGTTTGTGATCTCTATCTGTAAAGGATGACTCAATATTTTCATTTTCCTTACAAGCATTGCATATGGGGGTGGATGCAAATATACACAGGTAGAAATGGAAAGGTATATCCACACACACAAGTATATGCCTGTGTGTGTGCACACGTGTGTGTGTGTGCACAGGCACTGGAGCTTGAGTGCGTGCACTCACTTAAATAAAACAATAGAGGAATAAAGGGGCTATGACATTAAACTGAGTAGAAGCACTGGGCCTCATTCCTACCAAGACCATCCCAAGGTCAAACTAGAGCCTATTATTTTAAATCTCAGGGAAATTAAGCAGGCATAGACGTAAGAAAACACAAGCTGTGGTTAACTTTCCACTTCTTTCTACTAAGAGTGGATGACCAAGCATTTTTGTGACATCTAGTCCTCGCTATCCCTTAGCTCATGAGAAAATAAGGTATAAAACTAAACTAGCCAAGGTATGAAGCCATCCCTTCCCAACTTAATGAGCAACTAACTAATCCAAAAGGAAAACAGCCATTACTTACACAGCCATAATGTAGATGCAACATGGCATATAAATCAGTAACTCTTGTATTGCAAAACAGACAAATAGATTAATGCATGTTGCAAAGGATGGGTGAAGAGATCGATTAGGTTACTGATTCAGACCATGAACTTTCTCTCAATATACTGCATTTAACTTTTAAATAAGGTTTAGGAGAACCTGTAACATTTTGCTCACTGACAGAGCTATATTTTACTAAGGGCAGAAATTGGTTAGTCTATAAAAATTAAATTATGCCCCTTTCACTGTATCTAGTCAAGAGGAAAAACTCTAATTACAAGATTGCACTGTCAAACAAATGCAAATTCACATTCTTTATTCCCTGGTTTAAAAATTCATACTGGAGGGGGCTTCTATTCTGAAATGAAAATCAATATTTCAAATATTTTGCAGAATGCAATGACAAGCAAGAGCAAAAGAAGTGTCATTGTCAAGGGTGCTAGTAAATAGACACCAACTCATTAAGTGCAGAGCTGGTGAGAACAAGTCATTCGTTATGCAAACATTTAAATATCAATTAGTAAGGACAATGAAAGAAGCTGAAGCAAACCTTCCCTTCCCCACAGCCATTGCCTTATTATTCCAAAAATGACCAAAGGGAAAAAGAGTGGTGGATAATAATCTCAGCACCTAATAGGAATGTCACTCTGGGGAATAGGTAAAGGTTAATTTTAAATGTACTTCCCAATTGAAAATTAAATGTATATGCCTCGAAATTCGTAAGAGCTGAGTTTGCAGACTTAGTCTA
Source organism: Saimiri boliviensis (assembly GCF_048565385.1). NCBI lineage: Eukaryota > Metazoa > Chordata > Mammalia > Primates > Cebidae > Saimiri > Saimiri boliviensis. Next base: position 122,412,130 of record NC_133453.1, read on the forward strand.
GAAAACTGAAGGCTGACGCATATTGCACGGCTGGTATTTTTTTTGGAAGGAGAACACCTTTCATTACTGCTTAATGTCAGACTGGCTTACTTAGTTCATTAAATTTTCTTAGTCGATTTAAAGCCCTGGTTTTTCTATACCCATAAAAAATGCCAGTCCGCATAGCACTCAAACTTAAAAATCTCATGAGTTATTTCTCAGATTCTTTTGACATCCACTTCATGGCCTGTCTACCTGGACTGTTAGGTGAACTTGGTGGACATGAAAAATGGTCTAAACCCTTTGAACTTGGCCTGGGCTATCTTTTCAGGCAGACCTGGCCGGATATTTGACGACATGCTGGCTGTGTGGTATTAACTGCAAAGGTGCTGCCCGGGGAAGCCGGCTTCAAGTGCCTCTTAGTAACAGTTGGCTGGTGAACTTGGACCAAGCATCTAATTTTTCTGGACCTTGTTTTCTTCCACTAAAACACAAAAAGGTTTGTCCAGATCAGTCCTCAACTCGGGTCATCCCAGAATCACTGGGAAGTTTGTAAAAGACCCATGGCCAGATATACTACAGATTTACGAAATGGGTTTCTTTAAGCGGGAATCCAGGCATGTGGAGCTAAGCAAAACTCCCAGCAAGATTCTAACATGTATCTTTAGGAGTTACTGGGTTCTTTCAGCTCTAGTGTGCTAAGATTCTCAGTACAACATATATTATTGATCAAACTTAAAAGAAATTCTGACTTCAATTCTTAATAGCATCATTTAACAGGCATTACTTTCTCTGGAGTGGAGCTGTTGACCATGTAATAGAATTACATGCTGACTGGCTGTGGCATGAGCAAACAAGATCTTGAAAGAGGACCACCAGATTTTGTGAGATACTACATGTACAACACCCAGAAAAGAGCCAGATGCCTGGGCACACAACAAGAGTTAGCTCTTGTTACTGTGATGATTACACTGCAATTGTGATCACTTGATCAAAGTTTTAGGTTTGCTTTCTATCCTTGTTGGCAAAAAATTAATTTGGTCTCTAGTAAGTGCATGGACATAAAAATGGAAGTGCCTTGGAGGTATGAACTCTCCTGGACATGGCTCTTTTGATGCAGAAACAAATTCATTTAGCTTGCTTCTATGGCGTTTAGGCTTAGAATACCTTGCTTCCACGTGCACAGACCCAGACCTCACATCCTTCCCTTCATAACTTTTGAGTTCATCAGCTGCTTCTGTTTGTCAAAATTCACAACTGAAACTGCCTTATACTTGATTCTGTCTCTACCTGTTGGCCTATGGCCTGTGGCCAGAGCGACCTGGCTTGGAGACATGGTGCCCACCTTGCCTGAGCTTACAGAACACGAACGACCTTAGGCAAGCACTTGAAGACTGTCTGTGCTGAAGCTCCTGTGGGTAAAATGGAAGTTAAAATGCCTGCTCTGCTTCTTCTCCAGAGTGGTTTCGAGGACAGAATGAAGCAAGATGAAAAACAGCGCTTTGAAAATGAAGTGTGCGGTACTCATCTTAGACACACTTTTAGAGAAAAAGAAATGTGTCTCAGAAAAAGGACCTCTTCTGACTCGAATTTAGCTTACATCCCTTTCCCAACCATATCCCAGGTGATAAAACATGACACCCAGGTAAGCAGTGACCTTGCGGACTCTGAAGAAGTTCTCAACGGGTCTACTGTACATTCTCATTTTGTCTGGCTCTAAACTACTGGCTCAAGAAAGCTGCAAATATTTGAACATAACAATAAAGGGTTAGCAGTGATTCTGGTTAAAATCCACAGCAGTCCTTCTGGTAGAAGGGCAGTAAATTTTTTGCTCAGGTAAAATGTAGGAAGGAAACACAAGCAGGAAAAAAAAATTGTTCAAATTATCCCTATCAATCTTAACTAAAGAATGGTCACTAAGTTTGTTTTGTTTCGTATTATTAATAGCCCAAATCCCATGTGCCAAAATAATGCTTGCTGCATTTCTCCGGACAAGTTACCCTTGAGAGCAAATATGTTCAAGGCTTCCCAAAAGAGCGATTTTGGTGCAACAAATAATGACCTATAAAAAACAGCTCTTAACAACTGCACACACACCACATCACAGCACAGTGACAAGCTAACATCTGCTTTCCAAATAGCCATGAGGATAGCAATACGACATTTCCAGGCCCTTCTCTGAGAAGAAACGACTTTCCCAAGGTGCTGGCTTTAAAACTAGAGTCCTTTCGTTGACCTGCCAGTGGGTAAAGGGAATCATGTAACAGTTCTAATCACTTCACCAGGCTCTGCGGGCAGTTCACAGAACTAAAGAGAAGTGGGGGCTTTGGTTCATTCAGTATCAGCCATCAAGTTATGCTATTTCCCATCTTCTGAATATCCTTAAAATGGCAAGGTCTGTGTTTATGGTTTTGACCTTGGAACTGAAGCAACAGCTCTACCTATTCTCCCAAAGTTCCAGTTATACTTTGGGGAACTTTGACTTCTGATCAGACATCTGGAGTAGGGAGTAGGGGGAGGGTTGGAAAATTCTACCTCAGTGAGAAGACTCTTGGTCAGCTAGAGGGGGTGAGGGCTATCCCACGAGACGCCTCCTTTCCTCAGAGAATGCTCAGGCCCTCTTCTCAGCCAGCCAGCAGCTAAGCTGGTAGGGCTGAGAACGACATTCCTTTGAAAGATCTTGGCAATTTGTGCCTGGAAGTTGATGCATTAGTTCTAAAATTAAATAAAGATCCTGTAGTGTTCTTCAAGGAAATATGGTGTGCCTCTATGACAAAACACATTTTTCAAGCTCTGACCTCTGGGAACTTCAACTAGCTCCATATTTCAGGCTGACAATGCTCACAGGCTACTGTCTAGTTGCCCAAGCCAAGGCTGGTTAGCCATATATTTTCCACATCCATCAGCTTTTAGCATAGGGAGGTGAAGGGAGTAAATAAAAAGAGGAGAACCACTAATTTAAATGCATTTCCCCTCCCAAGACCCTTCGGGGAAAGCCCTGGTAATTAACTCTAATGAGATTAAAGTAACTTGGAACTCTTCATTTTCCCAGCGCTGTAAAAGTAAATCTGCGATAACCGGTGTGTGGGTATTAAATCAAAGTCAATCCTTTTTCCTGTTACTTAATGGCCCCCTCACTCCCACCCCACAGCCCAGGCTTAAGAGCGAGGGGGAGCCGCCAGGCTCTTACCGGCACTTTGCTCCATCACTTCTTTCTGACACATGTCTTGAACGTTCACGGTGCAGTTGACGATGAACTCGGGGGAGGAGCAGTCGTTGTTCAGCTGGAATTCTTCACACTGGTAGCACTGGATTTGCAGCGCAAGGCCTGCGAGACAAACGCAGTCGGGTTCAGATCTGGCCCCCACAGAGCCCACCCCGGAAACCTCGACCATGTCACGTCCCAGAGCAGAGCGCAGTGGCTCCTGGCCTCTGGGAGGCTTGGGGCTCTGCACTCCTGGGTCTCCGCGAAGGGCCTGAAGTGGCTGAAGCCGGCAGGGGGCGGCGCGGGTACCTAGGGTCCTGAAGGAGAAAGTGGAATAGTGCCCACGACCCCTGGACCCCGGCTCTAAACACAAAAAGCCCATCCAAAACCACCCCAGGCCTTTTCCCAAGAAGTTGAAGGGAGGGTGGGGGGACGGTACCACCCCAAGAGCGAAGTAGCTCTGGAGACAAGAGTTAGCTCCAGCCTAAGCCAAAGGATTTGCCTAATTGCTAATTGGTTACAAATTACTTAATTACTATTTTGGCACCATTCATGATTACATTCGCAGACGTCGTTTCGGTTTTTATTTATTTAATTTTTAAAATCAGCGTTTCTGTTACCAGGGCTCTGAGGATCCCTGAGCGACCACCTGGGAACAAGGGTGGAGGCGCCAGACGCCAAGTGTTGCTGCGCCGCAAGTCCCCGAGCACGGGTCGGCGGCTCTCCTCCAGAGCCGTCCCCGCGGCGACCCGGGTGGCCACAGAGGGCGGGAGAGGGCGTTTGTGCTCGCCTGCACCCTGGACCCCGACCTCACGGCCCTTTCTTCCAGGCCCTGGCTTTCAGGGCAACGGTTCAGCTAGGGCGGGTGGTCGGGATCCCAGCTCTGCAGAGCTTAGTTCGGGAGCCAGCAGGCGAACTGGTGAGAGGACGCGAGACATTTGTGCCCTGGTCGCTTCGGCCTGGCTGTTTTCGCTGTACGCGCTCCGGTCTAGACCCAACTGCCCGAGCTCCCCCAGCCCCATATCTATCGCACTTGGAGCGCAGCAACTCAGCCTCGGTGCGGCTGCAGGCTGCTCACCTGTCGGCGGCGCCACTCCCACGGGGTGCCGGAGGCGCCAGACAACTTGCGGGGTTCGGGAGATGTCGCCCCCTCTCCCTCACCGAGACCCCAGCACCGCTCGGACTCTCCCTCCTCCCAAGCCCAGCTTCTCCCGACCGTGCAGCCGGAGCAGCGGCAGCCCGGGGTCCCGCAAACCCGCCGCTCCCGCTCTCCTCCTGCAGCGCGGGACTTGGACGCGTTCCCAACCGCGCGCCCCGAGGCACCAATCGCCGCCGCCCAACTCCCGCTGGGCAGCCCCGGCGCAGGGCCGGCCGGGAGGTGGGCGCCCTGGGGGCAAAAGAGCCGGCGGGTAGATGGGTCGTGCGCACCTGGCCCTGGCTGCGGGGCTCTGAATATTCTTACCTGGAAGCAAGAACAATCCGCAAAAAGTTGCCGCGGTGCCTAGGACCCACATCCTCCCGGAGTCCCGCGGCCGGGAGCGGACCGGTGCATCAGAGAAGGCGACCGCAGCGGAGGCTGCCCGGGCCACAGCGGCTGTGGCTGCCGAGGCTGCTGGGGCCCGCGCTGCTGCCGCGGAGCCGACGGTCTGTGCCGAGAGGAGCCGCAGGTGCTGCTCGCGGCTCCTGCATCGCCCGCGCTCGGGCTCCGGGCTGCGGGTCTCGGCTCCTCCCGCTCGTGCTCCCGGGCCGAGCGCCGCGCCTCCGGAGTTGGTGGCTGAGACTGAAGGAACTACTGGCGATCCGGAGCACCCACAAAAGTCTCGCCTTTTCTCCCCACCTCCCACTCCAGGCACCACGTGACGGCTGCCGAGTTGGGGTGGGGGTGGCGGCCGGCGGGCGGGGAAGGCTGGGACCATCTCTCTAGATCCCCACCCCCTTCCTGCCTTCCTCCTCTCCCGCCTCCGCACGTTCCAGGGAAAGGGGCGCCGGGGGGTGCGGGAGGACTGGTGGTTTTCAGAGGTGGGGAGGCTGGAGGTTGGGGAGCGGCGAGGAAGGCGCAGCAGGTGCCGTGGGGACCTGCCGGGTGCGGACTAGCATGGGAGGACGGCGTGGCCAGCTGGCCCTTCGCGCATAGGGACGCACCCTCCCGGCTCCGCGTCTTCTGAGCTTTCCAGGACTGGCCGGTACCCTAACGACTGGGCCCGGCCCACACAACTGAGGGTGTCCCGCTGCGGGCCGCGGGAGCCTGGCGCCCCGGGAGGCTGTCAGGAGGGGCGTGTGTTCCCGTGCGCCTGGCAAAGTTCCACACCCGCAGGCTCCCTACGGCGTCCTGTGCAGCCGCGCCTCCTCTTCCTCCGAGAAAGCCTTCAGTCAAGACCTAGCTCGGCTTGGCCGGTCTGGGTGGGGGGTGTGGTAGGGACACTGCCCTGACTGTCGTGCTTGCCCGGGCCGTGCTCCCGCTTCTCCCGCCTGCGCGCACCGCCGGAGGGTGCATTGACACCGCCCTGGTCGCCTAGCCTAGGAGAACGCCGTCCCGGGGACACCTGCCGCGAGATTCCACCAGAAAGCAAATCAGGGTGGAAAAGAGGGTTGCTCTCCTCCATTCATGGTCTCTAAAATGCCGGCCAGCTCCATCCTACTCTCCCCAAAGCCACCGATTATTAGTATAAACTCCCACGTCCTCTCTTGAAAGGCCATCCCAGCCTCGGACTCGGCCTCGAGCTGCTCCCCACACCCCTCAAATTCCTCCTGTTTCTGCAAAGTCCAAGAGACCCACCTGGCGTACTCACCGGGATGCCCCGGTTCTATTTTCGCCTTCCTTGCCGAGCCTTGCAGCAGGTGGTGCGGGAGACCGATTGTCCGCCGGAGCGCGTTGGTGCCCCCGCCCCCAATCCGCACATTCCCACCCCCTTTCCCCACATCCTTAGGGAGCATCCATTTCAGCGGAAATCGCCTCCTAAGCTTTGCCCCTCTTCACTCTTTTCTCCCGCGGCCACCTCTGGGGGCAGCTCTCTCAGACCGGGACGCTGATCATTAATTTCTGCATCCTGCCAGCAGAGCTGGTCTGGAGGGGGCTTAAATGACTTTCTTTGTAATTCCTTTGCAGAGATCGTTCCATAGCCGCCTCAGGCTCTTTCTCGCCCCTCTTCATTGCTGTTGGGTGAACCCCTCGGGAAGACTGAAATGCTTTGACATGACTCACCTGTCTGCTGACTCTCATCTTAGAATTGGCTAAATTACCATCTGTAGAGCAAAAGGGCTAGTTTATTTATTCCTCCGGGGAATCCATCCTAGGAGCACCTGTGAGTCAGGAGTCAAGTAACTGGGCCAAAAGGTCCTTGAGCAAGTTCTTTTCAGTATTCAGAGGGTGCAATTGTGATATAACTTTTATTCAGAAAGGAAACAAAAGGATTTTTAAAGTCTGAAAGACAAGGATATTTTACATACTTTTCGTTTAAGATAAAATATAACAAATTGCACAAATTAACCAAATAACACTGATCATACAATACTTTTTAAAGAAACAATTATGTGCTAAAGTAGGCATATAGCTCCTAAAAATATTTCTATTGTGCCTAGTTTACAAGCTCCTGTACATAAGCAATTATAAATAGTTCACATCTAGAAAAAATACACATAACCTTTAAAATAGAATTTATCCTTACATATAAACAGTCTTCGTAGAAAAAAGGATATTAAAAAGAATTCTTCGTAGCACCAATACTTTTATTTTTAAAAAGTGAGCATTGCAAATAGAAATTTGCTTTCATTTTTAACAGTGCCCAGATTTTAATAAAAAGAGCAAGAAGATAAAAAATAATATTCAAGATCACAGAGAAGCACTAAGTAGAAGACAATCTAAATAAATGTCTGGAAAAAAAATTGGTATTGGAAATAGGATTTGGTCATTTCTGATACAATGTCACACTCTGTGTCCACACTTCAGGACCCTTTTCATTTCAGCAGAAGCAGAATTACACCTGTTACTATCACCTGAATCTCTGGCAACGAATCTGAAATTGCACTAAAATGAACATTTCTATCAAATGGATACGAAATGGAGATGAAGAGGAACCCTCTGGTTTTTTTTTTTTTTTTTTTTTTTTTTTTGGCAGGCCCTGTTGTAGGTTTACAGCGTGTACCCACAAAAATTTTGAGGACTAGGACAATGAACTTCACAAAAACTTAAGTTGGGATTTTAAAAAATATATATTATCATCAACTTCTAAGATTTAGCACATTATTTCAAGAGCATGGCACTGATTCCATTTATTGCTGTCTTTTTTTGCTACAAATATAATTTCTCTTCCAAAGTATTTACAACTTCTGTACAAATATTCAAAAAAAGTGCAAAATTAAGGATTCTGTATCATAGGTGTGTTTATGCTTAATCCTCTTGAAATGCAATAAATGGAGTCTATCTTTATTGCCCTGTCAGAGCATAAGCTCTGGTGGATTGCCTGCTGTGAATTTGACAATGAAGGCTCTGGTACTGCAATAGTATATTGTCCTCTCTACAGAGTGGCTCACCCCCCACCCACCCCCATCATTTCTTAAGTGCTCCAGTCCTAGCTCACTAAGGGAAGAAAAGTCCTTTATACATCATTTGAACCTTGACTGGCACAGGAAGAGAAGCTATCATATAAAGAATCACTCAAAGATTCCAAGTTGTCTACCCCAGGCCTATCTGAACTACTCAAAGATGTCTCTTCATTTTTTTCTTTTTCTTCCTTTCGTCCTTCAACCTTGCTCAGAGAATTCTTTTCTTTTTCTAATAAAATCACAGTATTGCTGTTAAACTTATTGAATGACTCCAGGGAAATTTTCGATAATCTATTCTCAGGATCGTCTTTTGTTTCTTCAAGTTGTTTCAATTTCTGCAATAAAAAGAAGAAAATATTAGAAACATATTTCTTTGGAAAATCAAGTTATCCTATCCAATATTCAATTACTGTCTGTATAAAGTACAGTTTAAAGGGATAGAGAAAACCTACAAGTCTTTAACAATCTTCTAGTATAATTAAATGTAATAATAAAGCAAATTTTAGGGATAAATCAGGACTTTAATCATTTTACTGAGATAAATAGGTCCCAATTTGCAAACCAGTTAAATGCCACTTAATTTCATTTTAAATGGATCCATTTGAAAGTTGTTCAGGTAAAGTGCCTTATTTTTCTTCATCAAAGTTTCAAACTCCTCTCTTTCCTTGCTAAGTATTAGTTGCACTTTTTTTTTTTTTTTTTTTTTTTTTTTTTTTTGAGACGGAGTTTCGCTCTCGTTACCCAGGCTGGAGTGCAATGGCACAATCTCGGCTCACCGCAATCTCCGCCTCCTGGGTTCAGGCAATTCTCCTGCCTCAGCCTCCTGAGTAGCTGGGATTACAGGCACGTGCCACCATGCCCAGCTAATTTTTTGCACTTTCAGTAGAGACGGGGTTTCACCATGTTGACCAGGATGGTCTCGATCTCTCGACCTCGTGATCCACCCGCCTCACTTTTTCTAAATAAGAGTAGGGATTGAATTTCAGCCAGAAGTTATAGTAATATATATATATATATTTTTTAAAGACATAAAAATCCCTTAACTTGCCATTTTTGAATGCATGTTAAGCTTATTAGAAGCATTGCCATTTTTGTATTTTGTCCCTTTACAGGACTTCAGACATTTGGAAGAGATCTCCAGGTTTTTGGGTATAGATCCCAGAAGGCCCAAGGGCTTAAAAATCAAAGTGACAGGTGTACAGCTGAGTAACCACTCTGCTCGAGAAGGTGTAGTAATACCAATTTATACAGGGATATTACTGTTATTAACACCCAGTAGGACGTTATAAAACACTGCAACCAAAATCAACAATTATCATAGGTAAACCCTGTAAATGTGAATATATTCTGTTGGCTCCTAAGGGCTAAGGAGGGAGGCGCAGATGCCAAAAACAACGAGAAGAACAGAGGTGTAAAAGTGTCTGTAATGTTTCTCATCTTCTTTTCCTCTTTCCAGCAGATACCCCATCCAAACACAAGAAAGCAGCAGGCCCAGGGGCTTAGAGATGGTAATAAATGCTACCATTCATTAAGCATCCACTACGTAAAAGACACTTAACAGATTCGAGCAGCTTTTTCACAAACCTGCAAAGTAAACGTCCCCATTTTAAAGAGAAGCAATACAAGGCTCAGAGTGACAGAGATATTTGCCCAAGGTTGCCCAGCAAGTGGCAGAGATCAGGATTTGAATTTCTGTCTGGCTGCCTACATGTTCTTATTCTTTCCATTAAACCATGTTCTTATGTAATAAAGGACAAAATGTCCTGTTTTTCATTTTGTTACCCAAAAATTCCATTTAAACAACTTGCCAAACCTTCTCTAACATGTGCAGTTCCACTGTGCACCAAGCTCCTACCCCCAACATTGTCAGGCTGGACTTACAGGGTTGCAGTGAGGATACTGTTTTTATTGGGGAAAATAGATAGAGCCAAAGCCTATGGATTCTCACATGCTAAATATTTAACAGAGAAGAGAGAGATGGAAGTGGCTTCTGTGTCCCAAGAGCAGACCTGGGCAGAATTTCTCTGCTATAGGAAATGGTATAATTCCATGGGAATATTTAAAAATCATCCTAGATCTAGTGCTTATTTCATTATACTATTAACGTGCAGAAGTATTACTCACGGAGCTAATTTTCAATCTCAAACAGCTACCCTGAAACCAGAGGCGGGCTAAGGAATAGACTCCTAGCTGATTACAGAAAAGTGGCTCCATAATTAGAAATAACTCCATCCAAGAGCCCCTTTTAATACTGTGCCAATTTGCCTACATTTACCAAATGTAGGTAATTAAAGGGCATTCAATGCAATTTACTCTCTCTTTCTTTAAGAACCACAAGTATTTTTCTCGACTATTTCTCATCTATGTGGATCTCAAGTTTATTCAACACACACTCACTAAGAACTACTACAAGGTAGACTGACGGTTTTGGTACTGAGGACACACAGCTGAATAAAATTGTGCCCTCCAGGGGATCATTGAGGCCCTGGAGGCAGACAGGCCGAGCTTCAATTTCAGCTTGGCCGTTTCATGGGCTGAACGCTACAAGCATCCTTCTTCAGGTGTAAAATGGTGATAGGACACATCTTTACTTCAGGATTGCAATAAGTATTAGAAATAACCTCAAGGCTCTGGCAGACAGTAGTAGGTGCTCAATAAATGTAAGGACGGGTTCTTATTCTAGAATGGTGGTTCTCAAAGTGTGTTCCCCAGACCAGCAACATCCACATCACCAAGGAACTTGCTAGAAATGCAAGTTCTTGGATCCCATCTAGACCTACTACATCAGAAACTCTGAGGGCCAGCAATCAGTTTTTAACAAGCTTACCAGGTGATTGTAATTACGGAAATTGGTCTAGAAGAACATGACCCCTGGAGGGACGATAGACAGGTAGAAAGTATAATTCATTGTGAAATGGTGGAAATTTGGAAAGAGTTAACTGCCATTAAAACACTCACTGTCATTAGGTTTTTAAATGTTTCAGGCGTGCAGATTTGTTGCTTGAGTTAATTATAACAAAGGCCTACACTGACCAGGGAGGTTATAGAAATGAAAGAAGAGACCATTATTTATATATATCTACATATAAAACCCTTATGTTTAAGTCTTTAATCCATCTAGAGTTAATTTTAGTGTAAGGTTTCAGGAAGGAATCCAGTAATCCAGTCTGGGTATATATCCAAAGGATTATAAATCATTCTACTATAAGGACACATGCACACAAATGTTCATTGCAGCACTGTTTACAATAGCAAAGACCTGGAACCAACCCAAATGCCCATCGATGACAGACTGGACAGGGAAAATGTGGCACATATACACCATGGAATAGTACGCAGCCATCAAAAACGATGAGTTTGTGTCCTTTGTAGGGACATGGATGAACCTGGAAACCATCATTCTCAGCAAACTGACACAAGAGCAGAAAATCAAACATCGAATGTTCTCACTCATAGGTGGGTGTTGAACAATGAGAACACATGGACACAGGGAGGGGAGCACTACACACTGGGGTCAGGTGGGGGGAAATGGGTGAGGGATAGTGGGGAGTGGGGAGTTGGGGAGAGATAGCATGGGGAGAAACGCCAGATACAGGTGAAGGGGAGGAAGGCAGCAAATCACACTGCCACGTGTGTACCTATGCAACAGTCTTGCATGTTCTTCACATGTACCCCAAAACCTAAAATGCAAAAAAAAAAAAAAAAAGCAAAAAACATGACCTTCTCAGGCTTCCTTTTATTTTTATAGTTTGGATGAAAGGTGAGTGTAGACATATTACCTGACTATAAAAAGAACATTCATGCAAAAGTGACCATAAGGGCCAGCTGGCATTCTGCCTCCACGTAGAGCAGCCCTAAGGAGTGGCGAGGGCTGCAGTCAGCTCAGGAGCACGTGCTGGATCTAAAAGCGGTAGCAGCTACTTAGATCTAGCTGTGAGGAAATGTGGGTGCAGATCTTTTGATTTCAGAGGTGAGGACATACATGAAGATCAATATCTGCTTATATTTAAAACTCACTGATTTTTAATTATTGGCTCACATTTGAAGAAAACAGTAAAAAAACACCCAGTATGCATACCAAATTTTAATCTTTGCACTGTTTGAGTTTCTGAGCTAGGAATGTTGTTTCATCCTTTTTTTTTTTTTTTTAACAGTGTCCTATCTTGCTGCCTCCACTCCCCCGTTTCCCCCTCCCCCAGCTTTCTTTTTGAAGGCCTAGTCCAACGCTAAATCACCATTATTTTCTTAATGGAGACTTCCCCTAGCATCGGAAGTGTCTTAACTCTGGGTTTGTGCTTCTCAAGTGGTTCTGCCAACTAATAAAAGCACTAAAGTGACTTACTTTTCTGCCTATAGGAGCATACCGAACCTGAACATTGGCTCGTCAGATCTCAGATATTTTTAAAATTCTGTAGTTGAATAACAGTTACATTTAACATATAAGGAGGGATTGAAGTGAAACAACAATGTGTTAATGATCTATCTGGCAAATGATAACAAAATAGTCCTCATTAGTTTGCAGCAACTATATGTGAAAGTGCTTTGCAAACTAATCATGGTAATAACCGTTACCATTTAACAGTGTGTGTTCTGTGCAGACACTGCTAAACACAGTGCATAGATTATCTGTTTCCGTCCTCACATGAATTCTGTGGGGTAGGTGCCATTAGTATCTTCATTTACAGGCAATCAAGGCTTAGGAATATAAGTAACTTGGTTAAGGTCCTGTAGTAGTATGGGATAGACTTTGGAATAGATATAGGCAGCCTGCTTGCAGAAATCAAGTTCTCAACTTTTATCCTGGAAAACTACCTTGTGAATATTAGCCAATATTATCTTTAAGGAAAGCATCTGAAATAGCAATTATGGAACAAAAACAATAATGATTGACCTAGTGAAGATCAGTGTTTGACGAGAATTATGTAGGTTCCATAAAACATCGCCAATTCCTTCCTGTGTTGTGCTTCATCAGAATTATGATAAAATTAATATACTACGTTTGTCACCTATAGGTGGCAACAGTTGTACAGATGACTTTTTGCTGTTTTTTTTTTTTTTTTTTTAAACTGCATTTAGGAATAAAAGTAAGGCTAAACAGGCAAGATGAAAACGTATTTTCAAGTTTAAATAAATAGCTTTGCATGTTCTTAAAATACTTTCCTGCCTTCAGTGTAACCACGAATTATTTGTGATAATTCAAGCAAGAAGTATATAGTGACATATTCTCCAGAAATCTCTTGAGAATTAGACCTTTATTAATTTAATTCCTTGTAGTCAAGCAATCATTCAATCAAACCAATCTACTATATGACCAGCTTTGTTCAAACAGTCTTGTGGTTTTGATTTTCACAGGAAGTTCTATAGAAGAGGATGCTCTTGGAATGGCTTTGAAGGGCAAATAGGATTGAAATATGCAGTAAGGAGGAGGGAGGTCATTCCAATAAGTGTCCATCTCCTATGCCCCTAATGCATCTGTACAACACTGTGTAGTCTACTTCAGCACCAGGCGTAGCCTAAAGGGTCTCTCCCTTTGGGGATTCTGTAGTAGACAATTAATCACTATAAAAAAAGAAACAGAGAGATGCCTACCCCAACAGGTTCTAAGAAACCCAACCAGACCCATGAAAGTATCAGCCAGTATGTGGGTTATAAAAAGCTTGACTTCAAACAGCGTTCCCATCTATGATCTCACTTTACTCTTCCATTAGCCTGGAAGGTGAGGGAGGCCAGAGTCAGCTGTACTTTCCATGTGATATTTATGGAATCTGTGACTCACACAGATTCAGATCCAAGTGAAATTAGACCTGAAACTTATTTTCCTGATTTTTCGCACAAAAATTCACACACACAAAATTTTTTTTTTACAGTTCACAATAGTCATGAAGTAGAGATTTTTGCCTAGAGCAATATCTTGAACACTAAGAAGGTTAAAATTGGAGGAGCTATGGACCCTTGCCATAAGGAAGAGGTGGAAAATGTATAAGGTGATACAGAAAAACTCAAGTGATAAACTAGCAAAAAATATATGCATGATGGTATCAGCTTCAAAGAGATAAATGTTACATGTGTACAGCCAGAATCTCCTGTCCATGGTCGAGGAGAACAAATAGAAAATTCATGAAATAGTTCAATCAATTATTGTTTTATGATAAAGACTACTCTCTCATTATTTCAAATACCTTCCCATCCTTTGCCTATATCTTAAAAATATTGGTTAGTGTATCTGCCATAAACATCAGGAAGAGATAAAATCTATTTGTGAAATTCAAATGCAGCATCGTTCCTCAGATGGGCACTAACATTTACAATGAGGATTGGAGCTCTTAGCACAAATTCATGCAAACAGGACTTGAATCAACATAATTTCTTATTTCTCTATTGCTATAGAGATTCACTGCCAATGGATCAAGAAAACATGTGGTAGGAAAATAGCCCTATTTATAAAGTGTTTTTACTATGAGTCTGGTACTGGGTTGAATGGACTGCATGAATTATCTCATTTAATCCTTACAGCAAGCCTATGAGATAGCACTATTACCATCCCCATTATACAAATGAGAAAATGCAGATAGAGAGGTCTAAATATTAGTACTATATATGTGGCTAATAAGTTGGGCAATCAGGATTTGAGCAGAAACAGTCTGACAACAGGACCTGGGATCTTAATCACTATGTATTACCCCAGGTACTTAGAAACCAGTGTGCAATTCCTGGCATTGTGCTAATTAGCTGTGTAAACCCTATGACCCTTAGTTTCTTTACATTAAAGTTTTTTTTTTTGTTGTTGAATCTTTCCTGTCTATAAGGCTCTGTGACTCTAAAATATTCTTAATTGGATATCTTCTGGGCATCTATTATTAGAATTTGTGGTAGCACAATAACCAACCCTAACACCCCTCTTCCAGACTTTAGTTCTCAATGACCTAAATGATAAAAGAAAAAGGCTTATGGGAGGCCAAAAGATCAGCTTTATGAGCAGAAAGTTTGACTGGAGAACAAGGTTTCCATCTGCAAAGAAATGGGTTTCCTAATACCTTTCCCGAGAAATAGACAAGCTTAGTAATCAGCAGCCCTGCGCTGGGAAACAGGTGTCTTCCTGTAAAAACTACAGCATGAAGGAACAGAACAGAATTTTGTGCTTCTGACAGTCTGATTCCAGAGAGAGATTGGGAAGAGCAAGAAGTGGGGAGCAGCACTGACAGTTCCTTTCCTGAACTTGCTAGGCAAGTCAGTCCCTCATCCTCTGGGAGGAGTAAATGAGGGGGGCCCAGAGACTCAAGGAGGATTACCCTAGGAAGCTCCTTTCATGTGGAAACATCCAAAATTGAGAAGTGTCTCTAAGGTGTCCCTTACTACCACCCAACATCTCTCATTATGTATGATGCAGAGTTTAACCAGATAGTCATACTTGCATGAAGGCCAAGAAGATGCAGGAAGATTCTGGTGCTGCAAGGAGTTAATGGGCACAGAGAAGCCTCTCTATGGGCAAAGAAACAGGAGGAAGGTGATCCAGCAAGTGTGAAAGATGGCAGAGCTTCCATTTGGAAGCAAATAGGTGAAATCTAGGAGACAGTCTGTTTAATCAAGGGCTTTGGGTTGAAGCTTAATGTGTGATTTATCCCATCCCTTTTCTGATGAGAAAATCTTGAGCACTGAGAAGATGAATTCAGGGAAGAGTTTTATGTTATGTTCCTGTTGTGAAATGGGGAGAAGGTATTTTAATCCAAGGTCTCTTAGTTGAAGATTTGTGCACCTCAAAGTCTGCATTAAGTGCTATTTGCAAGGGGCATTCCAACCTCAAGGGAAAAGATGCCGCTCAAGTCATTTCTTTTTTCTCAGAGGCACTAGTTAATCTCTTCCTTAATGCCACTTCTTACTGCATTCCTGGTGAAGCTACTTTCTAGATGAGACATAAAAATAGATAGAATGACCTTTGGTGATCACTAGAGACCCCTCCATACTTTTCTCAAGAGTTGTGGTATTAACCCTGTTAACCTGGTCAAATTCCAACTTGGATAATTACTTTCTCCCGGTGCTCAGTTCCCTCTATTACCTCAACTGGACACATTACTCTTCACTTGCCCTTCTGAAAAATTAATGTGACGCATTGGTAATAGAGAGCCACTCTCTTTCTCCAACCACACTCAGGGAGATGTGATCTGGCACTTGGGGGCACTCTGTTTTCTTACTGGGGTCCTAGAGATTCTCTGGTATCCTCAGGGCAAACAGATTTTATTAGGTGAAAGAGTAATTTTCGGCAGAGATGTGCTTTTATGACTATATTAACTGTGTTCCTGTCCTTTACTATGATCAATGGCTTTCAATGACCTCTCCTGGAACCCCTGAACCCAGAGGGGGAAAATGAACTTACTTTTTGAGAAAAAGAGCAAGCAGAGAGAAGGTCAGTGGGAAGCTTAGGGTTGTTAAAAAAAATAATACACCTTGTGGAAAGGAGAAGGATGCAGTTTGAAAATAAACAAAGGCCACAAGGGACATTTAAACACTAGATCATGAGGACTAAAGGAAAGAGAAGTCAATTCATCAGTGACGAGAAATGTCCCCATATATGGAAAACGGGTGAAAGTTGGGAGGGCATGTCCCTAAGGAGAAATATAAAGTAACACAAAGAAAATCACAAACTTTGCTTACGGCACAGAAAGGCATCTGGGAAGAGGAAAGGCATGCAAGTTGGGGTAAAATTGTTATATGAACATGTAAAACTCATTTGTGATTTTTATAAATAAAGGATGACACTAATCCTTTTTATTAGTGTCATCATTTCCAATGTCCGTTTGAAAATTTGGATTTTCTGTTTTCCAGGGGGTGAACAGATCCATAAAGATAGTTTAAAACATAGGTTGACTGCCTTCAATAATGCTTCAGATTTGATGAGTTGTGGTCATTTTCTCCAAAAGTATAATGTGCACTATTTTCTGATGATCCAGAATTGGGCAAACAAGACAGCTCATTGCTATCAGCCTATGTAAGCAGCTTAACTAAATGGGATGTGTTTCTCTGTGTTGTTAGATTACTTTTTCTTCCAGCACAGTAATATTAATTAAAGAATTTACGCAGACATGAGAATTGAGCAGTTCCTGAGATGGGAACTTCTAAATCTGTTCATGTAAGGTTAAGAGTTTCAGCTGACAAGGATGAGGGCATCAAACTTTTCTGCCTTTAATTTATATACATCATTATGAATAAAAATAAATATATATACTACTCAACTTAAAATATTGATTAGCCTATTTTTTACTACCCTTTCCATCATTTTATGTCTTAAATATGTCTTAAACCTGTCTGTTCAGCAAGCTGGGCCATGGCAGGCTTAGATGTCACTGTCCTTGTAGCATAAAAAGTCCATGAACTTTGCCAGATGAAAATGCAGCATTCACCTATATATTCTAACATGATACCGCTATGTTTCACTTTGGAATAACAGATTTTTGACTGTTTATAAAAGAAAAAAATGTGTGTGTGTATGTGTGTGTGTGGATCAGTTGAGTCTAAAAAAAGTTTATATTACTTTTTTTCCCATGGAAGTTCTCCTTCCAAAAGAAAATCTCCAATACCATTGGAGATTGGTGGACATCATAAAATTATACTTGAAAGTGCTGTTTTTATGAGGTATGCTGAGAGTGCCAAAGCTAGGGAAAAACATTCTATGTTATTCATTAAACCTATAAATAACTAGACGACCTGGAATTACTTACAACAAAAATTGGTAGGCCGTTTAGGAGCCACAGTGCATTATGGCAGTCAATTTATTAGGTGCTATACAACAGCCATGGAATTAAATGGGACTGCAAGCTAAGGGTCATCCAGGAACATGCTGATATTGGAGAATGCAAGAATGTTTGCTCCACTCATGTGTGATTCATTTCCTACTGCAATTCATGTTTCAGTTCAAGAGGTGGTCAGCTTTTCATCTGGATAAAGTTATTTGACATATTGAATCCTGAGAGCCAGGACAATTCAGAATTAGAACAAATTTATTGATCCCTATTCTAAAAAGAATTTTTTTGGGGGTGGAAATTGTTTTAAAAATTCAGAAACACTGAACAATCAATTCTGTGTTGCACTCTAGTTTATAACAGCAATTGTAGGATGCACCTCGTGGTCACTACCTGGGAAGCCCTGGGGTCCTAGAATGGAGAGACATGCTGGTGGGGAGGATGCTGATAGGAATCTGCTTCCATTCTGGATTCCATCCCTTGCTCTATCACAATATGACAGTGACAATCACCACTTCAACTCTGTACGCAGATTATAATGAATACTTAAGCCAGGAGTCTGCTGTTCCTGCCACATCCTTTGTTTATTCTTCAGATATTGACCAAGTACCTACAATGTATTAGAAAGTATTTTAGATAGCGGAGATACAGTGGTGTATGAGAAAAGTCACATGGAATACATATTAAGGACTCTTAATATGAAGCAAATATGGAACAAATCATTAGGTATACCAGAAAGTGAATCCCTGAAAATTGCCTTGTTGAGTTTGAATCATCTACTCAGTCTGCTCTTTGGTCTAATAATGGCACCTAGAACACAAATATCCTGTCACACTTAAGAGTTATGGATGCGCCCACCCCAATGCTATTTCTGGAATAACAGCTCCCTGGATTTTCTAAAGCTTCTTTTGATCATCTTCCATTTTCAGTCTATAGCATCAGTTAGGCAGATATTTTTCATAGTTTAACTAGTTACTATTTACACTCACCTTTCTTAACCTTTCTGGATCTAGTGACTTTCTGAATGTGACATGTTTAAATCAGAATTTCTTTTCTTTTTCTTTCTTTCTTTCTTTTTTTTTTTTTTAAGACAGAGTCTTGCTTTGTCACCCAGGCAGGAGTGCAGTGGCATGATCTCAGCTCACTTCAAACTCTGCCTCCTGGTTCAAGTGATTCTCCTGCCTCAGTCTCCCAAGTAGCTGGGATTACAGGCATGCACCACCATGCCCAGATAATTTTTTCATTTTTACTAGAGATGGGGTTTCACCGTGTTGGCCAGGCTGATTTCAAACTCCTCACCTCAGGTGATCTACCTGCCTCAGCCTCCCAGAGTGTTGGGATTACAGGCATGAGCCACTGCACCTGGCCTAAATCAGAATTTCTTCTATTTTCTCTAATTCCACATTCTTGTCAATAGTAAGCAAATTTAATAACTTACTTGTTTTTAGTGAAGAGCTGATAGTTCTGTTTCTATGCTATTTCATCCACAGAGATCTTTCTTTCTATGAATTCTTGGTCCAAATGGCCAAATGATCCAACTGACCCTGAGCTTATATCCATTCTATTGCATAGGCTTTTTTCATATCCCACTTCTCAACTAAATTGCAAGCCTCAGGAAGGCATGGACTAGATTTTATTCTGCTTTTCTACTCAGATTCTAACACTGTGTCTTGAATATCTTAGAGGCTCAATGAGTGTTGCCACTACGAGATATGCTTTCACTACATCATTTCCTCCTAAATTTCATAGGGTAGACCGCGTGTTCTTTTACGTGCCTTTTTCTGTAATGAAGACACATACAATAAGATCATTTCAGATTGTCACCCAACTTGTGATAACACAGCTGCTTTCCTATCCCTGCACCTTCCCCCCAAAGCTGACAAAATATACTGTGCTGTGAAAACGTAGGACTTTGTGGTGACATGGCAAGAAAGTACTGTGTGACTGAGTCTACAGATGGATGAATATGCTATCCGTCTTGACATCCCAAAAGGACCAGATGGAGACGGTACTGCTTGAACAAAAGCTAAAAAAAAAAATCTTCCAATCTCATTAGCCCAAATGGCTGAGAAGGGAAGGAGGGCAGGCAGATTCCAGGTTAGCATCAAGAACCAGGACACCTCTTGGATTAATGGATGTCTGACTATCAGTTGCTTTGGCAACAGCAATTTCCTTTTTGTCCAGAGCAAAGACATGTGGATTCGCCTCCCATGGTCACCCTGGTTTGGCAGCTCTGAGACATCTGGGGCCTTCTCCTGTACCTCTGTGTAGGCTTGGTCAGCAGTTGGGTGAAGCAGAAACTGCCACTGCTGTATGGAAATCCAGGTGCAATAGCCAATACGATAAGCTCCTCATGGGGCAAAATGTTATTGAAAAAGCAGGCCCATAATGTTACATTGGTGCAAAAGCAATTGTGCCAACCTAACAGATGATATAGACTTTGTATCTACCCTTTTTGTAAATTATTTCTTCAGCCAGCAAGTGTTGCCTCACCTAGTCTGAGCCAAGTCCAGGCAATTTGCTCAAATTCAGATTCCTATCTCCTTCAGGCAGAGGAAACTTGGTGACCATACTTGGTGCTTCCAGTTGAGAGCAGAAACATCATGCTGATGACATTCTTAGGGGCAGCAACGAGATTGACTATTTGAGCAATAAACCTACAAATATTACTGGATGTATCAAACCAAGAAATCAAACTGTAGGGAGATTAAAGTATAGTTGTCATACTATAGAATTCTAGTACCTGGTAGCATGTAGATGCATTTTAGTCCCTCTCTGCCACACAAAATACATTCATTTAGCAACCTGCATATTGCATTATAAAAGGTATCCTCTTCATAAACCACCTCATCTGGCTTTATGCCACTTTTCAGGTTTAAGTCAGCCATTCGCTATAATAAAAATAAACTTTATTTTTGTCTCAGATGCACAGAACAATTTAATTTTTAAATTAATGTAAAAGTGAAAGGTGCCTTGCTCCAAGAGAAGTATGTCTGTCCTGCATGGTTGTGTAAACACAATGCGATTGCTTTGAGAATTAAATGTGGATCAACAAAATCAATAGTTAATTGTGTAACTCAGGGTATTTCATTTCAGATCTAATCTGTAAAGAAGGTCCAGGGGATGTTTGCTTTTGATTTTCTTAAAATATTATTTAAAACCCTTCTGTCAGGCAAAAGAGTTCACAGGGTCTTTACATTATTTCCATAAGTTATTTGGCTTGTGAGTAGTCAAGGTCATATTGATCGCCAAGGCTCCCCAGTTTTCCTTTTAAAATTCAGTATCTTTATCAGTCAAGCTGTCTCATTCTGAGTGTCTGGCTTGCATTTAGGCTAAACTAATTTTATTGCAAAAATAATCCAGTGTAAAAGGTGTCTTGGTACCAGACATGGATAAACAAGTTGTATTATAAACTACCTTTTGGTTTATGTAATGATACCAGTTAGAGCGGTTCAGCAGCCCCCTTCCCGCACAAAGTTGACAAAATATACGGTGCTGTAAAAATGTAAGACTTTGTGTGTCATGGCAAGAAGTACTGTCGAACTGGGTTGAGTCTGTAGATGATGAATATGCTATCCATTCTGACATCCCAAAAGGACCAGAGGGAGAGGGTGCTGCTTGAATAGAAGCTAAAAAAAAAAATTCTTCCAATCTCATTAGCCCAAATGGATGAGAAGGGAAGGAGGGCAGGCGGGCATTTTCTTGCAAAAGGAGTAGCACAGTGACATGTGGAAGACCGACGGGGTAACAGGCAGACTGCCTTGACCCCTGTGATACTACAGCAGAGCTAAAAATGTAATGTTTGAACTTCTTTTCTCTTTAAAGTATAACCTTTCATATAATAAGTTAAGCCTTTTTCTCTCTCTTACATATTGTCAGAAGCCTTCATCCATTTTGGGGACTGAAGGCAAAATAATTCTTGAAATAATGAATCATTTTCCTCTTACCAGCTTGTCCAGAAATCCCACGATTATTTTGCCGTAGCAGACAATGACCTTCTCAAAGGAAGCCTATCAAATGCTCAAGATAAATAATGAGAAAGTCTTTTTCTCCTGCCTCCAGGAAAAAATTGCACAGAGGAAAAATGTTTGTGAAAGCATTATTAAGTTCATCCCAGGATGGGAAGCAGCTTGGTCCAAAAGAAACAGAGTGGCACACGTGTTTGTGTGTGACTAGTGGCTCCATTCAACAGGACTCTTGGGCAGCATCTGTGGAGGGGCCTTAGGGGAGACACCTAAGCCCTTCACCTGGTAAGGTTGGAAATAAATGTTTCTCTGGTAGCAGACAGGATACCTTCTAAACCTCTTGACTCATGAGTAAATGAACTCAAGGTAAGGAAGCGCTGGATAATGCTGTCTCTCAACAGCCTAGAAAAAACATGGTTCTGCTTTACTAGGCCCTGGAACTATAATTAATGGTAATGAATTCCCTCTTCCCCTACATTCCCACCTTCCCACTAGGCAGCAAATACTCAAGGGGCAAAGGGAGCTTTCCTTCTTTTTCTCCCCATGGAAGCAAGGTTTTGCAGAGCAGGTAGATATCCACAGTAGAAATTGCAGCTTTCCCATGATTTTAGTGCTTTGGCTGCACTGGAGAACGGGGCTAATTTCTCAGGGAAAAAGTCATCTGCCCATCCTTTTATGGCTCTTGTCCAGTCTGTGGACAGCTGAAGACACAGATCTTAACTCCTGGAGTTAAGATCCTTCCCAGCAATGAAATGGAAAGATGTTTCAAAGATATAAGGTCCTTTATGGAAAGAGTTGGAAGAGTAAGGAGGTAAAGAGAAAAATTCTCTATTCCCAGGCACACTCAGGAATCAATAGGCTGAACTGAGTAGCACCCAAAGGCAGTGTAAGGGCAAGGTAAAAAAGCAATCTCAAAAGTAATCAGGATTCAAATGATCCGGGGATTTGCAGATAAAATTAAAACTGCTCAGCAACACTTTAGAAAGAAAAGTCAGTTACAGGCAGATAGTTATCAAGCACATTATTGAGCCAGCCAGCTGAGGATGGCAGCAAGCTAAATTTTGAGTCCAGAAAGGTGGTTAGGGTCTCTGTGCTCTGGATTGTACATCTTTCTCTCTCTAACATGTGTTCCCCACCTTTTAGGATGGCCAACACCCTCTTACCACTTGAGACTCAGAAGGAGGGACATCTCTGAATTCTTTTCTGACCAGGGGCCCTAAAGACTCTCCCTTGTTGTCCTTTCATCCCTGTGTGGACCATTCTTAGGGCATTGTGTATATCAGTTGCCACAGCTCAGTCTCCCTTGTGGGGACTGAGCCTATTTATCGTCACATCTCTTGTGCTTAGAACACACCTGGCACATAGGTGGTCTATAAATGCTACTGGAATAAAAGGAGGATGCTAATTATGTTTCTTATTTACTGGTCATCCTTTCTCCCCCTATAACTTTAGCTTTCACCTCTCTAACACCCTTTAATGTCTTTGAAAGCAGTTGAGTTCCTAAGACAAGCTGCTGTACTTTCTGGTGGATAATGCATATTTATTTCCTGAGGGGTAGTTAATGTCAGATTATACAGAAGACTTTTAGGTTTCCTTTATTTAGAAAGTGGAGATAATAACTTCCCCAGTAAGTAAACAGAAAAATAGACTTTGTTTTTCAAAAAAAATTTGATTAACATGCTTTCAGGGAACATTACTGTCATAAACAAAGGTCCTTGAAATAATGAACAACACTATAGATTGCAAGTTTAGAGATTAAAACATGCAAAATAAGTGAAATTATACCATTTAGCAGTGGAAAGACAGACTATATTGGTGAGGTGTTTTAAATATCCAAAAAAAAAAAAAGCCATTCTCACTATAAACAAAATGAATTAGGGATTTTCCTTAGAATGAAGGTTTGAAAATACTGGGGTGAGTTTAAAGAATACTGCAGGTACTTAAGATGACAGAGATTTTTGAGAGGCCTGAGTGACTTCAGTGGGGTCCACTCCTAGGATGAAAAAGGACTAAGTAAGTCGCCCCTGCCGATCTTCAGCCTGGCCTGTGCAATTGTATTGTGCTGAGGAATATAATGTGGCAGGAACAGACCAATGTAACAGGTAGCAATTTTTCACACACCAGATCTGGCACCAGCTACCAAAGGGATGGTGAAAGAGGGGATAATTATCTTTTCTTCAACTCTGTGAAAACTTAGAGTTTCAGATAGTTAAATGTGAGTGAGCTGGTGTATCTCTTTGCTGGATTTAGTGTGTGTGGTTTCTCTCCTGTGTATATCTACAGTTCTCTTAAGTGACTGGGAAAAATACTTTCCCTTAAATCAGTATTAAAGAAGTTACTGGCAAAAGGTTCCTTAAATATTCCTGTTGGGTGCTACCAAAGGATTATGTAAAATCATGAAACTAATCCAAAAGCTGCTCCCTTTGGAAAATGACTAGCAGAAAGATGTTTAAGTCCAAACCTGCTAAGCATGGACACCTACTTACACACACACATGCATGTGCACGCATACACACAGACACACACACACCCCCCTTCTTCTGGTGCTTCCAGGGGATGGCTATAGAAATTTCATTTTAGCAAGGGAAAAAAATAGAATCACCCCTCACAAAAATGTTTGAGTATATTTTAGTCTCTTGGTCAGGTCCAATAAAGACAGCTTATTGTGAGCCAGCTAGAACAGAAATGGAGTGAAGGATGTTCCACTTTATGTGGTTTGAATGTGATTAGTGATCAGCGCTGGTGGTTTCAGTCACTTGGGAATGGCAATCAAGGTTTTGCTCCTGCAACTCTGAATGACTACAAAACACCCTTGGCTTCCATTCCATATGATGATGGGACTGAACAGAAAATCTAATTAATCTGAGAATGAATTATGACCTAAGAAATATACCATTTTATAATCAATTTTAAGTGAGTCCCTAACAGAAGATAAGACGAAGAAAAAGCTGTAAAATTATAAGAGGTTGGTACATTCTGTTCACTATGACTGATGATTTTAAGGGAGATAATTTTACAATCCATCACATTTTTGTCATTTTAAAAATCATGCCTCCCAATGAATGCTGTAAATTAACTTTAGAATTTACATATTTATTAAAAATCGTATTGAAAACAGCAGGAACTGTGCCCCATTTGAATAATAAAATAACTTGTTATTCCACTGAAGATAAAAACACACACACACACAAAGCCAAAGATTTTACTTTCAGGTAATAATCACATTAATTGCTATCTGAATTAGTTAAACCAAGAATTAATATTCACCAGAGGCAGTGACAGAGCATTAAAGATAATCCTCCAAATTCCCACTTTCAGACAGGTCTCAGAACATGTAAAAGCAAGGCAACGACAAATGGGGAGATGGGGACCATGTTCTTAGCCTGCGGGGTTGGGGGCGGCAGATGTTTGAAGCTGAGCTACATCATCTGGGGGGAGGGGAGGTGCAGACAGCAAAACCCATGATTTGGCTCTGAGATGAAGCAGCAAGTGACTTCATTTTAAAAGCCTCTTTGCTTGGGAGGCC
Organism: Saimiri boliviensis; assembly: GCF_048565385.1. Classification (NCBI taxonomy): domain Eukaryota; kingdom Metazoa; phylum Chordata; class Mammalia; order Primates; family Cebidae; genus Saimiri; species Saimiri boliviensis. The sequence goes on from NC_133453.1 coordinate 122,437,081, forward strand.
GAGGTAGGCATATCGTTTCAGCCCAGGAGTTCGGGATCATCCTGGGCAACATGGTGAAATTTGGTCTCTACAAAAAAATACAAAAATTAGCTGGGTGTGGTGGCAGGCACCTATGGTCCCAGCTATTCTGGAGGCAGAGGTGAGAGGATTGATTGAGCCCAGGAGACTGAGGCTGCAGTGAGCAGTGACTGTTCCACTGTACTCCAGCCTGGGTGATAGAATGAGACCCAGTCTCAAAAAACAAAACAAAACAACAAAAACAACCCCTCCAAAAACCCTCTTTTCAAAAAGATTATCCTCTACTTCTCCGACTTTGGTTGAACTCCCTACCCAGAATGGAAGGTTTGCTGGAGGCGCAGAACATCCCAGATGACTCCAGAGCATGCAGGGAAATAACCAGAAGGGCATGGGACCATGCCACACAACATGTGGGTGAACGCAACCATTCACTCTAGATTAACCTCATAATGGACCTGTCAACTCAGAGAACTGGCCCCAAGATAGGAACTACCAGGATTCATCCACAGAAGGATGAAGGGGTCAAGGGGAACAGAACTGGCGTGTTACCACATGTACTCACTAGTATGAATAACCCATCGGGCTGAACTGACACAAGATGTTCTCTTGAAATTCCTGAGAGATGAGGGAGGAGGAGAATGCAGTACACGTTTTTCATGAACTTCAGTTTAATCATGATTCCTTCTTTCTGTGAGGGATTCATGATAGGCTGTTACATTATTTTTAAGAAAAGAGCAGAGATCCTTCATGAAGCACTGTAGTTGAGGGGCTTGTCTCACACTGTCTCTGCTACTGAGAGTTCATTGCTTTAGTGTAGACACAGCTAATACCTGGCACTTGAGTGGCAACCAGTCCCTCCCATGCCCACAGCAGGCACTGTTTATCAGTCTCTGTCACCTCTCTTACTCCAAGCATGGACAGGGCCTCAGAATCCTTCTTAACACCATAATTCAGGCAATCTAATGATTGTTCTTGGCATGTGAGATGAAGGCTATCTTGCATCCTTGCATACGTGTGTGTGTGTGTGTGTGTGTGTGTGTGTGTGTATACACGGGAGATGCTTATGTACTGTCAGCATATAATTAAATCTAGCTAGCTACATATCGTATCTATACACAGAAACCCAAATATCTATATTGTATCTGTCTGCTAATGGTGTAGGCATATTCCTTAGTATCTGCAGCTAATATGAGATGTAAATGGATATCTTAGTATATGAAAACTTGAAATCATTTTTGACTCTTCTCTTTCTCTCATACTCCACATCTACAAGCCTTCTGATAAATTGTCTGTTTGTTCACAGAAACAGCAAGTCCTTGAATAATATCCTTTTGTTCAATGTTATTTTGCTATAACATTGATGAGAAAAAAAAAAATCAGTTCCCGCCAGGCCACTGTCTGTGTGGAATTGGCACGTCTCCCCATGTCTGCGTGGTTTTCTCCAGGGACTCCAGGTTGCTCTCACATTCCAAGGCTATGCATGAGAGGTGAATTGGTGTGCCTACCTGGTCCCAGCATGAGTGAGCATAAGTGTGCACCACAAAGGAACTCTGTCCTGCCCAGGGCTGGGTCCTGCTTTGTGTCCTGAACTGCTGGGATAGGTTCCAGCCACCTGCAACTCTGAGCTGGAATAATTGGGAAAATAACTGACTTACTTGGTGCTTTTTTTTTTTTTTTTTGAGACAGAGTCTTGCTCTGTCACCAGGCGCCAGGCTGGAGTGCAGTGGCTCAATCTCGGCTCACTGCAATCTCCACCTCCTGGGTTGATTTACTTGTTTTTATTCACCTTTCTTAAATACACGTACAGCTCACATGTGTTTCCATGTTTAATATTAGAAGTGTTTTGGTCTTTATTTAGAAGTTTGGTAATGTTTTTGTGACCAGAAATATGCCCTAGGAACTCAGCTCTTGCTAATATCAACTAACCTCAGATAAAGTTGGTTTCTTTAGAGAAACTGCAACTTAAGCAAGGACTTAACTGTGCATTCTTCTCCTTTCTCCTGCTCTGCTCTGCATCATAGGAACTGCATTTTCCAGACTCCCCCAGAACAGTAGGAGGAGGGGAGAAAACAAGGCAATTCTCCCCTTCTCTGTGTTCCGTGGTGTTTAGTTTCCCAACTGTGCTTCCATTCTCTCCTCCTGATAGCCTATTCTCCATACAAAAGCCAAGGCATCCCTTAGAAACTGTGTATCAGATCACCCTGCTCTGCTGTTAAAATTCTTCCGAAGGTTTCCCTTTGCTGAGAATGAATCCTAAAGTTCTCCCCACAGCCTGCAAGGTCCTATATAAAAGGCTCCTGGATTCTTCTCCACACTATTCCTCTCTCTCTGTGGTTCTGCTCCAGCCATAATGGTCCAGGGACACATCACACATACCCCTACTTCAGGGCCTTTGCACGTGCTACACTCTCTACCTAAAATGTTTCTCTTTTCATCAGTCACGTTTCAGTGTTACACTTCATTCAAGCCTGACAGAGCAGGAGCATAGCCATCTTGGACAAACAGCACCATTTACAAATTCCCCTGATCAACAACGGCCTAAATCCAAAGGGCATCAGCCTAATGGCTAAGATCAGCATGACCATAACCAAAAATGAAATCTCTGACCAGAGACATTCCAAACATAAGATAAACCCCTCCCCTACCAGAGAGATGTCAGCCCCAAGATAGCCTACCCACCAACCACAGACATTCCAATCCCACAATAAACTTCACCCCCACACAGAAATATTCCAAGCCTGTGATAAGTTCTCTCACCCTGAACCCTTAAATACTATTAGCCTGTAAGAGAGACCACTCCTGATGGAAATTGGCCAGTAGCCCCTCTCAGGTTTATTCTCCAGAATAAACCTGTCTTTGACCTTTGAGCTGCTTTTCATGTTTCCTTCCTTTCTTTAACTCTTAAAAAGCCCCTGTTCAAATGTCCCCTCTTCAGAGAGACTTTTTCCAATCAGTAATTCTTTCTGAAGCCATGCCCTCATCATTTCCTGCTTGATTTTTTTTTTTTTTTAAATTAGACAGAGACTCACTCTGTTCTTAGGCTGGAGTGCAATGGTGCAATCTTGGTTCAATGCAACCTTCACCTCCTGGGTTCAAGTGATTCTCCTACCTCAGCCTCCTGAGTAGCTGGGACTATAGGCACCCACCACCACACCCAGCTGATTTTTTTTTTTTTTTTTAAGTAGAGCTGGGGTTTCTCTATGTTGGACAGTCTGATCTGGAACTCCTGACCTCAGGTGATCTGCCCACCTCAGCCTCCCAAAATCCTGCTTGATTTTTAAATAACATAAATCATTACTTGAAATTACATTACATTTTGTTTACTATCTATCTTCCACATTAAAATATAAATACCACAACGGCAGGGACTTAGTCTTTTTTTTTTCTAAATTGTTCTATCCGCAACACCTGTAACGTTGCCTAGTTAAGTCGTATGAACTCTGTAAGTAGTCTAGAATCAATGAATAATAAATGATGGACCTGAGTCACACTGTGAAAAACACGTGGCGCCAAGATAGAATTAGTTGTATTATTAGAATAAAAACAAAGATACAGACATTTTTCTAATTAAATCAATATTTATGTTTAAAACGGAAACCCACTGCAAACCAAGGTACTACTTGGCAGTTATGACACCAGCTAAATTAATAAAGTAGACCACGGCTAGCGGGAAATTGCCCATCATCTTTTTCTTCCCCAATTTCCACATCCTTGCTGTCTTTCTTTCTCAGGCACTATTCCATGGTACCTATGCTCAGTGCACTTGCAAGTGATGTGGTCAGGAACCACACAGACTGTGTTTAAAGCCCTTTGGTTTGCTCATTTTAATCATAAAGCTAGAAAAATATATCTAAGATATTCAGGTTTACTGGCCTACCAACTACTTGTTTTGGCCACAAATTGTAGCAGGAACAACCACTTGCTTATGGAATATGAAACTGAGAAATTTCTAAGAACTCAGTAGGCCAAAGTGGATTTCTTCTGGCTGAAGTGAAAAATCATTAATTTCTCTATCTTCCCATCTTCTGCTTCTTGGCTTTGGGTACTCTCACGGGTTGAACTACGTCCCCTATAAAAATATATTGAAGTTCTAGCCTCTAATACCTGTGAATGTGATTTTATTTAGGAATAAGGTTTTTTGTTTGTTTGTTTTTGTTTTTTATCTTATTGAGATGTAAGTTATGGTGCATGATACTGGAGTAAGATAGGCCCAAAATCTAATATAACTGTGGTCCTTATGAGAAGAGAAAAAGAGACACAGAGAAAGACAAGCACAGAGGAAAGACGACATGAAAGACACAGACGGAGGGGAATGCCATGGGAAGACACAGACACAGAGAGCAAACAGAGGCAAAGGTGACAGCTGTGCCACTGCAAACCAAGAGGGACCAGGATTGCTGGCAACCACAGGAGCTGGGAATGTAAGCGGGGCCCTGCTGGCACCTGGATTTTAGACATCTATCCTCCAGAAATGTGAAAGAATACCTTTCTCTTGTTTAAGCCCCCTTGTTTATGGTAGTACCTGGAAACCAGTACAGGCACTCTCTGGAATACTTATCACCACTAACAAAAGCTATTTGAAACATGAAATTTCCAGGAGTTACAAAACTATATTTACATGGTTTTTAACTGGTAGGAAAAGGAATACAAGCTTTTAAGCCTTTTTTTTTTGGCCTTTTGACTTAAAAATGGGATACTCAAAGATAGAAATTTTTGTTCAACACTGCCATGGGAAATAATGATTACATTAATTCTCTAAAATATTAAAAGATGCTTCATTTGAAAAGGAAAAGTAATCAGGAAGGAAATGAAGATATATTTAGAGTATCAGGAAGCGATGAAATGCAGCATTTAACGGGAAGTTTATTTGGATGCACACATCAGGACGCTGGCTGTGCACTGTGCTGCGTGGCTCTTCTTGTTTGGTCACTCTACAAATGATGAAAAGATTGTAATCTTGTAGTATAGTTTAAAGTCTGGTAGTGTGATGCTGCCTGCTTTGTTTTTTTGCTTAGAATGCACACGAATGTTCATTGCAGTGCTGTTCACAATAGCAAAGACCTGGAACCAACCCAAATGCCCATGGATGATAGACTGGACAGGGAAAATATGGCACATATACACCATGGAATACTATGCAGCCATAAAAAAGATGAGTTCGTGTCCTTTGTAGGGACATGGATGAACCTGGAGACCATCATTCTCAGCAAACTGACACAAGAGCAGAAAATCAAACACCGCATGTTCTCACTCATAGGTGGGTGTTGAACAATGAGAACACATGGACACAGGAAGGGGAGCATCACACACTGGGGTCTGTTGGGGGGAAATAAAATAGGGGAGGGACAGCGGGGGGCAGGGAGTTGGGGAGAGATAGCATGGGGAGAAATGCCAGATACAGGTGATGGGGAGGAAGGCAGCAAATCACACTGCCACTTGTGTACCTACGCAACAATCTTGCATGTTCTTTACATGTACCCCAAAACCTAAAATGCAATAAAAAAAAGAAAATAAAAAAAATAATAAAAAAGATTGTAATCGACATTTTCTTGTAAATGTGCACTTGGCCCAAAACTTTTAAGGTTTTAGTCCCAAGATTTTCCTTTCTTTAAAAGTAAATTCAAATTCAGTTGCCTAGTAAAATTTGAAAATGCTGGAATTAGGCCCAGGATTTGATCCCCAGTGAGAATTTCTCCCCACAATATGCTAGGGGAAAACACTGGTGGGATTTAGATATAAATGGCTTAACTTCCTTTGATCACCTAAGAATAACCAAACAAGTAACTGAGTTACTGACTCAGCTAAGCTCATGCCAACTGCAGTGCCATCTGGCATAATGAACAATGTATGACCAATTCCCTCATTTTGAAGCTTTTCCTAAAATGAAGTAAAATATGAATTGGCTCTTTATAGAGTCCCTGTTGTATCACAAAAGTTAGGTTAGTCTAGCAATCTGAGTAAAGGCTGTGTTAGTCGTCATCCTCCAGTCCCCAGTATGGATCTTGTCTTAGTCCATCTGGGTAGCTTATAAACAACAGAAATTATCTGAGCACGGTGGCTTATGCCTGTAATCTCAGCACTTTGGGAGGCCGAGGTGGGCGGATCATGAGGTCAGGAGATCGAGCCAATTCTGGCCACCATGGTGAAACTCTGATTCTACTAAAATACAAAAAACTAGCCTGGCATGGTGGTGGACACCTGCAGTCCCAGCTACTCGGGAGGCTGAGGCAGGGGAATTGCTTGAACCCTGGAGGCGGAGATTGCAGTGAGCCGAGATCGTGCCACTGCACTCCAGCCTGCTGAAAGAGCAAGATTGTGTCTCAAAAACAAACAAACAAACAACAACAACAACAACAAAAGGCAGGAAGGCAGGCAGGAAGGAAAGAAATTTATTTCCCACACTTCTGGAGGCTGGAAAGTCCAAGATCAAGGGACTAGCAGTTTTGGTGTCTGGTGAGGGCTTCTGGGGTCATAGATAACTGCCTTCTGGCTGTGTCTTCACATGGTAGAAGAAAGGGGTAAATGAGCTCTCTGGGGCCTCTTTCATAAGAACACTAATTTCATTCATAAGAGCTCCACCCTCATGAACTAATCACCTCCAAATACCATCACACCGGGAATTAGCTTTCAACATATGAATTGTGGGAAGACATCAATATTCAGTCCTGAATAAAGCTGTGGATTCACGTCTGTGAAATCTATGCTTATTGTGGAGGAAGAAGTCTCTTCTCTGAATGGAAAAAAAAAAGCATCTGTTATTTTCTTGAACAGCAGCATCTCTGCCCTGGAAGGTCTGTTGAGAGTGGCACCTGGTTCCTCGATGGGAAAAGCAATCTGGGAGGCTGGAAATGTCAGAGCCCATGCTGTCTTTACAGGAGAAATGCCTTTTTGATCTTGAAGTTTCCTTTTATTCTTTGCATGATTCCTGGCCATGGCTGTCCCCTTACGCCCCATAATCCCTAAATAAATGACAGCTCATGAGAAATCCTCAGTGGAATTGCTTCTTTTGCAAGGAAATGTGCCAGTCTTAATTCTACTGGTTTCTTACTTTGACCTTTGATGGATTAAGGCAGGAATCAATCCAAAATAGGAAGCCTTGGAGGTTTGGGGCCTTATAATATAAAATTGTGCCTGAACTTGAAACAGGGTCCGAGGATACTTTCACCATTCTGTTACCTCCAGTTCAGGCACTGTCACTCACATCTGCATTTCCTCCCATCTGTCCCTTTCAATGGTTTACACATCACACAATTTTATGCCTCCTCTGATGATCTGTTGCTTTTCATTTATTTTAACTCTAAAACCTCTAAGAGTATCTCATGTCAGAGATGTATACCCTTCTTCTAGCTTTTTTGATTTGTTTTTCTTCTGAAGATTAAATATTTTCAGAATATCACCTATACTAGCAGTTAACTTTCATTTGAGTATTTTGGCTTCACCCAACCCAAGGTAATAAATCCTGGGTTGTTTTAAAAATTTAACAATCAGTGAAATTAATTTGCAACAAATCCAATGCTGCATATACTTATAGTGGCAAATATTTTTCTACATGGACATAGCCTGAGCAAACCAAATGCATTACCTTTGTATGCAAAAATGATGCCATCATGACCCCAGAGAAGGGCACATTTCATGGCTTCTATTTTTCAGTAAGCAGTATAGATTCTGGTTGGTGGATCCATTCTACAGAGACCAGTCCTCCATATGAGTTGTAGCTGACACCTACAAAAGGTTTGCTTACTAGCAAACCTTGTGAGCAGTTAATGCTATTATTATTTTTATTGAAAACTAACTGGCTTTTGTGGAGAGAGTAATTATACTACTACTTATTGTATTCAATCACTGTGATAGGAGCTGCAAATACATCATCTCCTTTAAGGCCAACAACTTCATCGAGGTAGATTCTCTTATGCCCATTATAATGATGAGAGGTGGAGTAAAGTTAAGAAGTTTATGTAGGGACAGAAGAGCTTTCTGATTCCAGAGCCTATAGTCTTTTCACTGGGATCATTAGCAGAGAGCTTAAACATCTGTACATGATTCACTGGCCATAAATGTAGACAGATTTAAAAAGCTCTTAGAATTGAAGGAGAAAAAAAATCAAAACTTAAGAAGAAATTCTCCCAAACTCACAGTTGGCATCTCTTTAAATGACCATGTTAACTATCCATAAGTGAGGACACTCTGGGGTAATAAAGAGAAGGCAAGACAAGATAGATCCCAGGGTGGTTGGTGGTCTCACGTCCTCATGCTATTCTTTTTTTTTTTTTTTTTTTAGATAAAGGATCACTCTGTCACTCAGGCTGGAGTACAGTGGTGTGATCACAGTTCACTGCAGCCTGGACCTACCAGGCTCAAGTGATCCTCCCACCTCAGCCTCCCAAGTAGCTGGGACTACAGGCATGTGCCACCACACCCAGCTAATCTTCGTATTTTTTGTAGGGATAAGGTTTTTCTATATTCCCCAGGCTGGTCTCGAACTCCTGAGCTCAAGGAATTTGCCTACTTTGGCCTCTCGAAGTGTTGGGATTACAGGCATGAGGCACTGGGCGTGGCTGACATCCTCAAGCTTCTAACAGTGGTCCCTTAAAGAGCAGTCACCTTGGAAGAGCTGGTCCTCGGGGCTGCCTGTCAGGACGTGCTCCTCTGATGCATGGGGGTCAGTTCGGACACCCGTGATAAGTGCCACTTGAGTTTACATCATACTTTCATATTTTGTACATTTAAATTTTATAGTTGTAACTCACAAATCATCTTTGTCATTCTTCACTATTAACAGTGCTGAGCTCTCGAAGGGAATGTCATATTAGATTCTATTTCCTATTGTGAAAACCTATAGGCTTCTCAAGAAATGAAAGTAACTTGGGGAACACTAACATAAGTAGAAAGAAAAACGGCATCCTTGTTTTCTGTTGAGCCTTTGTGACCTTTCTAGGGGCCACTGTGGATGGACTTAAGGTCCCATCTGTTTTCTTCCATGTCCTGAAGGAAGATAACTGTATGTAGACGATGACAATTTTCATTTTGATATAGTTGATCTGTTTTCCAACTGTAGAAAACTGGGAAATGACTTTTCATTTAAATAAAAGTTGAAACCCTTCGGGAAAGTAAAAGAATTCAAGAAATATAAAGAAATGGCTGTTTCCAAGCCAACAAGAGAAAGGGAAAGTCTTTTTGGTTTTCAAATTACTTGTTACGGAAAACATTTTTCTTCCCATCAAACTTTCACTTTTTCTTCTTTAAAATAGATTAATCACAGCTGTATAGGTTTAGTTTTCTGCCTGCTAGTTAAAATGTGGAAAATATGAACAGTAGCTTCAAACTTTTATGAGTAAATTGTCATTTTGTGCCTTTTATTGGCCCGTATTTCAAACCCCACATTGCAGGAACTCACTCCTTACTTCTGCACTGTTCACTGGCAAGAGTATGCTAATGGGTTATGCAGACCATGTCTTTATGAATTGACAATAAATTCCAAAGGACAAAACAGCTTCCAGCCATAATTCAGTAGCACAAAACTGTTCTGTCAACCAATCTGATGGGTTTTTTGGTGTTCACACATTTTAGGACCCCATCATGCACAGACAGCTGCTCATTTTTCCTGCTTAAAATAGACCAAATTTGTTCTGTCTTTTTTATTCTTAAAAATCAAAATAGCACCATGGTAAAATTATGCCACCTTCTTTAGTCTTCAAAATTATTATTTAGAGCACAAAAGGCAGGTACACATGGCAGACCAGAGAGTGAACACTGACTGTGTTCACTCCGGACAAGTTATTAATTTTTCTGAGTCTTGGTTTTATTATATTTAGGATGGGGGAATGATAATGGGAAACTCTAAAGCCATGTGTGTTCCTAAGTCTAGCAGCATCAGCATCAACTGGGAACTCGTTACACATGCAAATTGGAAGGCCCTACCTAGACCCAGTGAACCAGAAACTCCGGGTTAACGTCCAGCAATATAAGTTTCAACAAGACTTCCAGGTAATTTTGATATACACTCGAGCTTGAGAATCATTTCTGTAAAGATTAACCACAATATATACAAAGGGCTTGTTTGCTGCATTGAAGAAGCACAAGCAATAGCAGGTATTCTCCTTTTGTTATTATCCTCATTGTATAGAAGAAACTGAAGCACAGAACCAGATGGTGGCAAAGCAGGAAACAGCATCTGGGCCTTCTCGTTCAGCCGAGTGGCAGGGACAGCCTGCTTCTCCACTTTGCCCTCTCTCTTTATGGAACACAGTAGACAGTAGTGTAAATCCTGATTATAAGTGAAAAGGTGCCCCACATAGTATGTTGCCTAGTTCTGGAAGCAGTAATGCATTCAGGCTTTAAGGTGGAGACTATAGTTCTTTTGACATAATAGATTAATATTAACCTTTCTCTTTTGAGGAGAGTACTGGTGACTACATTCTGTCAATAAACATTTATGGACTTCAAACCACGTTCAAGGCTTGATGCTGGTCCAGGCAATGAATAAAAAATGAACTTTCTCCTAAATTTCTGAAATCACAAATTTTGATATTACTAATGATCTGCTTAGATTCATACATTTTTAGAAGTAGAAGTAGTTTTCTCGAGACAATCCATTTCAACTTTCAAATTCTGCTTTTCAGAGCTAGGGCAGTGGGTCTCTTTCTTGTACACAGGTTAGAATCCCCTGGAGGGCTTTTAAGCCATACTGATGAGGACATCCATCCAAGAAATTTTGATTTAATGGGTCTAAAATTTAGTCAGTAATAGGTCCGTGGGTAGGAAGCTTTTAATAGAAGTAATATACTTACACTAAATACAGTAAGTATTGCATATATAAATATAATATACAACTAGGATATACTTACACTAAAAATTATTCTTTGTTTATCTGAAATTCTGGTTTAATCAGGCAGCCTATATTTTTATTTGCTAAATCTGGCAATACCATGGAAAGAATCTAAGGTCTATCCTAGGCTGAGAAATCATCTCGTAGGGTTTCCACTGAAATACTACAGGTAAGTGACAGGGTAGGGGGCAGGGGCAGAAAAACAGAGCAGTGTGCCATCTGGGCCCATTACACATAAAGTTTTATCTGGTTCACTTGTTTGGTCTCTGTAACATTTCACTTGAAAAACATGACTTGAAACAGTTTGCAAACATCTAATCTAATCATATCAAAACTTAAGACCCAGAGAAGATGTCTCTTAGCCAGGTTCTCACAGCTAATTAACTACAAAATCAAACACCAGCTCTTCTTCTCTTCCTATTCCTTCAGATGCTGCTGCTGCCGAGTCCCTTTTCCTCTTTTTAAGTGATAGTTCAGGAACAGGAGGTCTATGATCCTATGTCTAAAAGTGCTCAGCAAACATTTGGCAAACCTGTTAAGATATGCCAGATACATATAAAGATATGCTAGTTGCAGAACATGGAGATTAAGATGAGGTTTCAGTTCTCAAGGAGCTGATTCAGGGAGAGAGACACAAATAGTGTTTGCGTTCCTACAAAACAATGGCGAGGTGAGAGGACAGCACTGGGTTCCCAGAGGCAACTGGAGGGAACCTGGAATCAAACCTAAATTTTCACTATGAAAGTTAAAGGAATGAAGAATCCATAATGACAAATGACGCAGGGATGATTGTACTTTGTGCTGTGGGATGAGTCACAATGGTTACATCTGTCAGGCTTTTTGACAAATGGCCTCAAATATTCTCCAATTAAGTGAACCACATAGAATCTAAAAGTTGCAAGGAGCAAAAGAACATATCCTTCCATTTTGGGGGAATACATTTACTCCTATCCAGATTAAAATGGGTAAGCATTTCAAAAACAGCTCCTGGATTTATTGATTTTTTGAAGGGTGTTTTTTTGTGTGTGTGTCTCTATATCCTTCAGTTCTGCTCTGATCTTAGTTATTTCTTGTCTTCTGCTAGGTTTTGAGTATGTTTTTTTTTTTTGATCTTGCTCCTCTAGCTCTTTCAATTTTGACAATAGGGTGTAGATTTTAGATCTTTCCTTGTTTCTCATGTGGGCATTTATTGCTATATATTTTTCTCTAGACACTGCTTTAAATGTGTCCCATAGATTCTGGTATGTTGTGTCTTCATTCTTGTTTTCTGAAAAGATCAACAAAATAGACTGACCACTAGCCAGATTAATAAAAAGAAAAGAGAGAATAATCAAATAGATGCAATAAAAAACAATAAAGGGGATATCACCACAGATTCCACAGAAATACAAACCACCATCAGAGATTACTACAAACAACTCTATGCACATAAACCAGTAAACCTGGAAGAAATGGATAAATTCCTTTTAGGACACTTGCATCCTCCCAAGCCTAAACCAGGAAGTCGAAACCCTGAATAAACCAATAACAAGGGCTGAAGTTGAGGGAGAAATTAATGGCCTACCAACCAAAAACAGCCCAGTTACAGATGGGTTCACAGCCAAATTCTACCAGACATACAAAAAGGAGATGGTACCACTCCTTCTGAAATTATTCCAAACAATCCAAAAACAGGGAATCCTTGCCAAACATTTTATAAGACCAACATCATCCTGATACCAAAACTCAGCAGAGACTGAACAAGAAAAGAACACTTCAGGCCAATATCCATGATGAACATAGATGCAAAAATCTTCAATAAAATACTGGCAAGCTGATTGCAACAGCACATCAAAAAGCTTATCCATCACAATCAAGTAGGCTTCATCCCGGGGATGCAAGGCTGATTCAACATACCCAAGTCTATAAACGTAATTCACAACATAAACAGAACCACAGACAAAAACCTCATGATTATCTCAATTGATGCAGAGAAGGCCTTTGACAAAATTCAACAGCCTTTATGCTAAAAACTCTCAATAAACTAGGTATTGACGGAACGTATCTCAAAATAATAAAAGCTACTTACGACAAACCCACAACCAATATCATACTGAATGGGCAAAAACTAGAAGCACTCCCTTTGAAATCTGGCACTAGACAAGGCTGTCCTCTCTCACCACTCCTATTCAGTATAGTATTGGAAATTCTAGCCAGAGCAATCCGGCAAGAAAAAGAAATAAAGGGTATTTAATTAGGAAAGGAGGAAGTCAAATTGTCTCTATTTGCAGACAACATGACTGTATATTTAGAAGACCCCATCATCTCAGCCCAAAATCTCCTGAAACTGATAAGCAACTTCAGCAGAGTCTCAGGATACAAAATTAATGTGCAAAATCACAAGCATTCCTATACACCAATAACAGACTTAAAGAGAGCCAAATCAAGAATGAATTGCCATTCACAACTGCTACAAAGAGAATAAAATACCTAGGAATACAACTTACAAAGGATGTAAAGGACCTCTCCAAGGAGAACTACAAACTACTGCTCAACGAAATAAGAGAGGACACAAACAGATGAAGAAGCATTCCATGCTCATGGTTAGGTTAGGAAGAATCAATATTGTGAAAATGGCCATACTGTCCAAAATATTTTACCAATTCAACACTATCCCCATCCAGCTACCAATGACCTTCTTCACAGATGTGGACAAAACCACCTTAAACTTCATATGGAACCAAAAGAGAGCCCACATAGCCAAGTCAATTCTAAGTCAAAAGAACTAAGCTGGAGGCATCACACTACCTGACATCAAACTATACTATAAGTCTATGGTAATCAAAACCGCATGGTACTGGTACCAAAACAGAGATATAGACCAATGGAACAGAACAGAGGCCTCGGAGGCAACACAACACATCTACAACCATCTGATCTTTTACAAACCTTACAAAAACAAGCAATGGGAAAGGATTCCCTATTTAATAAATCATGTTGAGAAAATTGGCTAGCCATGTGCAGAAAGCAGAAACTGGACCCCTTTCTGACACCTTACACCAAAATTAACTCCAGATGGATTAAAGACTTGAACATAAGACCTAACACCATAAAAACCCTAGAAGAAAACCTAGGCAAAACCATTTAGGACATAGGCATAGGCGAGGACTTCATGAGTAAAATACCAAGAGCGTTGGCAACAAAAGCCAAAATAGACAAATGGGACCTAATTAAACTCCAGAGCTTCTGCACAGCAAAAGAAACAATCATTAGAGTGAATGGGCAACCAACAGAATGAGAAAAAATTTTTGCAGTCTACTCATCTGACAAAGGGCTGATATCCAGAACTTACAAAGAACTAAAACAGATTTACAAGAAAAAAACAAAGAAGCCCATTCAAAAGTGGGTGAAGAATATGAACAGACACTTTTCGAAAGAAGATATATATGAGGCCAACAAACATATGAAAACATGCTCATCATCCCTGGTCATTAGAAAAATGCAAATCAAAACTACATTGAGATACCATCTCATGCCAGTTAGAATGGTGATCATTAAAAAATCTGGAGACAACAGATGTTGGAGAGGATGTGGAGAAATAGGAACACTTTTACACTGTTGGTGGGAGTGTAAATTAGTTAAACCATAGTGGAAGACAGTGTGGCGATTCCTCAAGGACCTAGAAGTAGAAATTCCATTTGACCCAGCAGTCCCATTACTGGGTATATATCCAAAGGATTATAAATCATTCTATTATAAGGACACATGCATATGTATGTTCACTGCAGCACTGTTTACAATAGCAAGACTTGGAACCAACCCAAATGCCCATCAATGATAGACTAGACAGGGAAAATGTGGCACACATACACCATGGAATACTATGCAGCCATAAAAAACAATGATTTCGTGTCCTTTGTAGGGACATGGATGAACCTGGAAACCATCATTCTCAGCAAACTGAAATAAGAACAGAAAATCAAATACTGCATGCTGTCACTCAAAGGGTGTTGAACAATGAGAACACATGGAAGCAGGGAGGGGAGCATCACACACTGAGGTCTGTCAGGGGGAAATAGGGAGGGACAGCAGGGTGTGGGGAGTTGGGGAGGGATAACATGGGGAGAAATGCCAGACACAGGTGATGGGGAGGAAGGCAACAAACCACATTGCCATGTATGTACCTATGCAACAATCCTGTGTGTTCTTCACATGTACCCAAAATCTAAAACACAATAAAATATATAAAAAAAGAGTAAGCATTAATTGTGCTTCTGTCCCACTGGAAAAAATGAAATATAAATAGGCAACGCATGGGTGAAGGTAACACCTTCTCCATGGAGCTCCCAGCCACTGTGAATTTGGAAGGGTTTGTAATGAGCAACATCGGAGGATGGCTGCTCCCTGGCCCCCACTCTTGGATGTCAACAACCCAGAAATTTAAGGGAATTCCAGCCTCTTCTCCTAGCTCCTTGGGGACTGGGGAAGACATTTTAGGTGACCAGTTGGCTTAGGGAAGGAGGAAGAGGAAGCAAGCCATAAACAGATCAACTTAAAGGGGCATGAGAGCTCCAGAGATGCAGTTGCCTCTAGACTTGAAAACTGGGGTTCCAAACATTGAGGGACTTATTGTACATTTGTTATTTCTTTTTCTGCTTTTCTTTTCTTTCTTTTTTTTTTTTTTGAGATGGAGTTTCACTCTTGTTGCCCAGGCTGGAGTGCAGTGGCACGATCTTGGCTCACTGCAACCTCTGCCTCCCAAGTTCAAACAATTCTCCTGCCTCAGCCTTTCAAGTAGCTGGGCTTATAGGCATCCACCACCACAACAAGCTAATTTTTATATTTTTAGTAGAGACAGGGTTTCACCACATTCAGAAGGCTGGTCTCGAACTCCTGACCTTGTGATCTGCCTGTCTTAGCCTCCCAAAGTGCTGGGATTACAGGTGTGAGCCACCATGCCCGGTTGTTAATTATTTCTAAACTCCAGTTGGAATCCAAACAGCCCCCAGGTTCACATAATATGGAGAAAATAGCAGTTTGTTCACATCATTCACAGAACAATTACTCATTTCTAGGTCTTAGTACTTTTTGTTTTTCTTTATCATATCTCTCTTTCTACCACCATCATTGCCCCCAGCCGAACAATCTCCTCCATGCCCTGAAGTTTCCTGATGAGGTTACTGTTTGGCTGTGATTTCAAACTTCCCAGGAACCTCGGGGTAGGAATATCTCACTTGCAGAGTGATTTTTAGGATTCATAATCTGTGTCTGTTATCATTTGAGGATTAAAAAGTATTTATTGTCTGGGCACAGTGACTCACACCTGTAATACCAGCGCTTTGGGAGGCTGATGCAGGGTGATCTCTTGGGGCCAGAAGTTTGGGACAAGCCTGGGTAATATAGTGAGACCCCATCTCTACAAATAGCCAAGTGTGAGGGTATGTGCCTCCAGTACCAGCTACTTAGGAGGCTGACTAATTTGAGGTTACAGTGAGCTATGATCGCACTCATGTACTCTAGCCTAGGTGACAGAGTGAGACCTCAGCTCTAAAACATTAAAAAACTTAAAAAGTATTTGATTATTACTAGATTTCCAACAAAGTTGTGAAAAATTTAAAAATAAATGACATTCTCAAATGTATATATACAAACAATGCTCTTCTTTTGAATATTGTCACATTGGAATATATAAAAATATTCTATTTTGGAAATTCTTTTTTGGAAATTATTTTCAGAATAAGTTCATTGTTTTATTATTTCAGGTCAGATTTTAATTTTGACTGAAAGTTGTCTTATTGTCTGGATTTACTAGATTTTGTTTTGAATGACACTGGCTGATTCCAAAAGCCAAATTCATCCCCAGTGGATGAAGATTTGCTCCCTTTAAGGGAACATGAATATCATAATAAACAATGGGTCAGATTTTCCTTCACAGTACATTGAGATGCCTGGGCATGAGCAACTGACTCAATTGTGGACTGGGTCATTAATTAATTAATTCAACAAACACTTATTGAGCAATTATTTTGTATAAGTATTGTGATAGGTTGTAGGGATAAACATGATAAATAAAATGTGCAAATAAGCTATACGACTAAGATCCTTTCCAGTTATTATATATATATTTCATAATGTTTGAATCCCTAATAGTATTCTGGGCAAATCCAGGACTGTGGACATACATGATAACCCCCTGGCTCTTATTTGTACATCTAAGTTCTGATGTGTCAGTTAAAAAACATACTGATTATTAACTGGAGTCACCCCTTAGTCACATTTGAATAACCTCTGTTGAATCCATCTCGTACTTTTCTGCTGTCCCTGCAACCCTTCTCGATGCTCTTGAAACTCAAGGCCAATTAGCAGAAAAACTACCTATATCTTCAGCCTCTTTTTGGAAGGTGTCCTTCATCTTCTAGTTCTAACTGAAATTTGATTTTCCTTGGGGAAGTGGCTTCCTTTGGAGCCCTTTCAAGTGGTGGCTGTTTTTTTTTTTTTTTCTATTCTTTTTATATCACTGAGCCCGGAGGTGAAGTAGGTATCCTTCTTTCCTACTTCTTGCTCCAGGAATGAATTTCAGGTCAACTCACTGCCACCTACCTCCCCTCCTTGTTATAATCAATTCCTGGTTATTCTCCTGTTCTTTGACATTTTAGCTTGCCATGTACTATCAGACTCTCCAATACAACTCTAGCCACAAATCTTGATGATGTCAGTGTGCACACAGAGGAATGCCTGACCTGTGATCTCTCTTCTGCACATCTTCTCTGTGCACTCCCACCAATAACAACAACAACTCCAGGTCCTCAATTTCAGACCTCTTGTTCTCCAAGGAGCACCTCATGGTTTATCTGCTTGCTCTCTCTAATACTTCAACTCCAGAATCTTTCAGAATCTACCATCCATTGATTCTACCAGGGTTTTATGGTTCTTCATACCCCTCATGTCCACATTTCCATTTCTATTCAGTTTAGTCTCCAGGGTTCATGGTAATCATTTCCCTTTAAACACCCTCAACTCCACTGCCCCTCTCTCTGTGTACCACTAACAAAACCTAACTGTGTGAAGTCTAACACTACACTCTACCTACTTTCCATTCATGCTATTGACATGGATGTAGACAAATACACAACTATGCTCACTGGTCTCATTTCACTCACCACTACTAACTTCAAATTGGCAAAATCCTGATAAATTTCTCTAGTTCATTCCCTCTCCTTCTTTACCAGACTATTTCACATTTTCTCTCTTTCTTCAAAGCTGCAGTGCCTCCGAACTTATACTTAACTCCCAGTTTACAATCTTGCTTTCTCTATCTCTCGGAATCATAGAAATCAGAAGAGAATTCTGACAAGGTTCCATCCATATCTAACAGCATCTGCTCATATGTTGTCCTCCTCTCTGCTCACTCTAGATAGATCATGTTTCTATCTAAGGGTATCCCTTCCACTTGTTCTCATCTCTTACATCATCAGTTTTTTTCTCTCTCTGCTGGATTATTTCCATCAGCAGACAATGTGTGGTAATTTCTCCCATCCTTAAAAAAAAAAACCCTCTCCAGAGACCCCATTTATCTATACCTTTTTATAGCAAAAATCCTTGAAATATTTATATATACTTAGCATCTCTAACTCCTCTCTTCCTACTCTCACTTGTTCCTTCTCTAATCAGACTACCCCTATAATTCTACTACTAAGTCTCCTGTCAAGATCTCCAATGACACCCTATTATGCTAAAAGTTAATTCTCAGTTCTTATGTGACTTGACCTATCAGTGTCATTTGATATATTTCATCTCTTTTTTCCCCTTGAAAACTCTTTTATAATCATAATCTACATTTAAGTCTAGTCGAGTTTAAACTGCAAGTTGCTATGCAAAATCCCAGTGGCATAAAATTTTGAATCATGAAGTGTTCACCTCCATGTGGGAAATATTGGGAGAAAATGAAAAAAAATAATGAAAAACAAAGGACCCAAGAGCATGCCTTTAAAATATTCGATGCCTACATTTTAACATAAAGATTGTGACAGCTAGAAAGAACTTAGAATTCATCTAGTCCAACACTCCCATTTTACAACCTAAGGACATCAAAGTCCAGAGAAAATTAGTGATTTCTCTACATTTTTACAGAATGAGAGAATTGGGTCTAGATTCTAGGTCTTTTGTCCAGATTTCATTCCAGTGTCCAGGTTATACTGCTTTTCCTCTCATATATGTGTTTATGTATGTGTGTATTAATATATAGCAAGCATATATATGAAGACAGATATACTATTTATAAATGTACAAAATATGTAAATACAATGTACATGTATATGTACATATACAAATATAGTTATATACATTACATATACACATATACACACACATTTTTTAAAATATTTTTTTCCTGAATGAAAGAAGTGTTGGGAGGAGCTCATGTATTCCTTCTCTGTCTGTTCTTTCTTCTGATAGAGTCAGGTGTTTCTGTTCAGTTCCCCAGCATCAAGCCCATCTTCCACTAAGATGGATGAAACTGAAGCAAAAGGACTAAGAAAGCCCTTGGACCACCGGCTGAGCAAAAAATTCACTGCTCTGGGCCACCTTCTCAGTTCTGCTGATGGAAGGAGGCTGGATCTGAGAAAAGGGAGACTTAGGTTTAGTACTGGCTAAATCACTGAGTGGCCTTGGGTGTTCTCGTCTGAACAGTGAGAGGTTGTACTGTGTAAAGTCTTAATTCTTCCCTTCTAACCTTCTGCCTTGAGCTCAGGCTCTTTGGGCTGATCCAAAGTGGTCTATGTCATCTTCTATATTAGCTCCTCCTGCATGGCCTATCATCACCCAATCACCAAGCTTCTTGCTTGTCTAGGTGTGTGCTATCTGCTTGTCTATTTTGGCCTTCTTAGCTGACCTCCCTAGATGGGATATCTGAACTATGAAATCTGTGGTTTTTTTTTTTTTTTTTTTTGGCCAGGGTCCTTTCTATGCAATTATACTCTTGGTCCTGGCTGTTAGACAGCTGCTTCCCAGGGTCTGATATAACATGAAAGAACGAATAAGTAATGTGGAAAGCAGGTCTCAAAAATGAGGAGAGGGAGGTTGCACAAAAACATAAACAAAACACTGAGGAAGAAGGACAGACAAGAGGAAACAGAATAAGAATGGCACATTATGGCACTTAAGCATAATACTCTCTGATAGTAACTCTGGCCTGAAAAGAACATAAGAAGCTGGAGATGAAGCAAGATGGACAAATAGATGCCTCTACCTATTGTCCTCCGTAGGAACACCGAACGGAACAACAGTCCACACAAAAAGACATCTTTGTAAGAACTAAAAATCAGGTGAGCAATCACAGTCCCTGGTTTCAACTCCATATCACTGAAAGGGGCACTGCAGAGTATGGAAAGACAGTCTTGAATCACTGACACCACCCGTCCCCATCCCCTGGCAGCTGCATTGTGTGGAGAATCTGTGCTCTTGTGGGAGGGAAAGTACAGAGACCCTGGGAGGACTTTTCACTGGAACTCAGTGTTGCACTGTCAAAGCAGAAAGCAACACAAGGCAGAAGTCAGCTGCTGCCCACAGAGGAAGCATATAGACCAGCCTTAGCCAGAGGGAAATCACTCATCCCAGTGGTCAGAATCTGAGTTCCTACAAGCCTTGTGGGCTAATGTGCTCTGGGGTTCTATATAAACTTGAATGGAAGTCTGGGCCACAAGGGCTGTAACTCCAGGGCAAGTTGTGTTAGGCTTGGAGCCAGTTGACTGTGGGGTCGTGCGAGCTACTGAGACGCCAGCTGGGGTGGCCGATGAAGTGCTTACATCACCCTCCTCCCAGGAGCAGTGCCTTTCACTCATTCAACAAAATGTTTGTTAGGTACCTCCTGTGTGCCGGACCCTGTTCTAGGCACTGGTATTATAAGTGTGAGCAAAACCAAACACCCTGTCTTTATGTTGTTTAAATGTCCAGAAACATGGCAGTGTTCTCCAATAGTTAACATGAGGGTGAGCCCAGGAGATCCCTATAGTTCTGGGAGAGACTGCTTTCTTTCACTTGAGGAGAGGAGAGAGAAGAGTAAAGAGGACTTTGTCTTGCACCTTAGAACCTGCTCAGCCACAGCAGGAACAGGCATCAGGCAGAGTCCTAAAACCCCCTTTCTAGGTCCTAGCTCCCAGAGAACATTTCTAGCCATACCCTGGATGATACTGAAGGGAACCCTCTGTCTTAAAGGAATAAACCCAGTCCTGGTCGGATTAATTACCTTCTAACTAAAGAGCCCCTGGGCCCCGAAAATATAGCAGCAGTACCAGGCAGCAGTTGCCATGGGCCTTAGGTGAGACTCAGGGATGTACAAGCTTCAGGTGTAACCCAGCACAGTCCCAGCTGAGATTGCCATGAGGAGGGACGACTTCTGCTTGAGAAAAAGAGACGGAGGAGTAAAGGAGACTTTGTCCTGCAGCCTAGGTACAGCTTGGCCACAGTGGGGTAGAGCACAAAGCAGGCTCTTAGGGTTGTTGCTTCCAGGCCTTGGCTCTTAAATGCCATTTCTGGACCTGCCCTGGGCTAGAGGGGAGCCAATTCCCTGAAGAGTCCTAGCCCTGGCAGCATTCACTACAAGCTGACTCAAGAGCCAGTGGGCCCTGAATGAACACCTGTGGTACTCAGGCAGTACTTGCCATAGGCCTTAGGTGAGACTCAGAGATGTACCACCTTCAGGTGTGACCCAGCACATTCCCAACCATGGTGTCCATGGGGAAGGACTCCTTGGTTTGTGGAAAGGGGGGTAAGAGCGGGAAGGACTTTGTCTAGTAGCTTGGGTGCCAGCTCAGCCACGGTAGAAGAGAGCAACAGGTAGATTCCTAAGGTTTCTGACTCCAGGCCCTGGCTCCTGGATGGCATCTCCAGACCTGACTGAGGCTGGGGGAAACTCACCATCCTGAAGGAAAGGACAGAAGGCCAGCTGGCTTTGCCACCTGCTGACTGTAGAGTGCTTCATGTGTTTATTACCGATCTTTGCTTTCTATTCTTTAGAAAGGCTTCTTATGCTTTGCCCTTTTTCCATGATATTGTTGTCTTCTTCTTAGTCCGTAGATTATTACATACATGGTGCTTAGTCCGTAGATTATTACATACATGGTGCTAATCTTTGTTGGCTGTATGTAATACCAATGCCTTTTTTGGTTTGTATTTTGGCTTTTAATTTTCTCTAAGGTGTCCATTAGTGAATAGAAGCTCTTAATTTTCAAAGAATGTTAATGCTTTTTGCATCTGATTTAAGGATACTTTCTCTTCTCTTCCTTCAGGCCAGAAGACTTTTAAAAAGTTTATTATTACTGTTATATAAATATGCAATTAACATTTTTATATTGATCTTATATTCAGTCACCTTGCAAAACTTTCCTATTATTTCTAGTAACTGTCTATAAATTATTTTGGATTTTCTATGGTCATATCATAATATCTAAACCACTCCCCACCCACCACACCAAAAGCAACTAGAATTAAAAAAAAAGTTTTAAAAATCCAAAACAAAAACACTTGAGCACAAAAAAGAAAAAAAAAAGACAAGAGATAGAAAAACAGAAACATAAAAAATAGACAAGCTTAGCATCTTTCTGAAATGGTTAAAAGAAGAGTAAGATAACATAAGTGAACCAAAGGTGAAAGAAGAGGATGATTAAAAACAACAAAAGTTAATATAATGGAGTGGTGGTAGGGGGGCAAGAAACAAACCTTCAGCCAAATTAAAAGTTGGTTTCTGGAAAAGACAAAATTGGCAAACCACTAGGAAGACTTAAAAAATGAGAAAGGATAAACAATATTACTAATAAAAAGGACAAAGAACCACAGATATAATAAAGACCAAAAAGATAAGAAGCAAACCCAATCAGGTGGTTTATGTCAATAAACATGAAAACTTAGACAAAAGGGACACATTCCTATATGATTTATGTAATTTATCAGAATTGACAGATAATGCAATAGAAAGCCTGAGAAGTATTACAAATAGTAATGAACTAGTAAGGAAAGTCACTAACCATCTTCCTACAAACAAAACAACAAGCCCTGATATATTAACAAATTTTCACACAAATTCAAGGGCTAGATTGTTCTAACTTATACAACATATAAAGAACAGAAAAATAGGGAATACTTCCCATTCATTTTATGAGATCAGTATTGTTTTGACATCAAAGTGCAAGACAAAACACAAGAAAATAATTTCACTGACTCATGTCCACTCATTTATTAAAATGGTTCATAATAAAAAACAAAATTTGTTAATAAATGAAAATAGATACAAAAGTTTTAAATATGACATTAGCTGACTAATTTTATCATTGCTTACAAAAAAATATGGCTTATATAAGGTTTATCTCAAGGATGTAAGACTGTTATAATTTTTAAAGTATAGACCTATCTTTCACTTAAGGCATTAAAGGCAAAAACCATATGATCATCTCAAAAGATGCGTATATAACTTTTGATAAAATTCAACATGTCTACGTGATTCTTAAAAAAACCCTCTTAGTTAATGAGGCTTAAAGACAACTTCCACAACCTGATAAAGTTAATCTACCCCAAAACAAAACTAAAAACAAATTAGTGACAACAAACATCATCATCCTAAATGGATAAACATTGGAAGTATTCCCTTTAAATATCAGCAACAAGACAAGAATGCCTATCATCACCACTCTAACTCAACACTGATTGTAGATTCTTTTAGAAGCACATATCCCTTTCACAGAATCTCATATACAAACCTTCCTCTTAAAGGCAATTCTTAAAACAGATGTTCTTAAACCTAAGGCATTGTGTTCTGAAAACGTAGAACACTCTTCCCACTCCCCAAAGCCATTATCCAGTTTCTTTTTAAAAATAATGCTCAGCAGCATGGCACATTTGAGCAGTCAATGTAAAGAAGGGTAGGGGAAGGAAAAGTATAATTTGACATAGTTAGTTGTAAATCCAGGAGTATTATCCGGGCTAAATATCATCTCACTCTGGGACCAAGGAATTAAACTCATTTTGCTTTTTCTTCTCCAACAAATGCAGAACTTAAAGAGCTGTTTTAGGCCATAACTTCATTCATCTTATGATCCAACTGGTATTATACTGAATAACATTTGTAATTTGACTGTATTATGTGAGTGAACTTTGCACTCCCAGGAGAACTAAAGAGACATTTTATGGCGCTGAAGTGACAATTTAAAAAAAAAATCCATTTTTTTATAATGTTTGAGAAAGGTACCAGAAATATTGGTTTATTTATGCTTTGTTCTGAAAAATCCAGCTGAGTTTTGAATGAAGAGAATGATTTATTTCAGGATCAGTGCCTTTCACTCATTCGATAAATGTTTGTTAGGCACCTCCCGTGTGCTGGGCACTGTTCTAGGCACTGATGATGTAAGCATGAGCAAAACTAAACCCTCTGTCCTCATGTTGTTTAAATGTCCAAAAACATGGCAGTGCTCTACAATAGTGACCATGAGGGTGAGCCCAGCAGATACTAGAATACAGATCCCTTATCCATCCTATCTGCTTCTTCTTTCCCTCTGAAAACTTTCCATTACTATCTTTAAGGTAAAAGAAAAATGTCTGGGTTGATTCCCTTCCAGGCTTCGGTCACTGCATCACGCCAGTGCAATAACTCACTGAGCCTTTCTTGGTAAATTCCTTTATAATAATATCAGAGCCAGCATCAAAAGGGCGCCTTTCAAAAAGGCATGTGGCATATGCTGTCTGGTGAAAATCCTGCGATTAGGTACTATCATTATTTTTTGGGTGAGAATCTGAGGCACAGAAAAGCTCAGTGATCCAACATTATAGATGGTAATTCAAGTTTCTTTGACTCCAAAACCTTTGTGAACATTTTCTAGTAGTATATCTGCTTGCCTCATTCATTCATTCATTCACCTTCTCAGCAGATACTGAGTTACATATCAAAGAGAATTGTGAATTTCATGTTATTCTCCTGAGTATGAGTGTAGTTTTTATCCATCATCCAAAAATACCCTATTATCCCCAGCTGTGTAATACTGTGAAACCCAGACAGACCCTCCTTTCCCCTTCCCTCACCACAGAGTATGGTATAGAAAAACTCGATCAGAAAAATAGTTTTGACAACCAGAGTTACTTTCAGTGGAATAGGCTGGCATGTAAAATAGTGAATCCCCTAATTACCATTCAATGGAGAAGTCCAAGCAGAAGCCAAATAAGGATAGGGTAAGGGAGACTCTTCCTTCCCTCCCTCTCTACCTCCTTTCCTTCCTTCTCCATTGAGCTGACATTCCACTGAGATGGATGGTAGACAGAATAACTTCTATGCTATTTTTCAACATAATGGCTCTAGGTTATTAGAACTAGGGAGAATAAACAGGAATCAAAAGGCAAATATTTTGGTGGTGTGGTTTTTGAGTGAAGGCTACAGGACAGACTCAGATTTACAGATCTAGGCTTGTTCATCACCTGTGTTCTGGGCTGGTCCTCTACTCATCTCTCAAATTCACTGCACACACAGATCACACCCACTGCCAGTTGGTACCAAACACTTATATTATCAACTACCCTCACAGAACTGTATGACTTCTGTTCTGCTAACCAGCTATGGGGAAACACTGGCAGTCACAGGATGTCACTACTCTCTTCTGACCCTCTCTTCATTCCCTGATTTACTCACTTGCCCCTCAGAGAAATTCCCTTCCCCTTTATGCCCACCCAAATCTGATTCTTCAAGACTCATCTCAAGCCCCCTCCTGGAAGATATTCTAGCTACTTCATTCCTTTTGCTTAGAGACATGGTGGCATTCAAAATCAGGGGTCACAGACCATTCATTCGCCTGGCATTTCAGTAGGGATCAGTGAGCACTTGCCATGTGCCAAGGATTCAGTATGAAACACCATTATCTCTGCTATTAAGGGATAAGCAGCAGAGAATAACAGTGATTTGATGGTCAGGGTGAAACTGAGGTGCTGCGGGATCACAGAGGAGGAGCACACACCCAGATCCAGATCAACAGTACGACTGCTAGGAATCGATTCTATAGATATCCACAGAAGACAAGTTAAGTGAATTATGGTTCAGCCACACAATGTAGCTGGAAAAAAGAAGAAGGGAAACTGTGCACTGACATGGAATGATCTCCAGGATGTATTAAGTGGGAGAAAGCAAAGCAAAACAAGGGGCAGGATAGTGTACATAGTGTGCTTCCTTTTGAATAAGAAATTTGCATTTCTTTGCTTTGTTCAATGAAAGCTGGGAAGATGAACCCCCCCCAAAAATCAATAAGAATGGTTACCTATATGAAGCTAGCAGCGCAGAGATAGAGGAGAGAATTCTATGTTCAAAACAACACAGTAAAATTTTGAAAATGATACCTGAGAAAAACTCTGAGAACCTCTCCACATAGCAGAGACTGCTGAATACTGAAGCATGAAGCTTTACTTTCTAGTCACTACAGTATTCGTTCACAGAGTGACAAAACATCAAGCTGGGCAGTATCTAGGAGACACCTCTTCCCAAAGAGGGGAAAGATGACATTTGCTCAAGATCACCAAGTAAGTTATGGTCCAAGAAGACACATGCCTACTCCAAGATGGGTATTTGGGTTCTTCCACACATCTCAAAGATTTCATGGGGCACCGTGGTGCAATAAATGCTTTTGGTGCAGCCTCCAGGCCTTCCCTAAAACATACTGATCCTGTAGCCTTGCCTTCTGAAGAATCCTAATAAAACTCTGGGAGACACCAGGAGATATCCGGGAAAGAAACATTACAGAATAAAAAGGGACAAAGTAATATATTACATCATAAGAGAGAAGGAGCCAAACAAAAATAAAAGAACTCTTATTCAAGGTGAAAAAGTTGAGAGTAGAAGAAGAAACATTCTGTATGATGCTTCTGGGGGATTTGTAAATAGAGAAGCAAGCAGACTAGGGAAAGCTGGAAACCAACCATGAACCTTCTCTCTGCCTGCACAAGATCAAGAGCCAGGTTAGCCAATGTAAGGGATGCCAACTCTTTTTCTAATTAAATTCCTTAAAGAGTGTGTTGATTTATTCATTTATAATAAAATCCTGTTCTAATTAAAACTGAAACATCCCCCCACCTGATCCAACCTCGCCATATTTCTGGTTTCCATGTAATTGAATCTGAAAATGATGATGCTGAGTGATAGCTTGGGATATTACTGCTTATTGTGAAAGCAAATAAGAAGAAAGGAGAATGCTACTACTTTTTTTTAGGAAGGTTTAATCAGTTCTTTCTCCTTTAGACTGAATTTTAACCACAGTTGAAGATAATGTGGTATTTCCCTTAATGAAATTGTATATCCGTGGCTAATTTATGAGGGAAATTTACCTTTCTGAGGCTTTAGCTTCACATTATTTTAGTCTACAGTTTTTAAGGTCCCTGGGTTCTCCCCCTCTCCCTCTCACATCCTCAACCTTCAATTCCAGATACTGTTCTTTGTATTGGTCCATCTAATATACAATACTCACGTTTATTAGAATTCTTCAGATTGAAGGCTTTGCCACACCTAATGTCGTATCTGAAATACCCATGAGAAGGAGGCAAGGTGGATATTACGTGGTAGATGGAACTAATGCTCAGAAAGGCTGACATGATTCATCTAGGATCAAAAAGTCAGTTAATGCCAGGCACAGTGGCTCAGACCTGTAATGCCAGCACTTTGGGAGGCCGAGGCGGGTGGATCACCTGAGGCCAGGAGTTCCGACCAGACTGACCAACATGATGAAAACTCATCTCTACTAAAAATACAAATAATTAGCCAGGTGCATTGGTGGGCCTGTAGTCCCAGCTACTTGGGAGGCTGAGGCGGGAGAATCACTTGAACCAGGGAGGCAGAGGCTGCAGTGAGCGAAGATTGCACCAGTGCACTCTGGTCTGGGTGACAGAGTGAGATTCTGTTTCAAAAAAAAAAAAAAAAAAAGAAAATCAGTTAATGACACAGCCAGTGCTGAAACCCAGGTATGTTAGCTCCCAGTTATGGGTATTACTAGCACATCCACCAAAGGGCTCATGGCTTTGGGTTTCTAGGTTTCAGGAGGTTCACAGAGGAGCCCACTGTGTAATCTGGTAAATAATGCTTGACGTTTGTCCTGGTTTTTCCCAAGCTCGTCTCCTTTGCTGTATAATAAGTGCATACCTCTAGGTTTCTGGCTAGTTAAGAAGAAGCAGTTAGAATGGAAGAATGTTTGAAATGGCCTCTTTTGATCTTTAAATGTCTGAGAACAAGCAATTAGAATATATCTGTCCTCCTTCTCCCATACCTGAAAGGTTTGCATATTGTTATTTCCTCTTGCATATGATAATAGTTACTTCTACCGAAACTTTTCCTGAATGCTGAGCCCTTTCTTTTCCCCACCTACCTCATTCTTCAAGAGAGTTCCTTCTACTGACCCCAGTATTTTCATTCCACAGATGATTGTTAATCTTCTGTGTCTGGTTTGACCATTCAGTAGAAAGTGTTCTGGCAAGGGGCTCTTTCTAATGTCTTTATGTGCTTTTAAGCCAAATATGAAACTGTAAGGTCTCTAAGGAAACCCAAACACCTGTTGACTACATTATTTTTTTCCCCACCGTTTTTCATCTAATTGCGATTTACCTACTTCACTAGAACAACATGAGGATTAACTGTCCTCGGGTAACTTTCAAGTCTGTAAAGGATTTCTGCCTCCTCAGGGCACATGTTCTCTAAGAGAGACAGAGCTGAAATACTACTAAGAGACTTAATGTGTAGCAGCCTCGAATAATCCGTGCTCTGTGTTACCACTTCAGACAGTCAGCCTCTCCCTAACACACTCTGACAAAGGCGACGTGGAGGGATCAACAGCCAAGTCCAAAAGTCCCAGAGAGGAGCACAAACTTCCCTTTCAAAGCCCTTGGGAGGAAGCGGTATTAACCACCAAATTAGGTAGCTGGACCTGGGCCTGGGCCTGGTGCACCTGCTGGGCAGGCGGGGGTGTCTGCCCGCTGTCATATTTTGGCACAAACATTTGACAGCTTCTCCCTCCCAATGAACACTTCTAATACCCAAGGTTAATCTTTTCTTGGCTTCTTCTTGTCACTACTGACATTTTGTACCCGTTATCCTTCTGTGGTTGGGGGCTGTCCTGCGCATTGTGAGGTGTTTAGCCTCATCCCTGGACTCTGCAGAACAGATTAGTATCCCCTATCCCCTCTGGGTTGTGACAATTCAAAATGTCTCCAGACATCTGCTGAATGTCGCCTGGGGGATGGAGAGGCACAGTCGCACCGGTGAGATGATCCATTGTGAACGCTTGATGTGTTACTGAGATTATGAGCAAACCTCTACAAAAAAGCCAACCTCAAACATGCTCAGAAATGTCAGTGGCCTTGGGAACCACTCTTCTCCCGTCCCCTACCAAGTTAGATTTAATTCTTCTCCCCCAACATGAAGTGGAGGAGACACACACATTTCCACAAGTGAGGCAGCATCTGACACGGTGTTTATTTATTTAGCACCATTGCCTAGCTCTGTTGTCTCGCTTTCTTTCAGCCCTGGCAGCCAAAGCTTGCTAATTGGCACAGCATTAAGCATCCTTTTTCTCCCTTTACCTATTCCACTTCAACTGAGGATTTGTCTTTTGCTTTGAAATTCCACTGTGCAAGCTCCTTTTTAAATGCGTTGGGCTGTAACACATTTGAACTTGAGGGGGGTAACACTGGGGGTGCTGTGGTAATGGGAGGGAATGCCCATCAAAGGGTGACCAATTCTGGGGGATATCTCTTCCCTCAAAATGTCTCATTAGGGTCCCTGGGCTTGGTCTCCATCTCCATTGTAGCCTGCAGTCCAATTTAATTGAGCGACGGCCTCACTGCAGTACACTGCTCTTTCGACAGGAGGGTAAACTCATTCTGTCCATCATGACATTTGCTTTCTTAAGGGCCTCGCAATATGCAACTTAAATAATTAAACACAGGTCACATCGCAGCTTCCCTTTTCAAGCCTGTCTGAGGGCACAGTGGGTTGTTTCTGACAGCTAGCTGTTGACCACGTGAATTTTAGAAGCTGGTTGGGTTTTTCGTTTGTTTTGTTATTGTTCATGACACATCTCTTCACGAACACCCCCAAAACTCAGCATAGTGCAAATCCAATGTGCATAGCTGAAAGGGCTGTGGATTTTCTGATGCTGGATAAATGGTGACTAAGAGAAATTTGAGACCCCTGGCTCTGGCAAGGGTCTCAGAGCAGCCTGCTTGTCACGGTCCGTACTTTCCATTTGTCATCCAGGAAAGTGTAATACCGGGACACAAATCCCTTGTGTCCCATTGCATGTGTCCATTTACTTCGAGATGAAATGGGCTTGTCAAATAAATAAATAAATAAAAATTCAAAAAAAGCAAACCTTTAAAATGACCTAATAAGACAGAAGTTCCAGGAAGAACTAAAGATAACTCTTACCTGTAGTGTTTATTTTAAACAATAGGTTTCTCTGGGGGAAACTTAAGAGTAATTATAACAAATTTGGATTTCATGTAACCCAATGCTGATTTTGCATATTACAGAAATTTGTCATCTTTAAGTAATGTGCCAGATGAATGCTTTAAAATAGATGCAACTTTGTGTGAATTTTCTATAATATAGCAAGATCTGATTGCTCTATTAATAGCCTAAGTCCTTGGCCTTGAGAAGGCAGGATGGCAGCGTTTTTAAAATTCATCATCTCTGCATAATTAGTTGTGAATCTGTAAATACCCAAGCTGAGGAATTAACCAGGAACTAGAGCTGTTATCCCTCACTGTCCCTCTTAATATTGTCCCATAGTCATCGTTTCCTTGTGTTTTTCTAATGACCGTGAAATCAATTGTTTTTTTAACTCAACTGCCCTGGCTCTTTGTAATTTGTTAAATGTAATCACCTTCAAGTGAAGAAAATGCGCTTATTGTTCCGGAAACTGGGGCCTGATTAGCTGAGCATCATCAAGTAGCTGGGGGACCCCCGTGCCAAAGTTTTCCATATTTTAGCTGACTGCTACATTTTGAGGGGGCATGCTGGAAAGTCAGCCCCTTGTTGTGGTGATCTATAGATCCTAGTGGGGTTTTATTTGGAGGCATAATTTCACAAAAACCAAAAAGAACTAGGAATTCTGGTTCCTTACTCTGAGCGGTCAACAATATGGCACTAGGCACTATAAAACAATGGTTTTGGGTACTGGATTACCTTCTCTCTCGGAAGTTTTGTTTCAGTCTGTGTGTCTGATTATAAGCACCTGGGGCAGGGCTGTGTCATGAACCTTCCCTACTCCCTAGTGTCTAGCAGTGGCCTGGACACAGTAGGAGCTGAACAAACCAAATAAACTGGTGCAGAAGTCAAGTCTCTCTTTTGCTTTCACTCCTTCTATCCTCTAGCACTAGGATGTGCTACCCATCTGCTACTCAGTTCTCCTTAGAAATTCACAAGGAGAGCAAATTCATATTGGAAACTGATATTGGAAGAGCAAAGATTTTCAACCCAAATTCATATTGGAAGAGCAAAGGTTTTCGACCTTTACTTCTCTCTTTTGTAACAGGGATGTGAAAAACACTCATCAATAAGAGTGGTTCTCTGTGACAATAATTCCCAATTTGAGACAGAGTCTATGAGAATCAAGCCAGGAGGCATGAGACTATTTAGACAAAGCAAAGCAAAGCAAAGCAAAACAAAACAAAAGGATTTTTATACACCTGCAAGAACCTCCATGAAGTTTCTTCATTGAAGAGTAAACTAAAAGTCTATACCCTTGAGAAAAGTTGGACAAATGGATTCAACATTTTTTCTAGCACTGTCCTCAAAGAAGAAGAAATGCCCTTATTGTATTTCTCCCTGCAGGTAGCTGTGCTGGGTCTTCCTTTCTCTGGGCAAGGAAAAGCTCATATAGATAATAAATGTGTGCACAACAGGCTACCCAAGATCATAATCAGTGCAGTGAGTGGGTTGCATTTTTATTTGACACACATTTATTAAAGACATAGGATGTGCCATGTCCCCTGCTAAGTTCAGAGCAAGAATGACCAGCAACTCATGAGGGAGTTCAATGTGCAAAGTAATAGATAAAATATCGAGTGGAAATGAAAGACAGACAGAGTCTTACAGGGAAACAGACAAGGAGAAGTAACTGGGCTTTGGGTGTGGCTGATGAAAGAGCATCTTGGAAGACTTCCTATAGGAGGTAAAGTCTGAACTGAAACTTAAAGATGAAATGGGGGTTAAATGAAAGGTTACAGCAGAAGGGTGTTAGTATGAAAGCAATTCCAGGGGGGCCAGACCATATAAGCAAAAGCATGGAAGCCCCCAACAGCATTATGTGTTCAGGACATGACAGGCATCCTAACAACACATAAAGTAGAAGCCAAGAAATGGAAAAAAATGAGGCTGGAGAAGTAAGACCAAGGTGGGCTTTGTGAGCCTTGTAAGAGGAGGCTACTGAATTTTTAAAATTTTAAGTAAAATAACATTTAAAATGTGTCATTCAAAATATTTTAAACTTTACTTTGTGCAAGAAGTATTATTTTAACAGAAATAACTCAGACCCTTATTACAGATATACCTTAAAACAGCATTAATAAATATGGCTTGGGAGTCAGACATTCATTTATTCAATACGCAGATATTTACTGAGTACTGGATTTCATGCCAGGTCTGACTGTTGAGGAAACACTTGACTTGGCCCTTTTCCTGAAAGGGCACAAGAATCCAAATCAGTTTAGATTCTATTAAGTAAATTTAACTGTGAACCTTGAGCAAGTTACTGTTAGCTGGGTGGTGCTCCATTTTCTCATCTGTAAAATGTAAAATCAAGACAAAATGTCTCTTTTATAAAGTTCTCATGAGGAACACATAAGAGAAACTTAGGAAAAAAACATCTGGCCCATAGCAGGAGCAGTTATATTGGATCCAATAGGCTGAAATCAGAATGATTTGGCTGCGCAGTAGTAAGAGTGCAAATGAGTTCAGGGAAGAATAAGCACAGAATAAATTCTACAGAAACCTGGCAGAGGAAAGAGATGCAACAAAGTGGGCCTCTGAGAGCGCATTCCCATGCTAACGCGGGGATTTAACTCTGTGTTGCCTTACCGCTCCTGCTAAGAGGCCAACAACCCTGAGGTTCCCGGTTCTGCGCTCAGATCCTCCCAGCATAGCTCCAGGGCAAAAGGACAACTGGGACCTCTCCTTGTTCTTGAAGTTGTTATTTTCAAAACCACTTTGCTGGGGTATAATTGACAGACAAAGAGCTGTACATATTTAATGCGTACCACTTGGTGATTTTGGAGGGATGTCTGTACCTGGGAGAGTGGACTGTGTGGGTGATGGACAACCCTTGAAAAGTTCCCAGCAAAGAAACAGCATGGTGGGTTTTTGCATTTCAGGGAGGGCACTTTGGTGGCAGTGAGGATAATGCATTTAAGGGGCATGAGACTGGCAGCAGGTTGATGGGGTCTGTGGACAAAGGGAGGCAGCAGGGTGCATGGGTCAGATGGGGGCAAGGGCCAAGGCAGTTCTGGGGTGACTGGGACAGAGGCAGACCTGAGAAGCCTCTAAGAGGGGAGGCAGCAGACCTTGGGATGGCCAGAGTGTGGACGGTGAAAGGGGAAGAGTCCAGGGTGACCCCTTGCTTCATAGTTTGTACACCTACAAGGACGGTGAGACATTCCATGAAGACGAGAACCCGGGGAGCACAGCAGATTTCCAGAGAGAAAAAGAGACATCTCCATTTGGATGTTTGCTCTTGGGGTGCCTGGCTGGGTTGGTGATTGGTGACACACAGCCAGGCAGATGAAACAGAAGCTTGGGAGAGCCGTCTTGCCTAGGGATCGTCATTTTACTTTTTACTAGCCAGGTCCAGTGGGTGCGGGTGAGACTCCCCTTTCTCCCTTCATCTGGAGGTTGGGGCTGCACTGGGTCTTCCCCCGATCCTATGACCTGCTTGCTCGCTCCTTCTCCTTTCCACTGTTGTCCCCTGCACATGCCTTCTCCGAGGCCCTGCCTGCTGGAAAAGGGCAGGAGTGTTTCTTATGCCCAACTTGGTAAATTAGAGCGGGTGGGTCTGTGAACAAAGCCACAACATCGCTTCTGTCTGCTACTCCACCGCTGGGCCACCTACCCGGCTCCTAAATCCTGCTCCCACCGCTGACTCTGCTAACCACTAGACTTCCTAAACATTTTTCAGAGTGAAGCTGAAGAAACCAACCATAAAAGAAAAGTTATGCATTTATTTTAGTGTGTTATGAGCCCAGAGGCAAGATTTTGGGAGGCAGGCTTCTTTGGCCACATTCAGTGTGATGCAAACAAAGCTTCCAGGGAATATGGGGCCACAGTCCACCCTGTTTTGAAGAGTGGGTTCCCAGCCATGGTGTGACTACCAGGGTGAGCAGCTAGGGTAGGAGCTGGGGCCAATGGGAGTGGGTGGTGGGAAGGCACAGGGGACAGGCAGCAGCCTCTGCAAGCTTCCTGGAAGCTGTGGAGGACCAACTGCCACTATCAAATGTCCTCTCCTGCCCGAGGGAAATTTCAGGGAACTGGCCTGGTGTGGTGGCTCACGCCTGTAATCCCAGCACCTTGAGAGGCCGAGGCGGGAGGATGACCTGAGATCAGGAGTTTGAGACCAGCCTGGCCAACATAATGAAATCTACTTAACAAAATACGAAAATTAGCTGGGCATGGTGGTGCATCTGTAATCTCAGCTACTAAGGAGGCTGAGGCAGGAGAGTTGCTTGAACCCTGGAGGCAGAGGTTGCAGTGAGCCAAGATCGCACCACTGTACTCCATCCAGTCTGGGTGAAAGAGCGGAGATACTGTCTCAAAAAAAAAAAAAAAAAAGAAAAGAAAAGAAAAGAAAAGAAAAGAAAAGAAAAGAAAAGAAAATTAGAAAATTTCGGGAGCCAAGGATAAAGGGTGCATTTGAAAAATGAAAAAGGGCAGCTATCTTGGCAAACATCCAATAAGGCTTCACGATCTTCTGATGAATCCCACCCTGCAGGTTGGGGACCTCTATGACAGAACCTTGTTATTTCAAAAGGGCCTCTGGGGTGGGACGGCCAATCTCCCTTTCATAGCCACATGTGATGAAAGCAAGGAAACACTGACTCAAGGAGAATAAAATCTCCACCAGACACTCAAGGCATGTCCTCCTGTTACTGTTTTTCTCCTGTTTCTCTTCTCCTTTTATATCACCTTTGCCAACATTTGGCAAGTTAATGGTGCTGCCTCCATCCTTAATGCCCCTTCCCAGGGTTCATTGGAAGCTAGCACACACCCACAGCCATGCCAGCTGTCTGCACAGAACATTTTCCCTTCCTGGCAGCACTGCCACAGCTGGGGCTGACCTGTGGCTGGCTGTCTGGGTATGTGAGGACAGACCTCTGGCAACACATTCTCTATATTTTTTTTTTTTAGAGGGAGTCTCGCTCTGTCACCCAGGCTGGAGTGCAGTAGCACAATCTCAGATCACTGCAACCTCCGACTCCTGGGTTCAAGTGATTCTCCTGTCTCAGCCTTCCAAGTAGCTGGGACTACAGGCATGAGCCACCACACCCAGCTAATTTGTTGTATTTTTGGTAGACACAAGGTTTCACCATGTTGGCCAGGCTGGTCTCGATCTCTTGACCTCGTGATCCACCCGCCTCGGCCTCCCAAAGTGCTGGGATTCCAGGCGTGAGCCACCGCGCCCAGCCAACACATCCTTTTTTAAAGGTAGGTTGTAGGCACCTTGGTGGAGGGAAAGACTGTCTTGCTGTTTGTGCTCCTTCTGAGATCTCAACACTCTCTCCCAAGAAACACCATTTTCCCATAAGCTAAAGCAATAGAATAAAATAAATCTGTTCCTACTCAAAGACGGGTTTGATCTGGTTGGAGGAAATGGGATGAGCAAAGTGGGTTGACAGAGAAAAATATTCAGACTGGGACTCACTTCATTTGGCAGAAGGATTTTAAAAAAAGTTCAAGCAGTAAGTTTACTGTTCATCATTAGGTCATCCAGAGCCACAACCTAGCGTGGATTCTTGATTGCCTTGTACAACTCATGTAGACAGGCCTCTGATGCTGAAACATGGGCCCTAAGGTAAGTGCACTCATATTCAGGTAGTCTCTCATTTGGAGTCAGAATTTGTCGTCAATCTTGTCTCCTTTTTCAGGACACTTAGACCATCCTCCCCCTTCGTGCCTACTTCTGCTGTCTACACTGGAACCCCACTGGCAGAAGGAAGGGCAGGACAGAACTGAAGATTGCACGCCTCTTTTTAGTAACAAGCAACAGACAGAATTATGAGTTTCCCCCTTGGCATATCTTCCTCACTTGACTTCTAAGACGTCATGTTCTCCAGCCGTCCTCCCCCTTCACTGTGTCTTCCTCTTCTCCATGACTGAGAGAAGGAGGGAGGACCTAGTTTTCTCATGGTCTACACTCCCTCCCTTCCTCACTGCATTTGAACACACAGCTTTAAATGCGGTGGATGTGCTGATGATACTCTAATTTACATGAGCCCCAGACTCTCCTAACCTCCTACCTACTCACCACTTCCCCTTGCAGGCTAATGGGCACCCAAACCTAGCACGTCCACACACAACTCCCCATTTCACTTGGCAGAAGGCAAGGGCAAACGCAGCCCTTCTCAGAGCCAAAGCTTGGAGTCATCCTTGACCCTCCTTTTTTTCCAGTCTCCCAGTGAATCGTATTGTGTTTTGTTTTGTTTTTGTTTTTGTTTTTTGAGACAGGGTTTTTCTGTGTCACCCAGGCTGGAGTGCAGCCTTAATCTCTGGGGCTCAAGCTATCCTCCCGCCTCAGCCTCCCAAGTAGTTGGGACTACAGGTGTGTGCCACCACACCCCTCTTATTTTTTTAAAAAAACTTTGTAAAGACAGGGTCCCACTGTGTTGCCTAGGCTGGTCTCCAACTCCTGGACTCAAGCTATTCTCTTGCCTCACTGTCCCGAACTACTGGGATTACAGGCACGAGCCACCATGCCTTGTCTGAGTCAGGTGGTAGTTTTAATTAGATTTGGAATCAGACCATTCTCATTCCCCATGTTGTATGAGCCACATGTGACTATTTATATTTACATTTAAATTAGTTAAAATTTCCAAAAAAAAAAAAATGGGAAAGAAGGAATGGCCCAAATGAGAACTTTTAGGAAAATTGGAGCAAAAATTACATTTAAAAATTCAGTCCCTTACTTGCAGTGGCTGCATTTCAGGTGCTTAACAGTCACATGTGCAGACATAAAGCATTTACATCATTGAGGGAGGTCTCTTAGCCGGTGCTGGTCACTGTGTGGATGGTGGATTGCAACCATCCTGGTCCAAGCTATCAACATCTCTGGCCTGGATGCCTGTAACAATCTCTTAGTCGATCCTGCTTCTTCAGTTTTCTCAATATGGCAGCCAGAGGGATCCTTTTTAAACTTTGCATGTAATGCCACTACTGGGCTTTAAGTCATTCAAATTCCCTGTGCAAGTATCTTAGAGTAGGAGTTAGTCCTCAGAAAGGCATACAGGGTTCCAGGGTTTCTGGCCCCTTCTCATTTGACCTCGTCCATCAGGTTGCTCTCTCTGCAGCAACATCTGAGCCTCCTGCCTCATGGACTCCAGAGGGTACTCAGCTTCAAGTCTACCCCACTCGCTGTTCTCTCTGCTGGGAGTGCCCTTCCGGGCTCACTCACTCTCCTGCTTCAGCTCTCTCTGCTCAAAAGTCGCTTTCTCAGTGAGCTTCCTTGTGACTATTCCACTTCAATTTCAACTTCTCCTCCAACTGCCAGCACTCTCACTCTCCCTTTCTCTGCCTGACTTTGTCTTCTCCGTAGCAGTCATCTCCTTTGAACAAACTGTATACATTAACTTGTTTATGATATCTAATGTTTACTGCCTGGCAGGGATCTTTGTCCATTTACTCACTGCTGGAAAACTGGCTCAGAGGAAGCCTTCGACAAACATTTGTTCAGTAATGAACGGAGAGAGTTTGAGAGCTGAAAGGGGCCCTGGATGCCATTCCTGGGCGTGCAGCTGAGGGCAGATGAGGGGAGGCTATTCACTGGGGACTCATGATGGGCTCAAGGGAAGGGCATGGATTAGGGCTGGCATCATCCTAGGCATCTTCACTGGGTAAGCGCCATGACAGTGGCCTCCCCTTCCCCTTCCTCTGTCACAGTCAGAGGGACACCGATGAATCGCAAAGAGCCAGCGTCGAAAACAACCAACTAAAATATCGCGGGTATTCGCCACTTTCTTCTTGGTAAACTTTCGTATGACTCAACCATCTATCCTACCTCTCTGAGGACTTACAGGAAGCAAGGGACAAAGTGGCGATTCAGATTAATGAGCCCTTCTTACTCTCACCCTCCTTTCCCCAGTGCAAATACCTAGATTCTCTGAAAACTGGAAACAGACAGGGCTGCTAGATTATGTTTTTTCCTAAACGTATCAGCCTTGTTTTAAAAAATAAAATTATGGTTTCATCACATAATTTATAAATTAGTATGTGAGAAAAAAATTTGATTAGCAGAAAAAGAATGGCTCTCCATTGCATCATTAAAATATTTCTGACAATCCCGAATGAATTAGAAGAAAAGCAGAGCCCAGATAGCATTTTATGTTAGGGATTTGTCTGCCCTCTTATATCTGTGAGGAAGTACCATCTGAATAGACATATTTTTAAATGCTTAGGGATAATAATTTTTCTGCTGCCAATTCTGGCTCAAAGAAAAATATAGTGAGGGAGCTTCAACCTCACAAACAGACCTGTTCATAATGGCACAGCTAACAGGTCCAGGGCTACACAGCATGATGTTAGCAGAAAGCCTAGAAAACTCCATCCACAGCTCACTGGATGATTTAACTTGCCAGAGTATACAATTAAGAACAAAGTTATCTTTATAGTCATTCCTTCATTATTGAAATAACTCAACTGGAGGCTGTTTTAGAGATGCTGGATTCAGAAATAAAGTCCTTATAGACTGCACTGCAATGTCATGAAGATTATACCAGAAAACAAATGGATGCGCATAGACAATCTTTGTACGTACCAGAAAATTAGATCTCAGGAGAGACACGAAGAAAAAACATAAAATCAAAGAGGGTGGGGGCCGAGCACAGTGAAAGGTATAATCAACGGCTTCCCAGAGAGAGGACCCTGCTGGGCCAGCGAGCTCGCCGGTTGTTACCTGGGGCAGCGCTCTTCAGTGCTTTCACTAACTGTCCCCTTCCAGCTCCAAAACCATTATCTCCATAGTCCGGGACACTGTCACTATTACTGCCACCGCTGGCAGAGTATGTACACATTCTGGGTACCTTGTCCTAAATGAGTAATATGAGACTGTTAAGATTATTCATACAAATCAAAACCGGGCAGACAATCCTGTCAGGATGTGACACAGTTCACATTTGGCTGTCATTGCGTGCACAGAATTCCATTCCCACTGCCCAGCCCACAGGAGCATCCTGTGAGGATGTGAAACAGTTCACATTTGGCTGTCATTGTGTGCACAGAATTCCATTCCCACTGCCCAGCCCACCGCCCACTGCAGAGCAACTCTGGATTGCTGGTTTCTTCTGCCTCTGAGGAGCTGATGCTGTCTACTCAATTACCAGAGCTGCAGAAATAGGCCTGCAATAATGAAGCCGTTGACGGTACTCTGCCGTTGTCTCAGGCTCAGGAAGGTCCCCACAGTTACCTGTTCTGCATTTTGTATACTTCTTTATAGGGTCTTATTTTTTTCAAGTGCCTATTATGAGCTGCTGTTCCAAACCTAATGGCTTATTTATTTAACTGATCTCATCATTGGCTTCCAAGTATCAGAAGGTAATAAACAATTAACCTTGGGAACAAAAGAATAAATGTTTGCCTAATTTATAATTTTCTTTCAGTCCCCAAAAGGACAGTAGCCTTTAGGAAAGCAAGCAATTGCTGACCCTATGTAGTTCTCAAATCTGCTGACAGTTCATCAGCTGAGGGACCCAGTTTCCCCTCTTGCTCACATGCACATATCACCTGACCCTGTCCCCTAAGGATGTCACTGGTGTGACAATGATGCTGTATTCAGGAATTGCTGAGGCGGTTGATGCTGTACGAACAGTATTCCTCTGTGTGCACATAAGAAGAATACTGGATCCAGGAGTGCAACTCCTATGTGTTGAATCCAGGTTATTTGGGAGACTTTTCTGTTTGTAGACTGTCCTATTAGAGCCTAATATTCACCATCTATGCCAGACAGTTCTAGTACAGATGCATTAGATGGGTCTCTGAAGTTTGTTTGGAAGGGTGTCATTGGTTGGGGATTATAAAAACACATTTTAGGATGTAAACTCACTTATCTGGGGTTATAAATTCAAGCACTAATTTCCTTTACTCCTTCATTCATTTACTTAGCCACCCTCCCATTCAATGGTGTTTACTAAGGACCTACTCTGTGCCAAGCAGTATGCTAGGTTCTAGGGGTAGAGAGTTTAATACTGGAGAGACCAGTAGTCCCAGCAAGGACTAAGTCCATGAGGGAAGATAAGCCCAGTGACTGTAGTGCTGGGGAACCTGTGTCCAGAGCTCCGAAAGGACGCAGTAACATTGTCTGGGCATGATGAGGTACATCCTTTCATAGCTCCATTCAACAAAAGCTAACTGAATCAGGCATCCTGTCGGGTACTAGAAATATAAAGCTAATTCTTGCTTGAAACTTTACCTGCCTGGCAGTCGGTGAAGCAGGGTTCTGAGTTTCAGAGAT
Source organism: Saimiri boliviensis (assembly GCF_048565385.1). Classification (NCBI taxonomy): domain Eukaryota; kingdom Metazoa; phylum Chordata; class Mammalia; order Primates; family Cebidae; genus Saimiri; species Saimiri boliviensis. Next base: position 122,477,617 of record NC_133453.1, read on the forward strand.
TTCCAGTGCATGGGGCCAGTGCAGGACAATGGGGAAGAGAATCGTAGAGAGGTGTGTCTATTGGTGGATGTGTATGTTATGTGAGGAGTGTAGGTTCCTGCTGGGTCAGGAGGAGTAACTGTTTTTTCCTTTTTCCTTTCTTGAAATTATTCACACTCCTTTGCCATTGTCACCAATTGCTGTTCCTGAACTGGTTTTCTCCTCTCCAACTCTGGGTGTCTGTTATGGTTTTCTCAGTTTGACAGCTCTCAGTTTTCTCAATTGTTCTGTGCAAAGTGTGTTCCACGGACCAGTGGCATCAGCATCACCTGGGGATTTGTTAGAAATGTGTACACCTCACTCTGTGTCTGCCAAATCAGACACAAGTGGACATGGGTGACAAGAGCATAGCCCTTCAGGTGGTTCTGATGCCTGCTCATGTTTGGGAAGCGCTGATTTGGAGGAGCCCTGATATCCTGTGTTTGACTTAAGGCATGGCAGAATACAGCAGTTTCCTCCTTTGCCTCTTGGACTCACGTCCTGTGAAGGCAGCCATCCTGGGTGCTGCCCTGGACTTTAGAGGGCCCAGTTCCAGTCTCAGCTCCACAGTAACTTTCCCCTGGACCCTGAACACAGTCCAGCAGGACTCTGGTGTCCCCCACTGGAAATTAAGGCTGTGGGCCCAGAGGATCTCCTCCCCTACTTACCCATCGTCCCCTTCCATACTGAGGCAGATGCTCAAGGCTGAAAGGTGGCTTGGCCACAATGAGTGAGGGGGACCTCAGATGTGGGTGAATTTGGGTATCTCATCATCATAGTTGGGCAGAAACTAGTAAAAATAGCAACCGGGGCTCTTGATACCAGGCCTGGGAGAGCCAAGGGCAGCAGACGTGGGAAGGGCCAAGGAAGGGCCAGGAAGTTCTGGAAAATGATCCATGTGTCTTTCTCCACCTTTCTCACCACCAGACACCACGGCAGATGCTGCAGTGGGCCAGCCCCAGGACAAGTGGAGCAATGGTGAATAGTCTGGTCATGGGCAGAGTAACCTGCTGGAGGGGGCAAACAGGAGGGGATACCACATAACCCCCACTGAAGATGAGCAAGGGGTCCCTGAGCCAGTCACCCATCAGGAGTCCCATGTGTGTCATCTCAGGGCAGATGAAGAACCCACAGCAAAAATGAAACTCAGGGCTCACTGATCCTAGCTAGTCCTCTGACCATGCGGAGCCTCTGATTAGCCATCCCTAAAAGCAACAGAATTAGACCTGCTTTCCCTGTTTCATAAGAACAAGGTAAAAATTAAAATAAATACTGAGATAATGAAAGAATAGAAATAAAAAACAAACCATCATTCCAATGGTCCCCTCATGGCTTGGGAGAGTGAATGCTCTTCCACAATATCTAATCAAGGGAGTGCATCCATACCTGAGAATCTGGGTGCATTTCAGAAGCACTTTGACTCTTCAGAATCAAAGTGTCTCAAGAACACCCAATATTCCTTAATAAGGCAGGGAAAAGGATGAACCCTAGGCCTTATTCAATAAACCGACAGAAAATTTCATTTAAAGTAAAATCTAACACAAAAGTGTTTTAAAAGTACAATTTTTACAATCAGGACCAACAGGTGGATGGCACCCTTTACTTCCCCCGACCGCTCACCTGGGTCCCGGAGGCAGCCTCTTCACTCCCCCAGTCTGGAAGCAGTTGGCTTGCCATTGGGTCTTCAGCATATCCAAATGATGAGCATGTCTGAGGCCTTGGCTCTGCTTCATTCTGCTTTTGGGTACTGCCTTTTCCTAAATGAGGACATGTATGCAGAATCACATATCGACTTTCATCAACCTTTCCCAAGTTTAGGAAAGGAGGTCGGGGAGATATTCAGAAATAATAGCAAAAGGTCCAAATACAGTGAAAGCTGAGCTGCCTGCCATCCATCCCCCTCTGGTCTGTGCTGCCAAAAACATCTCCATAATTATGTATACATGTCTATAGAAGCCCCTTTTCAAGACCCTAAGGCAAAATGTTCTTAGACCACTTGTCTACAAAATGTTGAAAGGCTTTACAGGTTAGAAAAGGTTCAGCAGGCAAACCATTTGCGAAACACTAAAGTTATTTTTCAAATAATTTTATTCATCTCACAACAAACAAGTTTCTTCTTTGGAGGACTCCTCAGACGCTTCAGTGTGCTAATGGATATTAGCACAGTTTCCAAAGACAGGATTTGAATTTGCAGGCTTTAGCAAACATACTTAGCAGGGAACCCCTATTTTCCTAAACTACTTATTAAGGTCATTTGGAATAATGTAGTGTGGATTGGGAAACTTTGGTTGGAGATCCTTAAAGGTCTCTCAGGGCAGTACTTTTCAAGCTTTAATGTACATTTGGATCAGCTGAGCTTTTTTTGGTGCGCATGCTGATTCAGTAGGTGTGGGGTGGGCTCTGTGAGTCTGTATTTCTGACAAGCTCCCGGATGATGCCGATGATGCCGACCCATGGACCATGCTGAGTAGCAAGGGTGTAATTAGCAAAGAACAATTAAAGAAAGTTTCCCCATTACCCATAAAAGTAGATTAACCTGCATAGTGTGTACCTTTGTCATGCCAGAATGGAGAACTGCTGTCATTATCCTCCAACCTCAGTGATCATAAGCAGGACATGCTGTGACAACCTTTCCACAGCATTTTCCTTGTGAGGAGAAGCTAAGAACTGTGTTTTCATCAGCACTGTGAGTTTTCTACAGTGACTTCCATTTTTTATATGGGATAAGAAAAATAACCAATTCCAATGACACATTAAACAGGCAGTGACTGCTCAAAAGGAGGTATAATCTCATTTTCTTTTCATTCCAGCTAGTCCTCATTCCCTAATTTCTAACATGAAAAACAGATGGACATAGAAAAGAGAAGCATTGGAAAGCAGGCCCTGCCTCTGAACCACAGATATCATGTGGAGGACAGAAAAGTTCAGGATGTGTGACAAAAATTTCCTGCAGTGTGTTCACCTCAGTCTTTATCATATACTACCTGTTTACAACTCTTCATCATAATTTAATTAAGATAGAACCCAAGGCCAGACATGGTGGCTCACGCTTGTAATCCCAGCACTTTGGGAAGCCAAGGCGGGTGGATCACCTAAGGTCAGGAGGTCAAGACCAGCTTCGCCAACATGGCGAAACCCTGTCTGTACTAAAAATACAAAAATTAGCCAGGTGTGGTGGTATACACCTGTAATCCCAGCTACTAGGGAGGCTAAGGCAAGAGGATCACTTGAACCCAGGAGTTGGAGGTTGCCATGAGCCAAGATTGCACTATTATACTCCAGCCTGGGCGACAGAATGAGACTCCATCTCAAAACAAAAACAAAAAGGATAGAGCCCTTAGAAACCTGGTGCAGTGGAAATTAGCAGCAGATCAGAACAATCTCCTTTTGATTGCTTCTTATGAAACAATTCAAGGCTTGTGGTTTCTATTCAATTTGTTATAATGACAGCGTTTAATCATGGAGTCTACAGCAGCCACCACTAAATTGAGGTCACACATGTGACTATTCAGGCATGGAGTACCTAATCTATAACTAAGATTTCGCCCCTGAATCTCTGGAGGCTGTGTCATTAATTAACAATGCATTTATTTAAAAAATAATATGCATTACAGCCTTTAAAAATGTAGCCTTGACTTGGAATGAGCAGAAGTCTGTGAAGGAAGATGGATATTACTGGCAGTGGGTATTACTGTGTAAAGGAAGAACTCAGCCATGGAAATAGCGCAATCACATTTATTCAAAGATGTATAATTAAAAGTCTCCGTTTCTAATTTCTCAGAAGCCTATACTATAAACTCCGCTTGCAGCTCCTTTCTAATCATCAACTCATAATTGAAAGTGTTAAAGTTTTAGTTCCTATGCTTATGCATGTTATAAAAGCAACATAAGACATACAAGTTAAAAATTATTTGGTGTCATCCTGGGCTGCTATATATATATATATGTATATATACATATATACATGTATATATATATATATATATATATATATATATATATATATTTTTTTTTTTTTTGGACTTTAGGCTCTAGGGTACATGTGCAGATCATGCAGGATTGTTGCATAGGTACATACATGGCAATGTGGTTTGCTGCCTCCATCTCCCCTGTCACCTATATCTGGCATTTCTCCCCAAGTTATCCCTCCCCAACCTCCCTGCCCCCTGCTGTCCCTTCCCTAGCACCCCCCCGCAACAGACCCCAGTGTGTGATGCGTCCCTCCCCGTGTCCATGTGTTCTCATTGTTCAATACCCGCCTATGAGTGAGAACACGTGGTGTTTGATTTCCTGTTCTTGTTTCAGTTTGCTGAGAATGATGCTTCTAGATTCATCCATGTCCCTACAAAGGACATAAATTCATCGTTTTTTATGGCTGCATGGTACATATGCAATAAATATTTTTAATCGTGGGGGAACAATGAAAAAACAGTGACCCTTAGCCTAGCCCTGTCTTTAATCATGAAAGCTTGTTTCAACTGATTGACAAAGGATAGTACTTCTCCAGGGGAAGGCTCACTGTATTCCATTGCAATTAGTCCACGATCTACTGCTGATTTATCAAACTATGTCTTTTATAGTTCAAAATATAAATATATTTTAACAGGATAGGAATACATCAGAACATGTATATTTCTGGTTAGAAGGCAAACAACATTGTAGTTAAATTTATATCTTGGGCCTAAATTGGTCTATATTAAAAGTTAAGGTTTTTTTTTTTTTTTTTTTTTTTTTTAGATGGAGTCTAGCTCTGTCACCAGGCTGGAGTGCAGTGGCACAATCTCGGTTCACTGCACCCTCCTGCTCCCTGGTTCAAGATATTCTCTTGCCTCAGCCTCCCAAGTAGCTGGAATTACAAGCATGTGCCGCCATGCTCAGCTAATTTTTGTATTTTAGTAGACATGGGGTTTCACCATCTTGGCCAGGATGGTCTCAATCTCCTGACCTTGTGATCCACTCTTCTCAGCCTCCCAAAGTGTTGGGATTACAGGTGTGAGCTACCACGCCCAGCCCAGAGTTAAGTTTTATAAAATGAAACCTCACAAGTGTATGTTGCATGGGTTTTTTCTTAATCAGTTCATACATCCATATACCAGTATTTACCTGTCTGTTTCCTTATATGTGTGTATACTGCTTAACATAATACTATGAGTAAAATTGTCTTACACACATTGTTTTGCTTTTTGGTGAAGGCATCCGGGAATTTTCACATATCTATGATTTCATCAGGGAGATCACTGACTTACTCCTCTCCTGTTGAAATTTTTTCCCTTTTTTGTCAGCAAGTGTCTTATTAAGGGTGGGAAACTGGCATTTTACCTGAGGAAGCTGGTTTGGGGAGGCGGCTTTGAAAAGGTCGCATCCCTCTGGCAGTCATGATGGGGTCAGATGCCGAATGAACAATGGCACTATCTGCAGGGCGCTGGCCGTCTGTGGAGGAAGGCACTTCACGTTCAAGGGTTTGGGCTCTCATGGAAGAAGCTGCGGAAAAGGCTGACTGGAGAGGCAGGAGAGGTTCAGTGTCCTCTGGGGAGTCTGGCTGGCATAGGTACCGTCCTGTCGTGCGATTTCCCGAGTCTGGGAGTGGGAAGGTTCCAATCCCACTGTCCAATGTTCTCATCTGGCAGTTGGATTCTGAGATAGAATGACAGAGAGAGAAAGGATTAGAGAAGGCTCATATAAAAGGATTAAAGAATCATGGAAATTGGGGTATGGTCTGGGGGAAAGGTGAAACCTAAAAGGAAGAATTTAAGAAAAAGGAAAACGATAAGCATTTGGAAACAGTATTAGTGGTGTAGTAAATTTCCAGTGAGGCACATGAAATGGACTTTTTGAACATGAAAACATCCGCTTCATATGTTATGAGATAAGAAGACCAGCCTGTTACGAGCAGCAGTTGCCACTTGTGCATATATCCTGGATAGGTCTTTAGAGTTAGAATAGAAGAGGAACAGTCATTAGAGACGAAATTGTGGTCACCCTTATTACAATCTGGGAATCATATGACTTCAACCAATTAGTTGAAATTTATTAACTGAAATAATGAGTAATGAGCACACATAAATTGAAGTGATGTCCTAACAATGGTAATTGTGTATCTCTTGCATGAATGATCACCCATTCAACAGTTGACTAAATCTCTGACCTCTTAATTTGACTGTGGGGACAATTAATTCATATGCCAGAAGGGTCATCCCAAAGAGTACCTTTCCCATCATAACATCACTTATCATGTGGGCTTCATTCGACCCAGTTGGCACTTGAAGTCTTGTGAGAAGGCCGTGAGCCACTTTCTTTCACTCTCACTTTATTCAGTGACAAAACTCATCAGTAACCCTTTGGATTTCTTGGAAGTCCCAGGGATTCCACTATTCTCTAGAACAAATTAAGGTAATTTCACCATGTATGTGAATATTCTGTTAATCTTCAAAAAGTTTTATATACAGAGAAAAGTATGGTATTTGAAAAAATTACTATGTATTTAATTTCTGGAATGGCGGTATGGTTTATCCAAACCAATGAGGCAGCTTCCAAGATCTGGATGTCATCCAAAAAGTCTCCTGTTCATATGATAATCTTGGAATTAAACTTCCTAAGTTTCATCTTAGAAGCATCTTATAAGTCTAGTACTGCGTAAGACAAACTTAGCCCTGTGTTAGGCATGGTGGGGCGTATAATAGATTATGACATAACATTTGTATTAAAAGCTCAATAGCTCACGCCTGTAATCCCAGCACTATGGGAGGCTGAGGCAGGCAGATCATGAGGTCAAGAGATCAAGACCATCCTGGCCAACATGGTGAAACCCTGTCTCTACTAAAAAATACAGAAATTAGCTGGGCATGGTGGCACACACCTGTAGTCCCAGCTACTTGGGAGCCTGAGTCAGGAGCATTGCTTGAACCTGGGAGGCAGAGGTTGCAGTGAGCTGATATCACGCCACTGTACTCCAGCCTGGCACCTGGAGACAGAACAAGACTCTGTCTCAAACAAACAAACAAACAAACAAACAAACAAACAAAAAAACCCTCAATAGCTACAACTTCTTTGGTGCTTTAGGAACAGAGGCTTGTGGAGCTTGTGGAGTTATTTCTGCTAATGACTAATTGTTAGAACCCCTGTGCAAGAGTCTTAGCCTCTCGAGGTCTCAGGTTCCTTTTAGGATTGCTGTGAGGATTAAAATAATGTTCACCATTGAATCCTTAGAATTTACAATGACACTAAGCACACTGTGAGACAGCCAAGTAAATGAGTAATTAATGGTAACATATACAAAATGCTTAGTATAATTATTACATATTAGTAGATATTTGATAGGTGAATAGCTTATCCTTCAGTATCTTTTATATACAATCTCACTTCATGCTCAGCAATTACTATCCAAACTTCAGAATTTGCCTATTACCCTACCGTCCTCCTCAAAACCTCTTTGCTGGGAATTTCCTAATACTTAGGCAAAAATAAAGGGATGGGGATGTGTATAGAGTTGGCTTTCCTAGGCTCAAGGAAGTTTGGTGTTTGGTTTTGGAAGTACTAGAAAGATGAAGTCCCTACTTAAGAGGCTTCAGTCTTCACCGGGATATTTAGTAGGAAGACACAGATACCCTTTTTTCTCCACTAGGGTATCATTTAGCCATCTCATATGCCCTGGGATCTCAGAGTTGGGTCGTGGACTCTTAGGATTCCTGAATCATACAGACACACCATGAGAGGTGCTTTTCCTTCCCGGGATTAGAAGGGCTAAGTTTTAGCTCCATTCACTTCAGGGCCTCCACCTGGTTAGCTTTATTCTCAACCAGCCTTACAGATTATTTATGATCTTCTCTTTTCATTTTCTCCTCAATGATAGAATGGTGTTTTTGAGAAAGGATCAGCTGTTTGCATGGGGAAACACTGCCAGAGAAGTAAAAAAAAAAAGACCCTGCTATTCAGACTTCTGTGTCTTTTCTTAATTTTGGCCTACACATAAAACACTCCAGATTTAGCATGTCCATGTGTTGCAATTGGAGCAATTCTGAAAGTCTGAAATGTTTCAGACTTACAGGAGTAAGTAGATCTTCATCAGAACTGATTCAGTTTTTGAAGATGAGAATCAAAGATTCATGGGATGTAGCAGCTAAGATGTGTCAGACCCTATGTGCCCCAGGCTGCCTGCCCTAATAATTTACACCAGCATCCTCAGGACCGCCTATTCCTGAATCAAGGAGGGCTCAGCAAGGCAGGACATTCGGGGCACTTTTCCTTTCGAGAAGACATGTCGTCAGAAGTTTGGTGCTTATTATAGCTATCAGGAGTTCTGTTTTCTTTGTATCATCTCTTCATCTTCACATATCTATAAGGCAAGAACTATTATTGCCATTTAGAAATGAGGAATCACAGCTAAAAGAGGTTAAGCAACTTGTCTAAGGCCAGATGCTATAAATGAAAGCCTGGACTTGAATCTAGGCTTGCTTAACTACAAAGACAATGTTCTTAGCCACCAAGCTATGCTGATTCCCCCCAGAAGCAAAGGTAAACCCCACAGTGGGCTCTGCTCAGTTCACAGCCATTGAGACAGCCACGTGAGCAGAAGGCTCACAGCATGGCCCCATGGCTTCTAGGCAAGGTGCCCAGCTTCTCTTCTGAAACTGGTGCTGGCCCCAGAATTCTAGCTTGGTTCCTGGGCTCCCCATTCTGAGGCTGGAGTCCACTGCCAACGTGCCTGGCATCTAACTGGTTGTCTGGCCCAATGCAGGATGCCTATATAGTTCTGAGAATCCCAATTGCCTAGTAACTCTTCCTTCTGCCCTCTTGAGTTGAATCCCTAGACTTCTTGCCAGGGTTTTCTTAGAGCTTACTTTGCCCCCGGATACGGTTTGGACCTGCGTCCCTGCTACATTTCATGTTGAGATGTAATTCCCAGTGTTAGAGCTGGGACCTGCTGGGAGGTGTTTGTATAAGGGGGTATATCCCTCATGTATGATTTAATACCATCCCCTTAGCAGTGAGTGAGTTCACACAAAATCTGGTTGTTTACAAGTGTGTGGCACCTAACACCTTCTCTCTTGCTCCTGCTCTTGCCATTTGAGACACCTGCTACTCCTTCACCTTCCACCATAATTGGAAGCTTCCTGAGGCCCTCACCAGCAGCTGATGCCAGCGCCATGCTTCCTATACAGCCTGCAGAACCATGAACCAGTTAAACCTCTTTTCTTATAAACTACATGGCCTCAGGTATTTATTTATAGCAATGTAAGAATGGCCTAATGCACCTGCAGCTTGGAAGACAGGCACTCTTCCAAGGACAACGTTTTTCTGGCTTTGTCTCTCTCTTCTATGTATTTTAAGGCACATAGAGCACTTAACCCAGTCTTCACAAATGAAGACTGAAAAAGCAAAATGAGAATCTTGGCTGCCTTTTCAGTTTGGCAATAGGCGCCATATACAAAGCCCATGTATGTTTGTCTAACCTATAACACAAAGCCATGGGCAGTTGCAGGAAATAAGGCAGAGGAGGAATTTGGAGGTAGAAAAAATGTTGAAGGTGGTCTAAGTCTGGTGCCTTTCTGAGGACAACATTTTCTAGCATCAGTCCCCTTACATTTCTTTGCTTTTCTTTCAACACCCAATATTATTATACCAGAGTCTATAAAACAGGACTTTTACAATTCTTGAGTTCTCTGATTCTCTAAGAATTGCATGCCCTAACATTAAGCTCAGAAACCATTTGCTATTAAGGCCATTTTTTTTTTAATTTCTAAAGATTACAGATGCCAAATGTACTGAATGTGAAGGATTCATTCACTATGAAGTGAGGTGTGGACAGTCAGGGTCTCAGACACTTGCCAAGTTTCCCCCACAAGAAAATTTCTTTGGAATGCATAAACCTTTGGAAATGGAAGCTTATATTGAAAATGCTGACACCATCTTTATGTAGTTTCTTTAAGACACTAGTCTTTTTTTGCAGTTCATAAAAGTATTGTAACCTGAATTACAAGTGTTAGATACTGTACTTCTGAAGCCAGGTTTTTTCTCAGAGAATTTTAAGAACTCACAAAATAATGACATTGTTATAGTAGGAACTAAGTTCAAAGGGGCGAGCCTGCCTCCCATCTTCAATGAGGTGATGCAGTATTGCTCTCAACAGATGTGAATTCCCATTTCTGGCTGTGAGTATAGTTGCCCACAGGGCCTTGCTAATGAGTTCAAGGGTAGGGTTGTTGGATGTACAAACAGGCTTCATTCCTGCAAGTTCACCAATTACATCTCTGATTCTGGTCAGCCCTCTCACCTGTTCCCATTGTTCCATCTCCCTTCTCTCTGTCTCTCAAGGTATTAATAAATTCTCATACTTCACCACCACCAAGTCCCAGGCAGCTCATGGAATGACTTAAGGCACTACTTCCCAGTCCTTTTAAAGTTGTCTTATACAAAGAAAATACACAGTTAGTGGAGGAAAACACCAGTCCCCAAGACAACTGGTCAACTGAGGGGTGAACAAGCTCCTTCTCAGTATACCTGGCACACATTCAGAGCAGTGGTCAGCAGAATGGTAGGGAGTCTTATAGAGAATGGAGTCCCCATTCTCTTTTACTGACACCTTGAATACATTGCCTTGCATATGTTTGGTATGCAAGGAGGAGACCATTACAGTTTCCTAGAAGCAAACACAGGACTTTCTGTAAGGCTCTCCTTTTGGAGGAAGAATGTTAAGACTGCTTGGGGCAGTAATGTTGTTTGGCACCAGACTTTGTAACAGGAAAGTTACTGTGTCTGAGAGGGACATGAACAGGCAAGATGGGTGTGGTTCCATGTGGGATGGTGGCAGAGAATTTTGAAGAAACATTTCCACTGGGGATTTTCAAGTTAGGGTATGTGACAGAAAATACCCACACATCTCACCAATGAGTGTTACCCTGCTGCTCCTCATCCCCAGCTGCCTCAGCATCTGGCCTTAGTATCTTCATCTGCAAATTATATCCCACTATCTTCATTATAGGGGTGCTTTGAGGACTAGAAACAAAGCATGTGATAAGCCTGGCACAATGCTTGAAATAGGCACACTGTTGTGATTCAGAAAATGGCAGCAGTTCAAAATAAATGTTATTAGACTATAAGCATCCTGCAGGCATAATTGGATTTGATTCACCTCGTCAGTTCTCCCATATAAGTGGCTCCTGCTCCATGATTGCTCTTATTCTACAGTATGGTAATTATACTCCCCAGGTTTCTGACTCTGTCACCAGTGCTCAGCATCATACCTAACACGTAGTCAGCCTTCACTGATGTGGAATGAATGAATAGGTAAATGAAAAAACAACAAACTTTTAGAAGAGTCTTCTTATCGTTAATGGATGTGCACCTCTTCTTGTGAAATCTCAATCTGCTTCTTTTTGCTCTGACTTTAGCAACCAAAGCAAACAGCTGACTTCCCTTTCTGTAACTATTTTTCACATGAAGCCAGACTTCATTAATTCAGATGGCCACAGAGATAACATCATTCCGAATCCTGAATATTTCAATGATGGATTTCTTAGTACTTTAAAGTCCTTGGGACAAGAATAGATGACCAAGGCAAAGGACAGCCAACAGAAGGCTGTTCTAGCATCCTCCTCAGTCCCTGCCCCAGCGCACAGCATCACTGGGCCTGAGGGTCCCAGGTCTAGGAAGCCAGTGTGGCACATCCTGAGAGATTCTAGTTGCTAAGTGGAATGTTGCCATTCTGTTTAACACCAGCATCCATTGGAAGTGAGAACTAAGTTCTTACTACAGAGTCACTTTCCTGGGGTCATTTGTAGTGAGTGGATGAGATTACTCAGGAACTTCTTAGGTGCATTTAACCAGAACACTGAGTTGCTTCTCTTAAAGCAAATCTGTTAATGTGGTTGGCTATTGCCTTAGTTCTGTTAACTTGTTTGACTACTGCCTTTGTCTATTTTGCATTCCTATAAATGGGTACTTAAGACTGAATAATTTATAAGCAAAAAGGTGTATTTCGTTTATAATTCTTGATGATGCTGGCATCTGCTCAGCTTCTGGTAAGGCCTCAGGAAGCTTATACTCATGATGCAAGGCTGGTGTGTGTTACATGATGAGAGAAGTGGGTGAGTGCCAGGCTCTTTTAAACAACAGCTCTCTGGTGAACTAATACAGCGAGATCTCACTCATTACTTCAGGGAGGGCACCAAGCCATTTAAAAGGGATCTACTCTCATAACCCAAACATCCCCCCCCCCCAACAGGCCCCAGTTCCAACACTGGGGGTCACAAGTCAACATGAGATTTGGAGGTGACAAATACCCACACTATAAAAACGATGCTTCTTCCAAACTTGTTTTATGCCATATTTGTTTACATAGCAACATCATCTTTATAAATAGCTGCAAAGAAAAAAAGTTGATTTCCAGCACTATTTCAGTTAATATAAATTTCCAAGTGAGTGGGATATGAATTAGCAATGATTTTGGGTGTTTGGGAAATGCCACTAATTTGTTTCGCAGCCTTTTCTTCTGCAGATTCAAACATCTCCATCTTTTCTCACAGATCCAATTTCACATATCTGTAATGATTTGAATTTGTAAACTCAAAACTCTTTGTATTATTAATGTACCTGTCCAAAGAGATTAGTATAGGACAGGCTTAAGAAAACCTGAGTTTAGTTCTAAGTCATTCTGAATATTCAGATAAATGAAGTGAGAAGACTATACACTTCAGAATTGGAAAGACTGAGCTCAAAGACCTGCTTAACTACCTGCTTGCTATGGGACAACAAGGACTTTTTAGAACTATTCTGAATGAAATAGTCATAGCTCATTTTAAATATGCCTGGCAGAGTGCTCATTACAAAGTAGACACTCAGTAAGGTTCCATAACTGGTTGTCAGGGAGAAGTGAGGGGCTCTCTAGGTACATAACACATACACTGCCATGGAATCCAAGGCAAACCAAATTGTTATTTGTGCAGCTAGTGTCATACTGCAGCATCTGCATACATTTTACACAACAACTACCCTGGTTATTTCCCAAGGAGTTACCTTTTGGCAACCATTTTCTTGGGGGTTAGTTCATCAAAAGCATTAATGAATGACTGGTGAATATGGACCAATATACTTGAGGTAGCTGCAATCTGCCTCATGTAAAGAAAAGGGAGAGTCTGGTTTTTTTTTTTTTTTTTTTCCGAAGAATCTATGTTGGAGGCAGCACCTTTTTAAAAGGCTTTTTTTAAAGCCTACACAAATGATGTCTGCTGATGCTCCCTTGTTTACAGACTTATGACATTCTCAGGTAATAGTCCCAGAATAGTATGCCATCACATTCAGTAACTTACAGCACATGGATTCTAAAAGATTATATTTGCTTCTGTGCAATGACCTACCCAGTTACAGATTCAAACAAATTATATCAGTAATCACATTTTCCCCCTCTTCAACCTTCATTCGTAAATCCTACAAAAAAAAAAGAAAACTTTGAAACTCAAACTTTTTCAATTTGAAAACTTCCACATAGCTAGGAAAGTTTCAGCCAAACATAGAATGAGGCTCCAACACAATTCAGTCAGAAAGAGTGACTCATGGGTGTTCAATATTCATATCTTATTAATTGGCATGCATTCCTATAATGCAAGTGGTCATGTAAATAAGTCTTTGTAGATGGTCTCTCCAGGTTCCTAAACATCTTTAAGCTACATGTAGTATTGGCAGCAGAAACTTAAACTACAGATGGAAAAACAGATCTCTTTATTTGCACATCCTTCTCTTTATCTGAACGGCTGAAACAAGCTAAAAAAAAACTAAGCCTGTTGCCAAAGCCACATCAATTAAATGTCGGTTATTCATTCTAAGTTTACCCCACGGCTTTCTCAAAGTAGTAAAAAATTATTATAATGGTTATTTATTCACAACCACTGAGTAACTTTTGGCTGTGGCATTAAGATGACCTTCTGGAAGGGTAAATTCACTCTGATGGCTTTGGAATTCATGAGAATACTCAGCCTCTAAGTTCAAACTGGATTTTAGCTTCCTGAAATTTGAAAAATGAGCAGGAGAATATAAATTTGTCTTCTCATCTCTTGCGCTGTCTTTGGGTAATGGAAGGCCAGACTCTGGGAGTTTGGTATGGGAATGAGTTGCATAGGGGATGAATATTTTTAAAATATAGGGAATTAAAATAACAATTAAAAATGGAAAAAAAGTGGACCATGAAATTCCTTAGTAAAAATGAAGGCGAAGTTATTTCAACTAATATAAAAGAAGTGGCACCTCAGGCTAAGCTGGTGTCCAGTGACTCTAATATTCTTTGTCTGACAGTAGCATCATGCAAATTACTGTGGTAGGATGTAATTTAAGGATATAAACTGGAAATGGTCATAAATGTATTCCAGATGCCCACATAGACCATGCCTTTACAGAAATATTTCTTGAATTTATTTTTATATACAGCTGTTATAACCCCTGGAAAAAAGAATTCCTCAATGTGCTGCGTCTTGTCACTGATACTGAAATGGCCTTTCTAAAGTCTTCAGAAAGGTTATTGATCTAGCATTCCAGAATATGTTATGCAATTTTCCAAACACTTCTTGAATTTTTGAAAATTTTAATAACTGTCACTATACTCTTGTCACTCTACACTAAAAAATCCTGAGGTCTTCACATAACTGCTTCAGGTCTTGCTATGCTACTATGCTTGTCTTAAAAAACAATGACTAGACTTGCACACAGTACTTACTGTGATATATACGAGTGGGCTAATGTGATCCCTACAGTTTAATGGCCAGCATTTGTTTGACGTGGTCATCCGACTTAGGAACACAATTGGATCCCAGACTCCTAGGTCTTATTTTATGAGTTATCACTTCCTCAAAGTCCTTGTCTATGAGAGTAGGACACAGAGTTCTCCCAACTCCTCACAAAGCAATGATTATCACTTAACCACTTTTCTATCCATATGTTAAGTCTTGCTCTCCTTAGTTTGACATTTTTCTAACTAAGAAAAAAAAAAACAAAACTTCCTTTAGTTAGCAAAACATTCTAGAGTACCACAAAATGCAGAATCACCATGGCTCCAGCCCTGATCCTTAACTGCCATTTTTCTAATTGAAGAAATGCCAACTTATCTCTCCCCCTTTTCCCACTGTTATCCTTGCCCATTCTCTTAACAAAATTACTCTGTGCTCAACCTTCTTCCCCAAATCCAATTATAATTTAGCTATTTGTTTGTATCTTCTCTTAATCCACCTTTGGGCTGGTGCATCTGCAAGGCATTTAAAGCCTAAACATGTGCTTTTTACTGATTCTCCTTTGTTCACAGACTCATTACATTCTCAGATCACATACCCAAATTAGTGAGTCATGATTTTCTGTTACAGAAGGTACAACGTGTGGATCCTAAAAGATTATCTTTGCTTGTGTACCACAATCTACTCTTTCCCATAGATTCACTCCATCTCTAGCTGTCATGCCAAAATGAAGTGAAAAGTTGAACAATTATTTGGTGAATCTGATAGACACAGATGGCTACTATGAGCAGTTCTGTCTCTTTAAATCTCTTCTACTTCACATAAAGTTTGTTGAATTATATGGACAACTGCCTCTGCTCTTAATTTCACCTGCCTGGATAACATCTGCCTTGATAAGACACATGAGGGAAGGGAGGAAAGAAAATAAATTGGGGTACAATGCTGCAGGAAGAGATTTAAACAAGCTTTGTCAAGAAACATATACAAACAGGGAAGCATGGGAAAATTCAGACCTATCAATTTAGCAACTGATGAAAATTTTATTAAAGATATTTACAGGAGCATTGGAGCCAGATCACCCTATTCATTATTGCACTAACTTTTCTAAATTAAAAATTTGAAGTTAGATATCTACTCTAAGAGTATAAATAATTTTAGTCTGTTTATATTACTGTAATTACAGATATTTAATCAAAGTCTTCATAAAGATAAGAATTTAACGTGCAAAAATGTGTTTCTTCATTTGACTCTGTATTTAATCAGTATTAATTACTTTTTCAATTATATGCAAAAAGAAGAAAGCTCAGGACTTCACAACCTTAAGCTTTTAAAAAATATTCATTTTACTATGTTTTACTTGCTTGTAAGGATTTTAATTACTATAAGATAATCTATTTTAAATGAATATCAAGGATCATTTACTTTTCTTTTATGCTACTTTAGTTGAAATGCTGGTGAAGAGAAGGCTGAAGTTGAGATGAGTCTATCTTTCCATTTCAGTGGCCACCCTCCACTCACCAATATCCCATGGCTGTCTCTACAGGAATATAATAAAAGAAGTAATGAAATCCAACAGACCAGGGGATATAGATATGGGTAAAAATACATATATGGGTTTTTGCTTCCATCCATGAAAAATTAAACTGGTACAGAAATACGCACATGCACACATACACAGTTTTCAGATATTGAAAGATAGAAAGCACAGAATGATCTCTGAACCAAGGAAAACAAATGAAGTAAGCCCAACAACTACTCCAGCCAACGGCCTGGAGATGGTTTCTAGACTGAAACACAGAAGAAATACAAACATAGCCTGGAGGTAAATATAGATGTTAAAGGGGACAGGTATGAGGATCAAGGCAGCTAAAATTTGCAGGGCAGATGTATACTAAAGAATGGAGAACACTAGAAATAGTAATATATTGAAATACCCTAGCTTGGCTGTGATGAATACATTTTGAACAATCCTGCCAATTTCATTTTGCCCACCCTGAGCTCTGTAGGGCATTATGTTCCAAGAGCTTGTAGTCTGAGACATCTGGCATCTTTGCAACCAATATCCTGAGAAACAGGGCCCAGGGGCCCATACATCCTGGACCTGCAACTGTGTAACTGCCTACCCCACATCCTGTGTGAAACACAGCTTTAAATATAATTTTGTTGTTAGGCACCACCCCCCACCCCCAACACATACCTTCCCCTAACCTGCTCCTTCTCCTTCTGTAATAATCTGCTTACCATCCCCTGACCCTAAACTGGTATAAAAATGTTGACCACCCTTTGTTCTGGGCCGAGAGTTTTGAGCCGTTGCTCGCTCTTGGACACCGGCCATTAAAACTGGACTCTCAACAAACTCAGAGCATGGTGCTTCTGTTTAAACTTGCTTGGGTATAACAATATGATCTATATATATTTTGTTTATTGTGAGGTTTCTAACATATATGGAACTAAAATATATAACATCACCACAAAAAAATGGGAGAGGTTACAGGAAAATAATCTGTAACATATTATGTAAAATAGATTATAATAAAGTAACAATATAATAAAGTTACATTTAAATGTTAAGCCACTCACTAAAACAGGAAAACAAAGAGGTATAGCTAATAAGTTACAAGTGGAAATAAAGGATCATTAAAAAAAAATTCAAAAAGGCAGAAAAAGAGGAAAATATAAAGATGAGACAATCAGAAAATAAATAATCATATGATAGATTTTAACCCAACCATTTAGATAATTACATAAAATGTAAATAGTTTAAACACTCCAATAAATAGGCTGAGACTATCAGATTGGATAAAAGAAAAATTTGTATATAAAATATACCTATTTATATACTGTAGGTAAGGCATTCATTTTAAATATTAAAAACAGATATGTGCAAAGTGGGACAGATAAAGATATAGCATGAAAACCCTAATAAAAAGAAAACTGTAGTCACTATGCTAATATAAAAAAATATAAACATTAGAAAGGAAATATTACCAGGGATCAGGAGAAACGTTATAGTTTTAACAAGGTAAATTTATCAAGACATTATGATCCCAAATATGTATAATAACAGAACTCCCAAATTATGAAGTAAAAAACTGACAGAACTTAAAGAAGAAAGTGTCAAATCCACAATTAAAATTAAAATTCTCTTAGTAATTAATAGAACAAGTAGCGAGACTATCAAAAGGTACAGAAGATCTGAACAATATAATTTAACAACTTTGACCAATGTGAATTTTACAGCACACTCTACCCATCAAGGGCAGAATACATATTCTTGTTAGGTGCACACTGATTAAGATAGACTATATCCTTCATCATAAAACAAGCCTTAGAAAATGTAAAATCATTGAGGCCATGGAAAATATGTTCTCTGACCATCAGAGAATTAAACCAGACATCAATAGAAGCAAGATGTCTGGAAAAATTTCCAAATATTTACAAATTATACAGTATACTACTAAATTTCCTGTGTATTAAACTGAAAATAAGATAATATTTTGAAATCAATGAAAATATAGTGGAATGCTGCTAAAGCAGTGCCTTGAAGGAAAATTTACAGCACAAATAAGATAGGCCCAAAATAAGTGCTCTAAGACTTCATTTTAAGAAATGAGAAAAATAAGAATGTATTAAACACAACTAAGCAGAAGACACAAAAATGAAAGCCAAAATTAAGAAAATTTTAAAAAAGTACAACAATTTAAAAATCAATGAAACAAAGAGGTTGTTATTCGACATGACTGATTCAACTGACAAACCTCCAACCAGATTGACTAAACACTGACTAAAGGAGAGAAAACATAAATTCTCAACATTATGCGTGAATAAAGAGGCATCACTACAGATCTTCCGGTGAATAACAGATAATTTGTATGTATGAACAAACTTAAGCCAACACATTTTACAATTCAGATAAAATGGAAATATTCTTTGAGAAATCCAACTACCAGAACTCACTCAAGAAAAAAGATAAACCAAATAGTCTTATGTCCATTAAGACAATTGAATTCGAAGTTAAAAATATTTTCACAAAATATTATAGGCCTAGATGTCTTCACTATTGAATACTACAAAAGCTCTTACAAGGATGAAAAAAAAATCATCATTTCTTTATAAACTCCTTAAAAAAACAGGAGAAGAGCAAACACTTTCCATATCATTTTATAATGCCCGTATTACCTGGATATCTAAGCCAAAGACATCATACACAGAGAAAAATACAGATCAATAAACCTCATGAAAATGGATGCAAAAACACTCAATAATTAATTTGCTAATTATTAAGCATTTTGGCATAATTAAGCTAATTATTCACCAAGTGGCATTTATCCAAGAAACATAAAATTTGTTTAGCATTTAAAAATAATATTAAAAGAAAAACCATATGATTATCTCAAAAGACATAGAAAAAAATCATTTAACAAAATTCAACATCCT
This sequence comes from Saimiri boliviensis, assembly GCF_048565385.1. NCBI lineage: Eukaryota > Metazoa > Chordata > Mammalia > Primates > Cebidae > Saimiri > Saimiri boliviensis. Next base: position 122,496,783 of record NC_133453.1, read on the forward strand.
TTCATGACAGACAAAAAGAAAACGAGACTAGGAATAGAACTTTCTCAATCTGTAAAAGTGTAAAAGGGCATCTACAGAAAACCTACAGATAATGCCGTACCCAAAAGAACAGACTGAATGTTTCCCCACTAAGATTGAGAACATGTTAAGAATGTTTGCTCTTACCATTCCTATTTAACATTATAGTGGAGGTTGTAGCCAATACAATAAGGCAAAGAAAATAAACAAAAGGCATAGAGATTAGAAAGAAAACAGTATAGCTGTCTTTCTTTGAAGACAATAGAACTGTATATGTAGAATACCTTAAGGAACTTCCCAAAACATTATAAGAACTAATAAGCGAGTTTAGCAAGGTTACACGATACAAGATTAATATAGCAAAATCAATTATATTAATATGTATTATAAATAATTGGTAATTAAACAATACTATTTCTAACAGCATCAAAATATGAAAAAAGCACAACTTATAAAATGGTGAAAACGTGTACACTAAGAAATACAAAATGTTGCAGAGATCAATTGAAGAATATTGGCATAAATGGAGAGATTTGCCATATTCATGGATTAGAAGACTCAATGTTGTTCAGATGTCAATTCTCTTCAAACTGATCTATAGATTCAACATCATCTTAATAAAAATGCTATCAGGCTTTTTAAAAAATAGACATTGACACATTAATCCTAAAATTATGCAAAAATAGAAACATTTTCATAAAGTAAAACAAAGTCGGAGGTCTGACACTACCCAAATTCTTTATAAGGCTACATTCTTTAAGAGAGTGTGGTATTGGATAAGGATTTGCATATAGGTCAGTGGAACAGAATAGACATTCCAGAAATAGACTCACACATTTATTTTCAATTGATTTTTGACAAAGATGGCAATGTAATTTAATGGAAGAAAGGTAATGTTTCGACAAAAGGTACTGAAACACTAAATATTCATCTGAAGAAAAATAAACCTCACCCCTTTCCTCACACTGTGTGTAAAAATTAACACATAAACCCAAACACAGGATCTAATACCACAGAACATGTGGAAGAAAATATCAAAGTAAACAGTGCTGCAATGAACATTCGTGTGCCCAAAACCTAAAATGCAATAAAAAAAAAAAAAAGAAAATATCAAAGTATCTCTGTGGCCTTGGATTCGGCAGCAATTTCTTTAATGGAGCACAGAAAACATGATCCATAAAATAAAAATATGATAAATTAGATTTAATCAAGATTATAAACTTTGTCTTCAAAGACACCATTAAGAAAATTAAAAAGCAAACAACATACATTCATCATGCAACACTGCAATAACACTGTTACTGTTATATGTCCCCACAAAGACTTAAACACAAATGTTTATAGCAGCTTTACACATAATAGCCCCAACTGGAAACAATCAAATTGTCTATCAGCCAGTGGATAAACAAATTGTGGTCATTCATACAACACAATGCTAATGAGCAATAAAAACATAAACAAACTAAAAAACCACTGATACAACATGGATGACTCAAAAGCATTATGCTCATTAAAAGCATATACTATATATTTTATAATTGATTCCATTTACATGAAATTCTAGCAAAGGCAAAACCTACAGTGATAGAAAGCAGAGTAGCTGTAAGTAGGGCTGGGTGCATGAGACATGAAGGACTATATTGGGGCGATGAGAGCGTTGTGAACCTTGACTGTAATAGTAATTATACAACTGTATACATTTACAAAAATGTATTGAACTATACACTTCAAAAGGATGAGTTTTGTTGTATCTAAATTATACCTACATGTACCTGCTTTTAAACATTTTATACCCAACCGGCCAATTAAAAAAAAACCAAAAACTGAAATCTAACAGTGAACTCTGGTTAAACACAGCTAAGCAGAGGAACTGTGCTTTCCCCAGGGTGCACTCTTGAATAATCATTAGAAGCATCTGAAAGTGGTGTTGGGTCTCCAAGAGTCACCAGGGAACAAGACTAAGGCTGTTCTTTAATCCCAGATCTAGGCAGCCCACAAAGGGCTTTGTGAACTCCTTAATCTTTTCAATAATCTTGGGAAATAGCTATTATTATCCTCATTTTACAGGGGAGGAAAGCAAAGCTCTGAGAAGTGAAATGGTCACTTGAAGAAGTACCAGCCTGACTCCAAAGCTCAGGATCTTCGTATTCATCAACCTCTTCCCAGTAGGGTTGGGATCCCTGTTATCAGAAGGAATGCAAGGGATTCAGCACCCCAGTACTTCTCTAGCTTGAAAGGAGGCCAAAATCCCTGGTTTCCATAGCTGTGTGCCCCAAACTCTCCTCTTCAGAGAAGGCCTATAAGGAGCAGAGCTCCTGATTCAGGACCTTACAGGTAGCTTACATATGCTCTATGCAAATGCATTTGACCTTCATTATGCCTCACCTTGCTGCAGCATAACAACGTTTGCTGATTAGTTACTACTGGGCAAGGGTTTCAGTTGTATTATGTCATTATGCAATGTGCAATGGGCACATTTTACCTATGAGGAAACTGAAGTTTAAGGTTAATAACTTGCCCATAAGCTTATAGCTATAAGTAGGGAAGCCAGGATTTGGACTGAGCCTGTGCAAACCTCAAAGCATCTGGCTTGATTGTGGCACGGTGACAGTACCTTTCTGTATTTTAGTTTACCAAGCATTCTGAATCAGTAAGAATGTTCTTGGTGGAAAGTAACATGTTAAATGGAAAAGAACAGTATTAATTCACAGTGCAGAATTAGGGTAAGCTTCAGGGCTGCCTTAATCAAGGGCTTCTGCCTTTGTTTGCCTCAAGTTCTCTTTGCTGTGCTCTTCCTATGTATCAGTTTTCTCTTCAAGCTGTTAGCAGGAGGCTTTAGTAGCTCCATACTAGTCAACTACACACTCCCAAGTCTAAGGGAGAGAGAAGCTGACTCTCTGTGTGACTCTGTCTATGCCTCTGACCACCTGTCCCCTGAAAATTAGCCAAATAAGGTCATAATCTCATTCCCAGACCTATCCATGTCGCTTGGAAAATGCCACTCACTGATTGGCCCAGGGTTGAATTTTCTGAACCAATCACTGGCAGGGAAGAGTGCTACAACCACCTTCAACAGACTTCGTTCCTGGAGTGGAAATGTCTGCTACATTCCTTCTTAGTCGTTACTTCATGGGAGTTTACAGCAACACTTTGTCCATAAATGGAGCAACCATTTCCATTTTTCAGATAAAACAAATGCAGGGAGAACATATATATCTCTCAGGGACAGGTGCACGTATACAGAATTCAAAGCCAGGTCTTCCAATACCAAGTCCAGAGCTCTGTCTGCTGCTCTGCAGCAACTACAACCTTATCCTTCTCTTCCTGTTTAGAAGAAAAATTTCATTATGTTGCTAGGATATTTTTATCTTCCAGTTCTCTCCTTTAGTATTTATGTATTTTTTCTAATTCAATTATTACTCCGTTATAGACTCTAGTGAACCATTTATAACCAAGTCAGGAGATTTTTGTTTGTTTGTTTGTTTGTTTGTTTGTTGAGATGGAGTCTTGCTCTGTCCCCCAGGCTGGAATGCAGTGGCACAATCTTGGCTCACTGCAACCTCCGCCTCCTGGGTTTAAACAATTCTCCTGTCTCAACCTTCCAAGTAGCTGGGACTACAGTCACATGTCACCACACCCAGCTAATTTTTGTACTTTTAGTAGAAATGGGGTTTCACCATATTTGTCAGGATGATGTCAAACTCCTGACCTCAGGTGATCCACCTGCCTCGGCCTCCCAAACAGCTGGGCTCACAGGTGTGAGCCCCTGTGCCTGGCCCAAGTCAAGAGACTTTGTCAGCACTTCCTTTCTAATGAAGTTTTATAGCTATCATTTAAAATAAATACATAGTCTGATGTACCTTAAAACCTGTTTGGTTTGATGTAGTTTTTCTTCTTCAAGCTCATTTTCTTTCTTATTTTGGAGATAGTGTCTTACTCTGTTGCCCAGCTGGAGTATAGTAGTACTATATTTTGCTCACTGCAGCCTCCACCTCCAAGACTCAAGCCATCCTCCCATGTCAGCCTCCTGAGTAGCTGGAACTACAGGTGCAAGCCACCATGCTTGGCTAATTTTTGTATTTTTTGTAGAGATAGGGTTTTGTCATGCTGCCCAGGCTGGTCTCGAACTCCTGGGCTCAAGTCATCCACCTGCCTTGGCCTCCCAAAGTGCTGAGATTACAGGTGTGAGCCACTACACCCAACCGAATCTCACTTCCTAAAAGAAAATCTCGAGTTGAAAAAGACTGTCCTTTTAAAATTCTTTTTCCACATTTACCATCAACAAACTATCAAGCCATATCCCCAGACCCTTTGGTGCTTCCTACCTGTATTCACTCTCTGTAACAGATCTAACGAGAAGAGGATCTGGTCTTTGGGCGCTTTTTTGTTTGTTTGTTTGTTTGAGACAGAGTTTTGTTCGTTACCCAGGCTGGAGTGCAATGGCGCAATCTCGGCTCACCACAACCTCTACCTTCTGGGTTCAAGCAATTCTCCTGCCTTAGCCTCCTGAGTAGCTAGGACTACAGGCACACACCACCATGCTCGGCTAATTTTTTGTATGTTTAGTAGAGACAGGGTTTCAACATGTTGACCAGGAGGGTCTTGATCTCTTGACCTCGTGATCCACCCGCCTTGGCCTCCCAAAATGCTGGGATTATAGGCATGAGCCACCATGCCTGGCCTGGTCTTTGGGCTTTTAAAGCAACAATGTTACAAAGGTAACATTTTTTTCCTTAAAGGTATATAAGACAAATGGCATAGGAAAAAAAAACCTTCAAATATCTGCTTAGCCACACAGGACAGTGTTTCAACAAGAGTTCTAACAGGAACTTTTGAGACCGAATCTCACTCTGTCCCCCAGGCTGGAGTGCAGTGGCACAATCTCGGCTCACTGCAACCTCCACCTCCCAGGTTCAAGCAATTCTCCTGTAAATAGTTAAGTGGCTGGCAAATGACTGTGACTTCAGCATCCAGCAGAGCCCTTGAGGCTGGTATAAAGGAGTCTCTTGCACTTTGGGCACACTTTACGTTTAAACTATGCGGCTATGAGCTTCACCTCCTTTTATTCTCTCAACATTCATGCTCTGAAGGCAAAAATCAGCATATCCAATTTACAGATACAGAAACTGAAGCAAAGGTTTGCTTAGTTAATAAGGGGCAAACAGTAACTGAAACTTACGTATGGTTATTTCAGGATCATTTCTGTTTAGGGTGCACCATTTTGATTTCTGAAAAGCTAGGGAAGCTGTATAAAAGACGTCAAGGCTCAGGAACAAGTTTAGCACCTCTGATCCCGCATTTTAAGTTTGAATCTTTTATAGTTTTGGTCTTTCTTTGGTGTTCAGAAAGTGTAAGCAAGATCTGATAGAAAATTTGATCAGACGATGCAACAATCATTTTGACATAAGGCCAATATATAAAAATTCAAAAGACGCTATCAAGAATATGTGCTGGTATCATCTAGGGTAACTCATAACTTGGCCTTCCAACAGAATGAGATCATTATATGTGAAATAATATTGAATGTGCTATTGATTATTTAGAAAATGCGTATTTTATGGAGATAAGAAGAAAGACATGAAATGGCATCAAAGAAGCTTCTCATCTTTCCAAATGTGAAGACTTGGGCGTACGGTCTTGGGGATGCTCCTAAAATAAAGAGCCGAGTTAGAGCATGGGAAAAGATCATAACAGGAGAGTAACCATGGTGAGGAGAAGACACGGAAGCTGAACAGAATAGTGATGCTGGAGGCCACATTAGAACTATCTAGTGCTGAGCGTGAACATTTTGTTTGCGAGCAGAGTTGCTGGGAAGAAGAAAGGAAAACTACAGTGAATAGCGTTGCTGAGGGTGGGATTAAACAGAAAGCCACTGCAGCTAAGAGAGCTTCAGGATAAAAGGCTGAAAATGTCTCTGCAAGGTCAAGCGAGTCACAGGACACTTGGGGAGCCCAAGCACACTTGGAAAGAGTTAAAGATGGAGCAAAATGAGGAGAATGAGGCAGAGACTGAGCAAGTCTCCCTGTGGGGTCTTGCAGCAGAACAGAACATACTAGGGCAGGTGTCCCCAAACTGCGGCCCCCTGAGGCCATTTATCCGGCCCCCTGCCGCACTTCAGGAAGGGGCACCTCTTTCATTGGTGGTCAGTGAGAGGAGCACAGTATGTGGCGGTCCTCCAACGGTCTGAGGGACAGTGAACTGGCCCCCTGTGTAAAAAGTTTGGGGACGCCAGTGCTAGGGCTTCAAAGGTTTGTGACAGCTGTATCTGCTTGAATGCGCAGGGGAAGGAGAAACTTCCCTCTGAAAGACACAGTTCCGACCATTTATTTCTGTTTCGGAAGAAGTCCTCTAGGCTTCTTGTTAGGGCATCATGTTGAAATTGGATTCCCAGTGAAATTTGGCCTGGTGGGAGGTGTTTGGATCATAGGGGAGGATTCCTCATTAACAGCTTGGTGCCATTCTCACAGGAGGGAGTGGGTTCTCACTTTTAGTTCCTGTGAGAGATTTCCTTCTACCCCGGAAAAGCTGGTTGTTAAAAAGAGCCTGGCCCTCCTCCTCCTCTCTTCTTTCCTCTCTTGCCATGTGGTGCCTGCTTCCCTTTGCCTTCCATCATGAGTGGAGGCTTCCTGAGCAGACACTGGCACCATGCTTGTACAGAAGCAGACGCTGGCATCATGCTTGTATAGCCTGCAGAACCATGAGCCACATAACCCTGTTTTCTTTGATAAATTGCCCAGTACAGTCTCAGGTATTCCTTTATAGTAACACAAATGGGCTGAGATACTTATATTCTATATGCCTGCAGAACTTTATTCCAGAAGCCAAATTTATAACCTATTCTTGCAAATATAAACTCACTAATGGGCATGGTTTACTGTAAAGCAATGTACATGCCTACAGCCTGTTTTCCTATTTCAAGGCCACCATCATCCCGGGACACTTCATTCAACTTAGCAGGGTTCAGTTGCTTGTCCCAATTTCTGTCTGGATTAAAAGATCCCTGTGCAATTACTGAAGTGGAGGCAGGTCCATGCACGTGTCTCTAGGGTGTTGCTTTCTCATGTAGGGGTTAGTAAAAAGTGGGGATTTCTCACACCATGTATAGTGGATTGCCCTTCTATCTGGCAGTTTCAAGCCACCATTCAATACAACTTACATGTACAGAAGAAGACCTGGCACAAATTCAGCACAGCAGCCCACCCACTGTGGAATCCTGGACATGCTGGTTTAAGGGGGAAAAGAGCATTTATTCTGGGTCCCTGGCAGCCCAATCTTCCTGTAGAGCAGGGCAATGTGTAAAATACAGTGCACTAATTGTCATCCTCTGTTCTGGCCAGTCAGTGCAATTATCTACACGAATAGCAACTCCCATTGATTGCAGCAGGAGCATCCTATGCATGCCTGAAGTCATCATTTTTGTCTGTAGAGGAGCTTTGCTCTAAAACACAAATTCTCTCTAATAGGCATCCTCAGCTGTGTACTGAATAAATATGCCATTTGCAGGCATGCAGATTTCAGGGGCTTTGGGCCTTTCCCCTGTGCACAGGCCTCTGGCATCTTTGGTGCCCTTATGGTGAGGGGAACACTCTGCAGAAGCCATACTCCTCTGTGAGGAAGTTCGCATCTTACAGACATCAAAATGAGTTTTGCATTCAGACTCAGTCTAAAAATAAAAGCACTGAGCTTTGTTCCACGTGAACTCAGAGGGCTAAACTGAAAGGCTCTTAATAAAGCCTTTTCACTAGGGCCCCTGCACCTCTGTTTTACATAAAGGATGATGATTCTGGCTGGCTGCTGTCTGAATCTTGGCGCCTGTAGTCTCTACCTACCCACTGCCCAGTTTGTAAAATAAGTTTATTGGCTTAGTTTTCCTTGGTCTGGATGAAACAAACATGGGAAGATGACAGCAATTCAACTTCCTCTAGTTGATACTCTAATTTTCCTGTTAAACTCTAATTATATGCCATTGTTTGAGTCAGGATTCTCCAGAGAAACAGAACGAACAGAAGATGTGTGTGTATAAAATAAAGAATTGGTTCACATGATAGGAAAGCTGACAAGTCCAAAGATCTTCAGGGTAAGCCAGCAAGCTGGAGATCTAGGAGAGCCCATGTGTTATTCTAGTGCAAAGGCCCAGCAAGCTTAAGACCCATGAAGAGCTGATGTTTCAGTTCAAGAACAAACACAGAAAAAAGGCAATGTGCCACTTGAAAGGCAGTCAGGCAGGAAAAATAATTCCCTGTTACTTGAGGAGAGCATTAGCCTTTTTGTTCTACTTGGGCCTTCAACTGATTGGATAAGGCCCACCACATAAGGAAGCACCGTCTGCTTTACTCAGTCTACCAATTTAAAAGTTAATCTCATCCAAAATACCCTCATGGAAACACCCAGGATCATGTTTGACCAAATATCTGGGCATCCCATGGCCCAGTTGACACATAAAATTAATCATCAAAGTAATTAAAGAGATGGTGTTTGTGGCACACAGCAATGATTAAAGAGCCAAAATGAGGGGAAAACATTTTCTAATTCAAACACAATTTTTATACGTCCTTTGAATAAACACATGATGAAAGATGGCCTATTTAATATGAACTCAAGAAAGCCACCTTGCTACTAATCCCCTACCCCCACCCCAAGCTTGAAGAGACATTGTTGTTGTTACTTAGGAATGAAACTGGTGTTTCAAAACTGCGTTCCCAGTATGTTTCTGATGTAGACTCCTCAAATCTTGTGGAAATAGTCTGAATAATTCTAAATCCATTGACCAGATGAGTCAAAGGTGGCTCGGGGGTTGGAGAGGGGAAGTAGCTTATCTAAAGTCACACTCTTTGGAAAACAAATGTGCCTGCATTTTTAAGAACTCAGGAGAATAGCTTTACCTCCCTATGTCTGTCTCCACATTCCTAGTGTATGGTGGAACTTCCTCCTGTAGACATGATGGACATCATAGTTGATTAAAGAACTGATTCAGCATCAGGGAGAAAGGAAAGGTTTTAAGGTGATGTTTTTCAAAGGGGGACTTCAGCAGGTGCTCCCGCATTGAGGTAGCTCATTTCTAGATACTTGGCCCTGGCTCTGGATTCTGGGAGATTCCTTTGTATGTGGGTGGCATGCAGGGCACTGAGGATGGCCCATTCCCTTCTACCGGGCTTTACAACTGGAGCATGTCCAATTTCTGAGAACCGTATCTATTTGCCCAAAGGTAACAGCTCCAGAAGTAGCCCAGGAATAATCACTGATGGGAGTTGGAGGTAGACACCCAGCTCCCTCATTCCTCAGCTGAGAAAACTCTTGAGACTCACGTTCTATACTCCAGTGTTGCCCATAGGCTAAGCTAAGGTAGTAGCTAGGTTGAGGGCATGTGTTTGGGGCATGTACAGGTAAACAGGGCCTTGTGAACTGCTGCTGTTGTCCTGAAATTCTAATAGCTTTTGAGCAAGAGATTCCGCATTTTATTTTGCAAATTATGTATCTGGTCCTGGTGATAGCTGGCATAACATTTTTTTTTTTTTTTTTTTTTAAATTGGCTGGTTTCTCTTCTGTCTCTAACTTCCCCTATTGGTCTTTCCTGTACTTGCTGATAATTTGCTTGCCCTTGAATCTTTGTTACAGCAAGTACTTCTGGAAGACCCCAAACTAGACTGTTGTAAATGTCATTATAATCCTGAATAACACTGCAAAGAATCAAACAAAGCTATCCCACTATTTTGTTCAAGTAAGACAATAATGCACATGGGTTGAATAGTCACCAAAAATAGTCATGTTTATAACTTCTGTCATTACCATACCTCATTGTAATATCCAAGGGGTTTATTAGGAAGTAATATCCAACTAAGCTTTCTAACTCCTCTGCACTGCAGACCAAGCGCTCAGGTGAATCAAACATGCAAATCTCTCCCTGAAGAAGTAGGACAATAAACAGCAGCAGAGTTGACAGTTCAACAACGGCTCTACATGCCATCTGTTTTAAAGAAATTATTTGTCTTTGCCAGCATGTCAAGAAGAGTAAGTTCCTATAATTTGGGAACGTCTAAGGCACATAAATTCTTGATTATTTACAATGACAGGATTATCTATAGATATCAAGTCTTTTTTTGGTAACGTCCAAAGAATTTTTTTAAAAAACAGGCCAGGGAAATAGAAACCTTTTGTAGAATGCAATATTAAGGCAAGGTATTAGACTGATTCAATTTTCAACTAGAGTTTCAGAAAATGGTGTAAATAATAATTCTAGTTCAGAATCAGATTGGATAAACTCATCAAATGGAAAGCCCATGTATTCTCCATTTTTATAGCCCAAGGGTTCAGCACAATTCCTGTAATGAAGTCAATGCCTGATAAATATTTAGTAACTGAAGTGAACTTGGTTTATGACTGTGCCTTGAGGTTTGAGTACCAGAAAATGAAACTGACTCACCCAACCTGTGGAGCAGCTAGCATTTTCCCCATTAGTTCCTTCTTACTGACTGGAACTTATCTAACGGGCCAAGCCCCAGGCCATGAGGACAGTCTGAGAGGGAGGATGGAGGCAATTAGTGGGTAGCAAGTCGGGTGAGATACTGCATATGCCTAGTGGTTGTGGTTCAGGCACCTGTAGGAAGAGGGGGATGTCATGGTTGAGAGTTGGCTGGAGAAACAAAAGGTCATCTTAGGCCTTTCTTACCATGTGTGAGGCTTACGGCCAAGAATTTTTAAGATCAAGTTCATTCATCCTTAAGGTGTTCTAGTCTTCAATATGAACCCTGTTACCAACTTGTGGTGAATTACGGGCAAGACGCAATGCTTTTTTATGCCTTATCTTCTGCATCATTCAGGAAGATGATATCTAGCTTTCTCTGAAAGCAGAACTCATGCCTGAGTTTCAAATGGGCAGAAACGCACTTTAAAGTTAATTTCCCCTCTGTTTGGGAGCTGACACAATCGAGTTATAGGCAGAGACTGTTTATCACAGTGGCATGAAAGTCTCTCTTCAAATTCCTCCAGTTTTTATAATCAAACAATAACATCTCCAGAGTATAGGTTTTAGCTACATAAGAAACATATTGGAAATTGATTCAATGCTCCTGGCTTGGCTGTAACAATGTCTCATAACCTGGTAACCTCTCAGCTTGTTCTTCCCCCTTCCTGAAAAGCTTTTTTGCTGCAAGAAGGTGGCAAAACAAAGATAAAGCAAACATCATCCTTTTATCTGATCCTGTGCAAAATGAGTGGAGCAGACACTGTACCCGTGATAAGATGATTGCTAAATGACTCTTCTCATATTCTATCAATGAGCTGATGAAAGAAATTAAGACTGACATTGATAAGTTATTTTTCCAGGCACTACTATTTTCAAAAAATGAGAATTTCTCTTTAGAAGCAGTAAGCCCTGGTTGCATGTCTATGACTCATTATAAAGTACCAGATCAGCTCTACGTTGTAACAGATTAACTGGAAACACATACATAGTTTTCCTTTTTTTATATCCCATTTTCTTTTCCTCTGGCACATCTTTAAGGATTCATTTAAGCCAAGAACACCCTGTTCTCAAGATCTCTTTCCTACCTATTTTTTTCTCAGTCACACATTTCATTAAACAGCTCAATTTTCATCTCCACAATTTGCCACAGCCCTCACCTGATCTATCATTCTAGCATTTTATATCTTTCTCAAGCTAATGTATTTCTCAAACATGCCAGATTCAGTGGACATATCATTGGGAATCCAGGTGAAACTGTGGATTAAAGAAACTAGTGACTAACAGGAATTCTTGAGCTTGTTTTACAGGCGGACAGATAAGGAAACAGCTTGTTGAAATCCCTTTGGCTTGCTAAATGGCAAAACTGGCTGAAACTGGTTGGAACCAGCAGAGCTAACTAAAATCTGCACAGAATAGACTTGCTTGCCTGATGAGTGACCTTTTGACATTGTGGCTGGAACTTCTAATGCATGTTTCAGACCAATTCCCCTGCATTTGCACATACGACTCACGAAGAGCATGAAGAGACAACTGCACACACCCTAGGGACTTTCCAGACTTCCCACTTTCTTCCACCGATCACTTCCCAATCCCAAAATCCTCCTTCCACAATTTCTCCCCGCAATATGCTGCTTTTAGGCTGTCATGGAAGATAGATTTGAGCTAGCCTCCTGTCTCCTCATAGGTTGCCTTACAATAAACCTTTCTCTGCAGAAGACTGGGGCTTTGATGTTTGGCTTTCCTTTGTGTGTGGGCAAATGAACGCTATTTGGTTTGGTTGCACTGGCGAAATGAGTGTGTGGACCATTTTCATGGAGGTGGTTTTTCTTTACGTTCATGTGACTGAGTTCTTACAACAGGGATGGTGACTTCCATGTTAGGTTATAGGGTTTTTGTAAATCCACAGGTCATCTGTGGCCAGGCTTTTTAAAAAATAAGTAAGTCACGGCCTAAGTGTAGATTTCTTTTTATTTATCTTGCTAAGAACTAATTTGGCTTCCTGAATCTGAGGGTTGATAACATTCTTTAATTCTGCAAAATTCTTGGTCATTAATTCTTTTGAAATTATGTCTATCCTTTTCATTTTATTCTCTCCTTCTAGAGCTATAATTAGATGTAGGTGGGTTTAATCATCTTTTCTTCAATGTGTCTTAACTTCTCTTTCATATTATCCACTTCCTTGTTTCTCCGTTATACATTTTGTGTAATTTTTTTCAACTGTATCTTCTATTTCAGTAATCTCTCTTTAGCTGTAATAAATATTATCTACCAATTTTTATATTTTGAAGTTTTTTATTCCTTTCTTAACTTCCATTTTCATTTTTATTTAGATATACTAAATCTTTTTATGTGCTCTATTAGATAATTCTTAATTCTGTAATCTTTGCAGGACTCATTCTGTGTATTATTGTTTTTTCTGACTCTCACTAATGAGTCATTTTTCCCCCTCATGTTTTGGTTGATTTTCTATTGTGAGTTAGTTTTACTTGGAACTTCCTTTATATGTAAAGTTTATAGTTAGTGCCTCAAGAGAGGATTTGAGTTGAGTTCTGCCAGGTTCCAAGGGGTACTGTTAACCTAAGTCTGCATTGTTTTTAAACTTTTCATTATGGTAAATGTCAAATGTACTCAAGCAGTGTAATATATCCTCATATACCTGTTGTCCAACTCTTAGAAAATACTAACCTTCCGCCATTCTTATTTCATCGATTCCCTCTTTCAATTTCTTCTCTGGAATATTAGAAGCACAACTGGGACCCTTTTGTAATTTGAAGCTGGGACATTTATGGGACACAAAAAGAGTAAATTCGGTCCCTGAGCCACATGGGTGCAAGCTAATGATACACAATCTTCAGAGGAAACATTTTTCTCTTCTTTTTTCCCCAGCTAGTGTTAAGACAGTGTTAAGGCTGAGTCAGGAATTTATTCCCAAAATCTTCCTCTATGGGGCGACTTTGAAGTTACTGTTCTTTGGGTCTTGGGTGTCTTTGATCTAATATTTCATCCCAGTCAGGCCCTGGGCTTTCATTATGTCAACAGTTAAGCTCCTTAAAACCAGGCTGTGGGTAGGGTGAATGACGGGGATTTGAGGAACGTTAGAGAACATGTTTTTCCAACTCTGAAGAGTTTCCCAGAAAGTGAGACTTTCGGTGTTGAAACCAAGAAAATCCCAGCACACTGGGACCACTGGTCACCCTAGCTCCAGGCCACTAGAGACTAGCACATCCTCCATGGGCAAATGCAGTCTATGGCATTCTCTTGCTTCCATGGATTCCAGCTATCTTGCTATTCCTAACCTATGATGAATTCTTTGCCTGCAGCTCAGCCATAAATTTAAGAAAATATGTAGAATTTTATATTATATCCTATACTTTTGGTAGATGTAGCATTCTGTAAAAGGATTTTGAAATTTTAATTTGGCATACTGCCAGATAAAAGAAAGTGCCTACAGATTCATGCTTTTGAACTGAGCCCATATTTAAACATATATCATATGTCACATAAGAAATCTAGGATCTGGCTTCTTGTGAAAAATGGGAAGCCTCGCTACATGCGGCTAGCATTCTTCTATACTGACAACTAGAACTGCTTCCCTACAACAGGTCACGCTGTCTGCATTCCTCCAACATCCATCACTCATACAATACATGCACGTGTACATCAAGCCCAGCTTGCACCACTCATTGACCCAGGAGCTTTCATTTTTGAGTAACCCCTGGCCAAACAATCTACAGAAGGGACCCTTGGACTCTAGTGCCTGAGAAAGGTGATCCAAGAAACATCTGGTCATCATTTAGAATTATTGGGGGGTGAGTCAACTTTACTTCGCAGCTACGGACTATAGTCTTGGTTTGGATGATGGTTCCACACCATTCTTGTCACGCTGCTAAGCAAGGCATGTAACTTTGAGAATATCCATTTCCTCATCTGCAAATAGCAACCATCACACTTAACTTGCAGGGCTGATGTGAGGATAAAACAAGGCAACTTACATATAACACCCAGGCCAGTGCCCAGCATATAGAAAGCTCTCAATAAGGAGTAGATAGCAATGCAATGTACATCACTGTCTTACTTTACTCACAATTTTCTGTCACATTGGACGGCTTTCAGGTTTTTGGGCTGAGGCACACTGCTGTCTGACTTTGGTTCGACCCTCACCTATTCCTTACTATGCCTTAAGTTAGAAACACAGGCTTATACTTACTTTAAGTGGCTTAACTGTCTTTTGGGAAGTTGAAGGAACTGTAAAAAATTGGGTCTCTGTATAGCTAGTTCAGTTTCCCCAACCTTGTACTTTAGAGCAATGGGCCTTGTAAATGGCCAGGGAAAGGGCGAACCTTTTAATTAATATGTCTCACTGTTACCTGTTCAATGGGGCCTTGCCCCTTCAGGTACCTGGTTAAGTCATGCCATCTCGTAGGTCTGCAAGTCTGCCTCTGGCCCTGGCAGCTTGGCTTCCCAATCTGTGGCATACCACTCTCCTCTTTCTTGAACATCAAACCCTTCCTTCTTGCACTTCTCAGTTCCATGGCAGGAAAAGGTACCAGCCCCATGGCTCATTCTTTTAGGGTTTGGGGTGCTAATGTGAGAAACACAGTGCTGCTATCAGCCAGTGATGCTTACTGTGTGCCTTTCCAGAGACCACCTGTGTAATCACAAGCCACTGAGGGCTTTCATTCAAAGGAATTGCCAATGGGTGGGAAATTCTGACATATTCTGGTAGGCTGGCATGAGAGCTCTTTTTCTGGCGGGTAGGTAGCCCTTTGGAAATCCTTAAATATTCTTGGTTGTCCATCCTTTCACATGAATATATGATTCTGTTTATGACAGTACACCACTGATCAGGGAAGAGTTTCGTGAGGAGGAAGGTGATTGGTGAGTTTGGTTGGCTCAATGGCAAGTGAGAGAAAATGAAGTATCATTTTATTGCAAAAGTCTAAATCTGAGCATCATAGAGATCAACAGTAATGCCTTAACATATAGGTCTTCTTTTGAAAATCTCCATAGTCTATTATGTTGTCTGTCGGGCTAAGTTCAAATATCTAAGCTCGGCTTTCAAGGTCTCCACCATCTGGTCCCATCCTACAAATCCAACTGTATCTGTGCCTCATCCTGTGCCCTAGCTAAACCTATCCCTTGCGGACTCCTCTACCCTCCAGTGTGCCATGCACCTTCCTATCTCTAGACCTTTGCTCATGTGGTTTCTCTTGACTTCAAGGACATCTTTCCTTTTCTGATGAAATCCTACCCTCCAGGGCTCTGCTGCATATCAGAGTCACCTGCAGATCTTTAAGAACTACAAATGCTGGGCTCCCATCCCCAAACACTGTGACTTAATTAATATGGGGTATGATTTTGGTGTCAGTATTTTTAGAGGCTCCCCAGGTGATTCTCATGTGTGGCAAAGTTTGGGAACCATTGGACTAAATGGCAAATGCTCTTAAACTTCAATATATTACTCACTCAACTCTTGCCTTTTTCAGACAGACAAAAACCAATGCTCTCAGTTCCACTAAAGTGGGGCTGTGTACCCTGATCTGTGCCATCAGATGTATGTAGAGCACACCTCTCTCTTATCAGTGATCACAATGCATTTGAATTATCTATTTGCTTCTCTGCCTCCTTGCTAAACTGGAGTTCACAGAGGGCAGATACTGTGTCTTATTCCTCTTTGTATACCCTACAGCTGGTACAGGGCGTGGTTTGCAGAAAATGCTCAATATACGCTTGTTGAACTAAATAGAACTTAGCTCCCTCATGGAATCTATAGGAGTAAATATTTTACAAGAGTAAAAAAGACATTTTTTTAACACTGTAAGTCCATAATCCTCTCTCTAGTGAAAAAATAGAGGAAAGGGGTCATAGAGTAGGATTTGGTATGCTCACAAATACAGAAACTTCCACTGAAGCTTTATTTGGTGACTGTCTCTGTTTGTGAGAAAAAAGCACTCACAAGGAGCAAGCTGACAGTAAAACCAGAGAACCAGCCAGGAGGGGACGAAAAACATGGAGGATGACATGTAATGTTATAAGCACAGGGCTTGGTGTGTAGTAGGTACTCAATGAATGCATATGAATATTATTATTTTCAGTCCTTGGTCAGAAGATATCACATGGTCCTGTTTTCATGGGTCTAACTTCATGACAAGCAGAGTTTACATTTTAGGCTGCCTTTGCTGGATGCAAAACTCTCCCTTCGGAGTTTATCACTTGTCGTTAGTTATAAGTGGGTGAACTCAGTGCAGCCACAGTGGACTTTTCCTTGCCCAAGATACTAGTCTACAGTACCTGTTAAATGATATTTTGTATGTCTGAAAATGCAGAAGTAAATTAATTTTGGCAAGTATTACTACAGGATCTGAAACATAAAAAAACACACCATACTATTCCCCCATCCATAGGCATGATTATCTAAGTAGTTTGGTGCCAGTCTGATAGTATTCAATAGAATAATATCTATCAAAGTTATTGAGAACATTTGCACTTCCCACTCACATTTTGTTTTGATTATCAATAGCTCTTCCTGCCAACAATTAAGCCTAAGTGTGTTAGCACACTATTGACAATGTGACACTTGACTTCAGCAGCCTTCTGCTCAAAAAGCTGTGACTATCTGGTCAACTTTCTAAGATATACTTTAATTTTATTTTAAATAAGAATGCCATTTCCTCTATGCCAAACTTCTAAACTTTCTTCATATCTTCTTGGGGGGACAAATTGGTAATATTCTTGAAATGAGACAGATAATTATCAAGGACTTTAATTGACCAGCAGCTACAGTACTAGAAGCCCTAATGTCATATTTAATTTTAGGGAAAAAGTTAATTTTAGATGCATTGTGTTCCACAAAATATTTGTTTGAACATCTACATACTTTGTTGGTGACCAACTATGTATTTATTCACATATATGGTGATGCAAATTAATCCAAGTTCAACATGTTTTCCAAAAAGTTACTCAAGGTTATCTGCACAAATAGAGAGCAATGATAGTTTAAATTATGCAAAATAGGAACTATGCATAAATCATTGAATTCAATTACATCTTTCTTAACAACTTTCTAAATTTGTTTCTCTATAAGTTTTTTTTTTTTTTTTTTTGTGAGACAGAGTTTCACTCTGTCCCCAGGCTTGAGTGCAGTGGTGTGATCTCGGCTCACTGAAACCTCCGCCTCCTGGGTTCAAGTGATTCTCCTGCCTCAGCCTCCCAAGTAGCTGAGACTACAGGCATGCGCCACCATGCCTAGCTAATTTTTGTATTTTTAGTAGAGACGGGGTGGCCAGGATGATCTCGATCTCTTGACCTTGTGATTCACCTGCCTTAGCCTCCCAAAGTACTGGGATTACAAATGTGAGCCACCACGCCCGGCTTCTCCTATGATTTCTTAAATGATAGTAAGAATTTGCATGTGCTCTCAGCACAGCTCAAGTGAAGTTACAAGGTGATAACCTTGGTAGGGGGCTGGCTGCAGGCTGAGAGGCTAGATGTCTCTAATACCCATTAACTTTTTGTTTCAGAGTTAAGAGAATCTCTATTTTTTGCTGAATATATGGCTTCTTTCCTTGAATAACGTTTCCCATCCTGTGTGAACAAGTACTGGCCAATGGGATGTCAGCAAAAAGGAGGGGGCAACTGCTGGCAAGAGGTCTTAAAAGGATAAGCCATGTCCTTCATCATCCTTCCGCTTTTTGGAAAGTGGACATAAGTGGAATAAGGGGTGGTTTTTCAACAATCATCTTAGACCACGAAGTGACTTTGGGAATGAAAATCATGAGGAATGGAAACCATATGAGACAGAAGGACAAGACAAGAGAGTCTAGCATTGCTCTATTAGCCTGGAACACCTCCCTCTGGGCCTTAATGTGTGACAGCAAGAAATTTCTATTCTTATTTAAATCATTGCACTTTATAGAGTTTCTTCTACTCCCATCTAAACCTAATTCTACTGGTACTAATGGTTAGAGAAATCCCGTCTTAGATTTAAAAATCAACGCGGTTTGGAGAATTCAAATGATAAAATTTACATATGAATAACTATTGGTAAACATGTTCTATTAAACTTTGATACAATAAAGTAGGTCCCAGAGTTCCCTTCATTTTGATAAGCACCTAGATCCTGGTGCTTTATGTAAGCGAAGCACTTGATTCAAGCCTGTGAAATCTTCCCCTCTTTCCTGACCAAAGAAACAACCATAGCCATTAACATTCTGGCATCAGGCCAGGCATTCTCTCCTCTGCTATGTGAAGAAGTTACTGTATTTTCTGACCTTCATTTGAATGTAGTATAGAGATTCCTTGATAATAACAACTGTATATCATATGACTGTTTTATTTTTTCTGTCTCTACCTAACTGCAGATGGGCACATTACTATTGTGGATTAGATGATTTAGGTTGGATGATAAAAGCTTATAAGAACAATGTCTGTGTTACAAAATGGCCATATACATGATGCTCCAAACCTCTCCTATTTGGCTTAACATAGCTTTTTC
Source organism: Saimiri boliviensis (assembly GCF_048565385.1). NCBI lineage: Eukaryota > Metazoa > Chordata > Mammalia > Primates > Cebidae > Saimiri > Saimiri boliviensis. Next base: position 122,515,757 of record NC_133453.1, read on the forward strand.
TCAATTCTTAGCCTTAATGCAGGCTACTTTTCAAAAGCACGGTTCTACCACAAAACAACTCTTTTTTTCCCCTGGCAATGATTCTTCTGCAATTCACTGAAGTAGGCTTGATCCTGTCCTTTCTTCCTCAACCCAAATTTGCTTAAATCCAGTACCAAGTGCCCCAAACTTATAGGTCCCAAGAGTTCTTCTTAACGATGGATAAAACTGCCTGGCCAGGCGCGGTGGCACACGCCTGTAATCCCAGCACTTTGGGAGGCCGAGGTGGGTGGATCACGAGGTCAAGAGATCAAGACTGTCCTGGTCAACATGGTGAAACCCTGTCTCTACTAAAAATACAAAAAAAATAAATAAATAAATAAAAAAGAGCTGGGCATGGTGGCGCGTGCCTATAATCCCAGCTACTCAGGAGGCTGAGGCAGGAGAATTGCCTGAACCCAGGAGGCGGAGGTTGCGGTGGGCCGAGATCGTGCCATTGCACTCCAGCCTGGGTAACAAGAGCGAAACTCCATCTCAAAAAAAAAAAAAAAAAAAAAAAAAACTTTGCCTGAGTTCTTGTTACAGTACAAATATATGGCTGAAAAAGGTATCTGTATAATCTGTTACTACACGGATGTGAGTTAGTTTACCACATTAGCTAGCTAAATTCTAGGAAAAGATAAGGAATAGAGAAATGAAACACCCTGGAAAAATGGAACTATACGAGTTGATGCTGTTAAGTTACTCAAAGGTATTTACTGAGCACCTGTTGTCCTGCGTGATACTTGAGCGCAGGCAGGAGAGCCCCCTCTGTGGAAGAATGAAGGAAAAACAATAGATTGGGGTGGCAGGATGCTTTGGAAGCATTATCACTTTCCGGAGTAGGAAAGAGAGCACCTCCTGGGCACCTCTCTAGGGCTATCCAAGGCAAGTTAGAGCATCAGGATTACACCATGTCCTCTGCCATGCTACACTCTGGTGGTAGGAACCCTTCTGGTTCCTGCAGAAGAGGCTGGGAGCATACCCAGACAATGGGGGAGGGTAAATAGATCTCATTCAACCATGGGGTACTGTGGCCTATGCCCATTAGACTACTGGGAAGATTGTTCTTTTCAACTCTTTTAAGTTTGGGGAAAATAACATGTGTCTTTCACTTCATGAACACCTACCATACATCCCAACAGAATTCAATTTTTTTGTGACTTCTATTGGGTTTTTGCTTCAATAATATTCTTCCCCAATTTCCTCAAAGGACATTTTCCCCTCTTTGTAAGATTTTCCAAATCCCCTGTTTCCTTTTAGGGAATTATTTTAAATTATCACTGGCTGATGTTTTCAACATAAGACAATGAACGATATTTGAATTCCTACTAATTGTTAACTCTGATAGACAATTAGTGTAATATATAGGGTACATGTATGATAGCAGGTAAAAGTTAGAAAGCAGGAAAGAATAATTAGAAATATAGTAGTTGTGATCATTGGTGTTAATACTTCTATTAGGCTAGGCTACCCATTTGCTTTGTTTAGTCTAACATTTATGAGGGCAATTTTAAAGAAAAAAATGTAGTTGCTTTATTTTACTTAAGCATGAATCTTGAATTTCAATATAGAGCAGGTTTAGTTAACAATGTCTTTTTTTTTTTTTTTCTTTTTTAAAGGATCAGTCTTGCTCTGTCACCTGGGCTGGGTTGCAGTGGCATGATCATAACTCACCACACCCTTGACCACCCAGGCTCAAGCAGTTCTCCTGCCTCAGTCTCCCTAGTAGCTGAGACTATAGGCACCTGCCACCAAGCCTAACTAACTTTTAAAATAGTTTTTGTAGAGATGGGATCTCACTATGTTGCTCAGGTTGGTCTTGAAGTCCTGAGCTCAAGCAGTTCTGCTGCCTTGGCATCCCCAAATGCTGGGATTACAGAGATCAGTTACTGTGCCCGGCCAAGTTAACAATGTCTTACCTTGTAATCAACTCATAACATTTTGATTAAACTAACGTGATTACCCTTAATCACAGAAGTGCAAACATTCAGATTGACAATTTTCTTGATTGTTCTTTGTCAAAGACATTAGTTAATATTAGATTTGCACAGTTGCTGTTATTAGAAACATACTATGGTTATAAAATATTCCAAGAATACGTGACAACACTTAGGTTAGACAACATGAAGAACAATAGTATTATCAGGGTGTAAAAAATATATATTCTCAGCCATTCTTGAGGAATTAAGAAAAACAATCATTTGACTTTGCGGAGTCTCATACAGTCTTAAAATGGAGGGACTTTGGCCAGGTGTGGTGGCTCATGCCTGTAATCCCAGCACTTTGGGAGGCCGAGGTGGGCAGATCACCTGAGGTCAGGAGTTCAAGACTAGCCTGACTAATGTGGCAAAACCCTGTCTCTACTAAAAAAAAGCACAAAAATTAGCTAGGCACGGTGGTGGGTGCCTGTAGTCCCAGCAACTCAGGAGCCTGAAGCAGGAGAAGCTTGAGCCTAGGAGGCAGATGTTGCAGTGAGTCGAGGTTGCCTCTCTGCACTTCAACCTAGGCAACAAGAGACTCTGCCCCCCCAAAAAACCATGGAGGGACTTTTTAGAAGATCTGTGGGGAGCCTACTGACTGGTTAGCCTGGGAGACAGGCTCAACCCTCTTCTCCCTGCTACTTCATGCAACAAAGGCTGGAAAACAAGATGTTAACTTTCCCAGCATCCTTTGCAGCTAGAATTGGCTGTATGATCTGTTTCTCACCAATGATCCCTAAGATGGAGTCTATGGGGGAACTCTTCCGTATACTTTTGTCTTAAATATAAATGACTAGAGTGGTGGGAGTCAATTTGCAACCAAAGTCCACAAACATGAGGACAAAAAGCTAGCGTGGTCATCATGGCCAAGTAAATAGTTACAATGAGCCAGGGCTTTTGATAACATTGTTGAGCTGCTACACACCTCTTTCATGTTTGCCTTCCTCCAGTCCTTTAATTCTGTAAAATGACTGACTTTATTATTTATGTAATGGATTGTCAGGCTCTTTCATTGTCATTTATTTTTGGTCAGTAGTAGCATATTCATACAGTTCTCTACCACTTTGAAGAGATACATCTGCAATGATCTGAATACCAAGTCAATTATCTATCAAAAACATGGTTCCTGCTATCTGCATGGTTCAGTGTACTTCCATCAGAGTAATCTAACACAGCAGTATCCAACAGAACACTGATGAAGAAAATATTCACATAGAACACACGTTTGTGTGATGAAGGAATATATGTGATCTATTTACGGTAAAGAACATACATTCATGTACCGCAAAATGATGTTTTGGTCAGCAATGGACTGCGTACATGATGATGGCTCCTTAAGATTATAATGAAGCTGAAAAATTCCTATTCCCTAGTGACGTCGTAGTTGAACAATTTAAGCATTTTACGTAGTCATGGCGTAACCCATTACCCATATGTTTGTGGTGATGCTGGTGTATAAAAACCTATGTGCTGACAGTCTTATAAAAATCTAGCACATACAATGATGTAGAGTAGAGAATATTTGATAATGATAATAAGCAACTATTATTGGTTTATGTATTTACTACCATACTATACTTTCTGCTGTTTAGACTGTACTCCTCCCATTTATTTAAAAAAAAAAAAAGAGTTAACTGTAAAACAGCCCTAGGCAAATTCTTCAGGAGGTAACCAGAAGACATTGTTATCACAGGATATGACAGTCCTATGTGTGTTATTGCTTCTGAAGATCTTCCAGTAGGAGAAGATGTGGAGGTGGAAGATAGTGATATTGATGATTCTGACCCTGCAGAGGCCTAGCTAATATGTGTGTTTGTGTTTTAGTTTTTAACAAAAAAATTAAAATGTAAAAAAATAAAATTTAATAGAAAAAAACTTAAGGATATAAAGAAAGTCTATATTTTTGTACAGCTGTACAATGTGTTTGTTTTAAGCTAAGTATGATCACAGAGTCAAAATGTTAAAAAATAATTTAAGTTTATAAAGTAAAAAAATGACAGGTAAAGTTAATTTATTATTGAAAAAAAATTTTCAATAAATTTAGTGTGGCCTAAGTGTACAGTGTTTATGAAGTCTACAGTAGCATATGGTGATGTCCTGGGACTTCACATTCACTCACCACTCACTAACCCACCCAGAACAACCTCCAGTTCCTTAAGTGCCCCATACAGGTGTATTGCCTTTTATCTTTGACACTAGTATTACTTTAACCTTATCTTTTCTATGTTTAGCTATGGGTAGATACACAAATACTTTTTGATTGCCTGCAATATTCAGTACAATAACATGCTGTACAGGGTTGCAGTCTAGGAGCAACAGCTATACAATATAGACTAGCTATGCAGGAGGCTATACCTAGGTTTGTGTAAGTACACTTTATGATATTCCCACAAAGTTGAAATTGCTGAACGACATTTCTCAGAACATATTTCTGTCATCAAGCAGGCTGTGACTGTACAGAATACAGGAGCACTGAACACTCAAAATATGGCTAGTGTTATTGAGGGAGTAAATTTTTAATTATATCTTGCTTTATTAATTTAAATTGAAACAGCTACATGTGGCCAGTGGCTACCACATCAAATACCACGGATATAAAGAATTGCTACCTATGAAAAAATATTTTAAGGGATTCCTGTAGTTCTTTTAGAAAACATCAGCTTGTGACTTTATATTTATTATTTTACAGGCCCAAGAACACCTCATTATGGAAAAATGATGACTCAGCAGGCTTAGCACAACGTCATGTTTGAAGGCTGTTAAACAATATTTAACTCAAATATTGGCTAACTATGCAGAACTGATACCAATTTAAGCATTTTACATTGACAACTATAATAAAGGATGTCTTTTTGGAATAATAATCTTATTTCAGACCACACTCTTTCAGCTATTTGTTAAGACTTTTGTGTTCCCAATTACAAATGAAAAGAATAATAATGGCATGCCAGTCTCATTAAGCCATGGGGGTACAACAACCCTCTCAGACAAACTATAAATTACAGTTTGCACAAGACCTCTGAGTATGCTAATAATCAGCCACAGAGTGTGCCATCATGGCGCCAAGTGGTGGAATCCTGAGAGTGGGCAGCTAAAGGTGCTCCAAGCGAAAGCAGAGGAGCAATGGATGCTGATTCTCCCAGACACTGGCAATCTGTGGGCCGTCATGTCCTGGAACACGGTATTCAATACTATCTCCTACACCCAAATGTGACTTACAGAAATGATTCCATGATGCCTCGCTGCCTCATGTAAAGCTAAATAATCAGCATGCTCACATTCATGGCTATATTTAGTGCCTGAGGGACAACCAATTCTTCAAGTGGTCAAGGTGGCCTGGAGCAATTAAAGGTGTCACTTCTTCTATCTCTTGAGGAGGATGGTAATCAAAGGCAACTCCTCCATCACTGGTTACCTCCCAGCTGCTGAAAAGAGGTCAGCAAAGTTCCTGCATGCTGGGAACTTGAGTTTCTTCAGGGCTGGGCACAATTTTAAGACATGCTGACAAGCTGAACTTATTTCAGAGACAGGACTATCTATATTCTGAGTTTTAACAGAAATGATGAAAAAAGTGAGTTGAGAGTTTTGGCAAGCCATATTTTTTTATTCTATATTTGGTACTATGTGTAAAACATTCAATTTATAAAATATTTCATTTAAGAAAGCCACCACCCACACCTCTAAACAATAGATATGTATTTGCACTAGGTGTTCTTGAGACAATTATAGAAACTGGATTACTCAGTATCACTTTCATTTCATATTGACAAGTACTCACTTCTCATCAGTTTGCTTTGCATTCCTTTGCAAATACCTATGTTTTCCTCACAGGTGCTGCTTTGACCCACTTATTTTATGGTAGTGTCCAATTTCTTTTCTTTTTTTTTTTTTTGAGACGGAGTTTCGCTCTTGTTACCCAGGCTGGAGTGCAATGGCGCGATCTCGGCTCACCGCAACCTCCGCCTCCTGGGTTCAGGCAATTCTCCTGCCTCAGCCTCCTGAGTAGCTGGGATTACAGGCACGTGCCACCATGCCCAGCTAATGTTTTGTATTTTTAGTAGAGACGGGGTTTCACCATGTTGACCAGGATGGTCTCGATCTCTCGACCTCGTGATCCACCCGCCTCGGCCTCCCAAAGTGCTGGGATTACAGGCTTGAGCCACCGCGCCCGGCGGTAGTGTCCAATTTCTAAGAAGACAATGGCAACCATGTATGAACACTTAAGACTCAGTCTTGAAAGAGCAAGGCATGAGACATGGTCTCTAGGACTGTACCATATCTGAAAGAAGGATACATGTGGAAAAAGTCTCAGTAAAAGATGTATGAGGATGTGAATTTTTACCTATGATGTGACTCTGAAATACAGAATCTGCAACTGCATCTCCATCCTCTTGAAGGTTTTCATTCCCCTCTTTTATCTGCAGGAAGAATAAAATGCTGCAAGTTCTTATTTGTTTTATTAAATAGATAATTTTGCAATCCTCAGAGTAATGACACATTCTCTAACAAATATGTGGGCATATGTGTGTTTGCATGTATACACATGTGTGAGTATGTGCACATACATATACATATCTATTTTTCATTCCACTTTTCTCCACTCCATCATTTGGCTTTGTTACAAGTTTTAATTAATAAGAGCATATTTTCAGACATATAACCTAATCTCTGAAGGAGAGAATTTACAGGGTATCTAATTCTACACAAAATTTTAGAGATAACAGCTTTGCTTTTTATTACTTGATAAAATCAGTAACACAGGGCAGTTAGGAAAAATTAAAGTCTAAGGAGGTATAATTCCTCCAGAGTCAGTGACTTCCACTACAAGTGATTTTAATAAGAATAAAAAGATATACTTTAAATATACTTAGATCTCCTGGCTTTTTCCTGGAATGTAACTAAAAAGATGATTTTTAAAAATTCTTTCCATAATGAAAGGAGATGACAATGATGTATGTATGATCAGTGAACTAGAGCAGTGAGTCATTTATCTAGATTTTTTTCAAGCCAAAAACATTCCCCCTTATATTTCAGTTGGAAGGCCCAGGCGCTTGATTGGGCAGCATCAAACGGAACTGACACAGAATTTAATGAAGTCTCAGTATTTTACAGATGAGAATTCTGATGTCCAGGAAGTTTCCTTAAAGTTGGCACAAATGTAGTAAGTGGCAACACTGGCATGAAAGCCCAGGTCCCCTACTTCCCAATCCAGTAGCAAGATAAGTAGGAGTATCATCAGCAATCCCAACCACAATAAAAACAGTGAACACCTACATACTGCATGGCAGGTGCTGTTCGCAAAGAAGATCTTAAAATCCTTACAACAGTGCTATGAAGCAGGTACTACGGTTAGCTTTATTTTAGAGATAGGGACCCATCCCAGAGCAGCAGGGAAGGTAATTGTCGAAGTGGTGGCATTGGGATTTAAACACAGCAAATCTGACTCCAGATTTGTATTTACCGTGGGGACCTTTGTTATTCTCAAATTTCCGCTTGAATATGCCTGTGTAGACTTGGTCTGAATATCAAGACAACTTGGGGGAATGACCCTATGTAGCTCTTTTAAAATACATTCCAGCCAGTCACCTAGCAGCCAATGATAATAATGTGCGATGCAATGGGTGTCTTCCTTAGGCACGTACATTAGAGATTGTCAGTGGATTTGCTGCAGGGCTTAGCTGAATGCCAAGAAATTATTATTTTATACTCACAATGTGAAAGTCATATGGCTGCATACTGACCTTGAGCTGGATTTAGTTTTCTGCTTTTGCCTCCTATTTTTCATACTTAATGGAATAAGACCAATTATTTACATTTTATGACTGCAGTTTCAATATTAGAATGTAATTGGTGCTTAATCTGTACCATGCTGATAGTCAGAGATGGCAAACTCAAGCCAGTATGGAGACGGCTAACTCAACCCTGCCAAGGAGAGATCGTTAAGGGTTCAGTATCAAGAGGCCATGCTTCATCAGTTTCTTTCCCTGTCAGCTGTCTAATCTGTGGGCATTTCCCTGTTGTTTAGAAACTCCACAGGAAGAAGTCAGAGAATGAAAGAAGGCAGGAAAAAAGAGCTTCATTAACTGACCATGTTCCTAGCAGTATATATTTACAGATGGCAGAGAGGAACCTCACTCTCACTCTGAGTACAAGGAAGACCAAAGCACTACCTATTTGCCTTCTAAGGTTCCCTTTGCTCAGGGATCTGTTTGTGACGAGCTGACCCAAAGGCCCCCAAACACCTTAGTTTCCATTAATAGTCCATTGGGAGCCTTTTCTCCTTCTTCATAGAAACAACAAGGAAATCATATTTTCAGTTTCATACCACCTCTTATGACAGTGTGTTCCATATTTCCCCCATGTGTTAATGTAAAATAGTATTTCCTTTGGGTTTTTCTACATTTACACATTTTAAACTTGCAGGGGTGCCCTTGAAACCTGTTGGACTGTGAATAAATCATCACCTCTGTCAGCCTGTGAAATTCTAAACAAAAGAATCAAATAATTAGAACAAAGTTTTTATTTACAGATAAAGGAAAAGAGACTTCAGAGTCTCTTTTGAATAAACTATTCAAAGTCACACAGAATTTCTGTCGTCGAATAGGCACTCCTGATTCCTATCCATTGCCATAATTCAGTTTTTCAGCGTGTCCTGTCCTGTTACAGCTCTCCTTTCCCGACCTTCAGAAAGACTAGTCTGACTTAGTGTCTACCAGTTAGATTGGAAGGCAATATTCCAAGTATCCACAAACTATATTATAAGAGTAGTAAACATTCTCTGTGTGTGTGTGTGTAATTTTCTGCTCCCCTTCCATACTGTTCCCTACCCTTTCTGTGGTCCTTCTCCACCTCCTTTCTCTAATTATTGTATTTAAGAAAGAAAACAAAAGCTACTGCCCACTTCTACCTGTCAGCCCCTTGCCAGAACCTTTCCAGGGCTTTATGTGCTTAACAGCAAATGCTAAACATGGTCTCTTGGGACTTAAAAGAGGAACTGGGATGGTGAATAAGGCCCTTGGCTCTTTCAGCTCTCCTGAGCTGGATGACCCACGAGGGTCAGATGACTCAGGAGGGGGAAATTGTGAAATTGAAGGGGATGGATGAAGCAGCAGCAAGAAAACGGAAAGTGGGGGAGTGCTTTAGAGTGACATATGTGTCAGTTCTAATTATCCGTACAAATAGACTTCAATGCAAAGTGGTGAATAATTTAAAAACATCCATTTGCCTATGCAAATGAAGGACATAATTTATTTTGGCAGCAGATTCCCCTTGCTAATTATATTTTTCATAGGATAAAATTTAAATTAATTTTCATTCTTGATCCCATAGGAGCTGGATGTTGATGGAAAGTTGTGGGAGCTTTCCTGGGAGTAAGGGGAGGCATTTGCCAGGTCAAGAATTTGCCAAAAATAGGCCCACGTGGGAAAGCCTCCATGTGGGAAAGCACTGCAAAGAACGGGAGTGGACAAAAAAACCAGGAAGTCTGGCAAGCATTTGGCTCAGAAAAGACTAGTGGTTAGAAATTTAGAAATGTCTCAGTAATTCCTGCTGCCCCAGGAACAGAAACAAGTTCATGTCAGTTACGTCCCATTTGATAAAAAATAGAAGCTTACTCACAAGCAGCAACTATGGGCTGTTTTTGGTTTAAGTTAGCTGTCAGTGCTTTGGGTGTCTTGTAATGATTCATCCCTAACCCTTGTCCATCTTTTGGGGCTCTGAAGTTCTAGTCGGGAACTACTCCAAACACCAGTCTATAACAGGTGACAATTACATATCACTGCACCCCTATTTTATTAACCCCTCTTCCTAGGAAGGACAAGAACAAATGTGCTTACAAGAGATACAGGAGGAAAAGGGGAGAAAATAATTCACCATTGATATAATTTCATCAAGCCCAATTTTTAGAACATCCTTCATTTGGAGTTCTATAGGTATTCCTTCTCTGAATCACCCTAACACTAACGGCTTCCCAAGAAACCAACATTTTGATGTCAAAGCTCATTGGAACAGGAAAAGAACATAATGAATCTAAGTGAGACAGGAAATAATCCTGGGAGAGAAAACTCCTGGAAGGCATAACCTTTGGAAAAATTAGTCATTTAGAAACTTTGCAGGCAGAGGGCAAAATATGCATGCTTCTTATTAGCATCAAAATGCCATTTAGAACAGAACTGTTCAATTAAGGATGTTAAAATTATAACATTTCGCGGAACTTAATAAGATGATAACAATTTGTGTAATTATTGTACTATTTTTTGCTATTTTATCACCACAGTACCATTTTAATGGGATAGTATTTGATGCTTTTTTGTTAGCAGACATGATCTTTTTTTTAGACTATGTGACACTGGGTGAGAAGAATACCCATAATTTAAATTAAAATATCCATACTAAAATGGTCATATTAAAATGGTTCATGATAAAGGTATAGGATCTCATTAATTTTGTTAACGATTTTTATTTTTGTCCAGTGATAGTTAAATAGGAACCTAGAGATGTCTTTCTTTGAAACTTTTCATTTCAGAAAATTATCTAAATCCACAGGAAGGAAGAACTTACAACATGGAGTAAGCATAGTGTACCTCTTTCTGATTTATTCACTTAATACCAAGCAATCTTTCTGAGATACCTGTTCCCTATTTTTATAATGATTTTATATAATTTAAATAAAAGTACCAAGTAACATGGCCCTTGTCTAAATTACACAAAATTAGAGCTAAGTGGTCTACAAATGATGGCAGAAATGGGGATATAAGCCTCTAAGGCTCTGAAATGAGAAATTCAGCAAAACATTAATGGGATTTTTAAAACATATTTTAGAATGTTTCTAGCAATATGAAAAGTGAATATGCAGTTAATAGTGAACTACGTGGAGGTTTGCTACACATGTGGATTTGTTATATGTATGAAAATAATCTTTCTACTATCACTATATATTTGAATACTAAAAGTGCCTTAGGACTCTCCAAACTATATATAATCTTAGTTTGCAAAGAACAAGAGTTGGTGGTATAGTATGTCATCAGGTTTTTGAACAGTGGTTTTATTCAGATAAAAGCGTAACATGTTATGCATTGCATATAGACATTGTTTTCATCCAAAATAACTACTATGAAAAAAATTCTTTGCAACACACTTTAAAACAAGCAGACAGCAAATTTACCTTGAGCCCTAGTAGGGGGAAATTCCCTTCAACTCTGAATTTTTAAAGGTTCATGGGTATTCACATCAATGTGCTGTGGTGTTACAATATATCTCGTTTTGCATCTAATCTCCTTCCTATATAGGCTGATAACATACAATAAATGAGTTTTCACTCCTGTTTTTGTACTAGTCCCAAAGGAGTCTATAGCAATGTCCTTTCTGAAATTAGTAATTTTAGCCCAATCCATGCTGATGATTATAGAGATGAAACAAAAAGCATTGCATTTTAGATTTTAAAAAATGACTAGTTGGTCAACTATCCAGGTTAATAATATTTCTCTGTACGGAAAAGCTTCTCAGCATGACTAATTTGTCTTGGAGCTAACTAGAAAAATTACCATATCTCTATTGATTATGTATATGTGGGGTCGTTAGGGAATTTTTGTACTTCACAGAAAATAGTAAGAGTGTTTCTTGCAGATATTCTGGAAAGACCAAAGGACCCTGTGAAAGACTGCAGATGAGAGAGGAAAAGCATGGCAAATACCTTTAGCATTAGGAAGTAATAAGAAAATAAAAATGAAATTGTGGAAGCCAAACGCAGAGTCTTTTTGTTTTTTTGGTACTTCTGTACAGTGAAGATATACCCTAAGCTGTCAGAACCATATTAAATGGGGCATAGTTAAACTGAGTGCCTCTGATAAGGGGCTCTGCCAGGCTATCAAAGTTTTCCATCAGCTGGATTGAATTTCCAGCATATTGCACATTTTCACACATTCATTCTCTCCCCTTCCTTTCAGTGACACTACAAGGGCAGCCTTAGATATGCTTATAATTTGTGGTTTTATAATGCAGGGGACATCTATGTTTTCAAAGAAGGGATGATATCATGGAAACCAAGAGAAGAAATGGTGTGGGGGAAAGACAAAAAAAAGTTTGCAATGAACATAATCTGCATATAATTTTGGAGAGTTTATTAAAAAAAGACCTTATGGCTCTGTAGAGTCAAGAGCTATTTGAATAAAAAAAAAATTTAATCATCCGTGTCTCTCAAATTAAAGTATACAAAACCTGAAGGAACTCTAAACCTCAATAAGCAATTATAGCTAATAATTAATAACTAATAATGTCAACTATGGTCACTTTAAAATCTCCTCTCGAATGACTCCAGCAAATAATGCATCATTACCTCATATTTAAAGTTTTCCCTCAGAAAATGGTAGCATGTACTATATTTTTAAAATCTCTTTATGAGAGTACAAAAAGATATGCATATAGTAATTCCGTAAAGAGATTTTTTTTGTGTGTTTAGCTGCTCTGAAACTTACCAAAAGGAACAATGAATACTATCAAATCATTTACACAAGTACATAAAGAACGTAAGGAGAATAAGTGTAATTTAAGATAATTTTAAATTATTAATATTCAACAAAAATATTAACTGAAACTAGTACACCCCAGGAAAATATAAAAATACTCCTTCATTTATTTTTTTATTTTTAAAAAGAAGTCTATTCCCTGAGTTCTGAACCTCACAATAGGCTAAATGATAGGAAGCCAAGTTCCAAAAAAGATTTCTTAGCCTTAACAGCCTCTAAGTTGCATGAATTGGTACATACAACTTCCATAAAACATGAACAATGCTTAAATCAAATCCTCAAAATAGGCAATACTCTCTTAAATTGTCTAGCACTTTTATTTTTAAAATCACATCCATTCCTTTTTGGTTGCTGGTGATATTAGAAATAATCATCAAAACAAATTTCCAGCCCAATGGTATCATTTGAAGATGATGCCGGTAGCATCAGTTGGTCTGGACTCATTGCGATTATCCTCAGCATTCCGAAAACAGCTGGGAAAAGTGGCATTTCCTGTGAGCCAGGCCCACTCAAGGTCCAGCTGCTAGCTCTCCGCTGCAGTTGTCACCAGGATTTCTCTCTTTTTAGACAACCTTTTTCACTGACCTTTTCTTTCCCCCCACTGCAATCTCTTACCCACACATTTTCATTAGCAAACGGTAGAAAGAGCTCAGCCAGAACATCTCAGATTGTAGCACTTGATACAAGGATAGTGGAGCACTTACCAGGGAATCTTCTGATACTTCCATATTGGCTTTGATTTTCATGTTTTTCTTGTGATTTCCTTGAGTGTTGATAGAGCTGCCGGTGAGACAGGAACCCTGAGAACTGCCCTTTAACACATTCCTGCAGGAAGCATTACTTGATCCACTTTCTGTCTGTGGAGCTGCTTTCTTATCAACTCTGCAGGTAGAAAGTGATTCCTCTGATAAGTTACCTTGCTCTTCTTCAATCACTCTCCTTTCCCCAATCTTTTAATATTTAAAGTAACCTCCTTGTAGCTCTTTATCTTTAAACCTTTGAAGGATAACTGTTTCTCACGGGTCTTGGTCAAATCTTCAAATATTCTAGTAGTATGTCAATTTAGATTTGACAATATGGTAATGCATTTTTTATTTTTATAATTACTTGTGGAGAGGGGCAAAACAAAAACCACTGAAGAGTGATTACTAAATGCATTTTTAGCTTAAGAGGGTAAGAAGTATAATTATTTCTGGAATGTTTCCAAGTATATGTTTGCTAGGTATAATCAATGAAAACCACATGCTTTAAAATGTATGTGTAATTTTCTTCCATTTCATGCCATCTGGGTACATTCACAGTTCCTAGTGTAGGTTGAATTTCTATCAACCCTAATAAAACTTACCACTCTTTAATTTCAAAGACCATTGGTTTGGTTAACAAAGTAACATGGACTAAATTATCATTTTATTGCTAACTTTTATTTCATTGTTTAAATTCTGGCTAATGTATAAAAGACTGCTACTATTCATTTCTGCTTGTATGAAAAACACACTTGACTGGCATTTAATGCACAGGAAGCAAACAACTCCCTTTAAGGTGGTGGAGGGACCCCTCTACATTGCTACCTGCTTTTCCAGTGAGTTACCTGTTCAAGAGTTCCGTCATGAAGGTGTCTTTCGTTGAACATGTAACAGGGCTGTGTCTCTTCCTTGGTTCAAACTCCAGTTGGTCGTAAATGTCCTGTGGTGATTTCCAATTACTTTTGCTTTGTAAGCCGCCGACTGGATTATCTGCTGACTTGGAGTCCTTGATAAGCTCATTTTCTAGCTCACACTGTAGTTCAGGCTTCTTTCTCTCTTTTTTTCTTTCTGATTTTAGTTGTTTGTTTGCAAACCCCAAGACTTTTGCGTCTTTCTTTTCCACTTTGGTTTTGGAGACATCCATTTTCCTGCTACTGAGAGCTGGTAGTCTACTCTTCCGAAAACCAAACCAGCTGGCAAAAGACGGCCCAGGCTTCTGCTTCGCTTCCACAGAGGTGGGCTTTGTTTGTACTTGGCCCTTTTCCACATTTTCCTGAATGCACAACATGACCTTTTCTTCGATTGTGGGTGAGAGGGGGGCTTCTGAACTCACAGCATCAGTCACGGTTGCAGAGGCATCTGGATGCCTTCCAGAAGTTTCTAGCTTGGATATACTGCTTGTTTCAAAAGTACTTGGATGCTGAGTCCTCCCTGGGCTCTGCAGGGCTTCAGGGAAGCCTGTTGGGGTGGGTGAGCACCTGTGGTAATCACCATCTGGTGCCCCGAGTACAGCCACACTGGGGCACTCTCTGTGGGCGTAGGCCTGCTGATCTTCCTTTCCAAGTGGGGCGAGGAGTCCTTCGGCCTTTGGAGGGACCCTCAAAGGCAACTTGCTTGGGCTCCCATGCTGACTGGTGGAGCTGCCGGAGCTCCCCAAGGAGCCCTGCCTGGAGGAGGGGTCCCCCAAGGGCCTCCCAGCACTGGGGAGACTCTCCGACATGGGAGCAGAAGGGACCTTGTTGGGAGAGCTTTCTGTGGAAGAGTTCTGCCGGGTAAGAGAATTGCCTCTCTCAGCAGTATTGGTAATGATCTGAGTTCGGACTCTGCCTGGCCCTTCCATGGGGGGTGTGGAAGGCTTGTCTCCTGAGTGCGTGCTGAAGCTCTGGCTGCGGGCCTTGGCGGCATTCATGCCTAGAGCTGGTTTTAGGTGTGGTTTGCTGGAGGAAAGGGATCTTTTCATGGATCTATTACCTACCCCGTCCCTTCCATCACTCCCAGGGACGCTACTTTCCAAGGACTCTTGTAGTGCTGTTTCCAGGGCAAGCCCCTCCGCTAAACTGTCCTGTGCTTGTGAGTCCGGTATGGTCACATTTCTTTCGCCCGCTGTGGTCTCCACGCCTGCCAGATTCTTGGAGTCCCCTGGCTTAGACTTGTTCACAGCCACAGAACTTTTGGAGGCCTCATTTAAACTGTCTTTTTCATGTTTCCCTGGCACGGTGGAACTTTTCCTGAGCAGCTGGGGAGACTTGATGAGACCTTTGAGTCCCACTGGAAGGCGAGTTTTCAGTCCTCTCTCATGAGCACTTTGACAACCATGAGAGCTGTTATGGCTTTTGGAGGGTGATGATGACGACGAGGGACTGCTGACCTGAGATGATGGTGACTCATTTACCCCTAAGAAGGAAGGCTTGCGGGATGTAGAGGCTCTATCATTCAACTGTCCTTTTCTCACTGGAGATACACTTTTGGAGGACGTTATTTCCAGTGGCTCGTGGGTTGAAGGAGAATTCCTGGGAGTCTGTGATCCTGCATCCATCTGTGGGGTCCCAGGTGTTTGACGAGGAGAGGTTTTGGGGACACCTCTCTTTGGAGAGACTTTTGGAGGCCCCAGGGCCATTATGGTGAAGGAGCTGGAGGGGGCATGAGCAGGGCATCTGGTTTGAATTACTGCTTCTGGGGAGGGCATAGGGTGAGTGAAGACAGGCTTTTTGAAGGCCACAGATGGTTTCTTTCTCTGCCCTTCTGTTGTGGCCTGATTAGATGAAATCACTGGAGCAGAGGTTCCTTTCAGCAGAGGGGATTTGAATGGGGTCCTTGCTATTTCACTGGGGAGCCTGGTTTCAGACTTGGTGGATGAAGGTGCTGGTGAATAGTCATAGCTGGGCCTGGCTAGCAGGGAGGCAGACCTGCCTGGAGGGGGCGGAGGAGAAGGGGATTTCGCCCCTGCCTCCAGCCCAGAGCCACAGTGCTCGTCCCTCGTCGGGGGCTCTCCACTGTCATTAGACTCAATGTCAGGCCTTGACCGTGACCCTGGAGTCTGACTCTTGGGGCACTGGACCCAGTCCCTCCTGTTGGGCATTCTGGAGCTGTGCAGAAGTTGGGTGGGATGTTTTGGAATGTGTGGATCTGGTCGTAATTCAAAGAGGGGCCCTGGGGTCTCAGTCTTCATGAACCGTGTGAGTTTCCCAGGTGCTAAGGCTGGTGGTTTTACAAGAGTCACCAGGCCAGAAGAGGGGAGTAGTGCGGTGGCCTCGGGTTCCATTAATTTTGATTTCTGAGGTGAAGACTTGCCCCTGGAAGGAATTTTTGTCAGATTTTGCTTTTGATAGATGCCCACAGGAGCTGAAGACCTGGAGTTACTCTGGCATGATACAGTGTGCGTTGGTTTGACCAGCTTTTGCTGCTGAGAATTTTGTGTCACTGTCCTGGAGCTGAAAGATTCAGTGGACACCCTGGGAACATTATCTACATGATCTTTTGGAATGTTTTTCTCAGTGTCTTCTTCAGACCTTTTTAAGAAAGTATAGTCTCTTGCAGCAGCTCCTGGCTGTAAACAAGCAATTCCCTGAGGTAAAAGTTCAGTATGTTCTGCCTTGGGTCCAGGAGGAGCAGAATTGATGGAAATTTCCTTCCTGGTAACAGTGACAACTCCAGTCTGGTGAGAGCTAAATTCAATGGGCTCACCATCTTCCGCATCAAATATCACAGTAATACATTCTTCTGAGGAAGTCCTTTTTACAACTCTTTGCTGCTTAATGAAACTAAATGTCTTTGGCCTAGTCTCTGAAGGGATGGGCACTTGTTTTTCCTCCTCATCAGGAGACTCAGATAGAGATTTTCCAAACCCCACAAGGACATCCAGGTTCTCTGCGGACTTGCCGGTGTCAGTGGTCAATGACGCATCTGAAGGACTTTTCTCGTCGCTGCTCTCTATGTGCAGGCCATCGAGCGTTTCATTATCGTCAGTGTCTGAAAGCTGGAGGTGGAGAGCCAAGCGGCCGTGGCCTTGGCCTTGTGGTTCCCTCTGTACCTGAGGCACCTGCACACTTGGGCACAGCTTCCTCTCCAAGGGACAGCTGCTGGCACAACTTGTCAGCTTTTCAGGCCTTTCCCTGGGATAAACTGAGGGTGTGCCTTCCAGAAAGTGTTTTCTATTCATCTCCCAGCCAAACAGACTGTCAGAAACACTGTGGGTTAATTTACTGCCATGCGGCCGGTAGCTCTGGTTTGGAACCACTTGGAGCAACGCTAAGGTGGAAGAGTCATCGTCTGCATCATCGTGGGAATCTAGATCATAAACAAATGTCTTGTGGGGCTCCTTGCAGGGGCTCCCCGGGTCAGCTGCTTTGCAGGGGGGATACTCCTTGAGGCTGCTACTTTTAATTCCTGGAGAATATATTCCTTCATTCGAGTTCATGCAGTCTTTATAACCCCATTTGGTTATCAATGATGGGGGTTCAAGTAACACTTTTCGCTTCTGTAGCTTTCTTAGCCCTTCCAAAATGTGGCTTTCCTTGATACGAGTTGGAGGTAGTTCATTTGCAGGACTAGCAAAGCCACTTGGGAGTGAAGAATCAATACTTAGCCTTTTATCCCAGTTTTGTGATGATTGCTAGGAAAGAAAAGTAGACATCAGAAATGATCGAACCACGTAGATCACAAATACATAAAAGGAAAAGTCCATCATGGGACTGAATTTGCACTAGTGGTTGATAAGTATTCACATATAAATGCCTACATTAATTAGCTAATTAATTGATTCACACACTGTGCAGCAAACATTGATTTTGCCAGGTCCTGTGCTAAGCAGCACAGTGATCTAAAGAAATAGAAGGTAAAGACCCTGTCTTCATGGAGCAGAGATCCCAGCAGAGGAGAGGAAACCAGCCATAACTAACTGTGTATCACGGGAGAAAACAAGAAGTGTAAATGTTGTAGGTACTCTGGAGATTCAGAGGAGGGAGGCCACAGACAGGTCTATTTGGAGAAAAGCATATAGAAAAGGTATATATATTTTTCTTTTAAACTGACCTGGCTCTTGAAAGACAGACAGGTTTGCCTTAGGTTAAAGTGGGGGAAATGATTTCCAGGTGGGAGAAATGGGATGGACAAAGACCTAAGTCAGAAGGGACATACAAGGTACATTGAAGTAATGACTAGAAGATGATATGGCCTTATTGTCAAGTGTCTACAAGAGGTACAGAGGGTGAAACTGGAAAGTAAATTGGTCCATATCTTTATACTCACATTTGATAGTTCTATGACTTCATGACTTTACTGGTAGGCAATGGTTATCTATGAAAATTTTCTTAAGTTACCACACACACGCACACCACACACACACACAAACACACACACACACACACACACACACACACACACACACAGAGCAGCTGGGCATTTGCTGTTAGAATCTTATAATAATTATTCACCTACCAAATTTAGAAGGGTCAATTTCCTGCCAGTCACCCTTCCCAAATGCCAGCCTCAGCTTCAGAAAAGTATATGGGAAATGACATAGAGAAAAGACTGTGCTCTATATATTCATATTTTTTTCATAGTATTGCTAGTAAGAAATGGAAGGGCAAAAAAAAGGGTGCTAACATTTACTGAGCTCTTGCTGTATACCAGCCATTTACAGAGTGCTTTCATTCCATCTTCATAACAGGCACTCCATCTTCAGAGACTCATTGATGGGTCTGTTGGAGATCACACAGAAAGAGCTGGAGCAAAGGTTTGAACTCTGGTTTCTGAGACTCCTTCTACAACACTGTCAATTTCGACTCAGTTCAAAAGTGGTCATGAGAGGACATGAAGACGGCCTGGGCAGTCTTGCTCCGGAGACTGCACTCCTAATCGATGCTATACTACTAAATCAAGCTCAGCCCCTTTTCTTCCCTCTACCTTAGTCAGTGTCATAACAGAGATCACAGGTTACCCACACTATTTCTTAAATGGTACTTACAGAGTATAGGGGGCTAACCTAGCGACTTCTTAAGAAGGCTATATGATTAATGGTAAAGAGCTTCAAGGGAAGGATCTGGGTTTCAGAAGTGCACTCTATACCAGTTTTGGCTACTTCAGTCTCCTCCCTTCCCCACACGCTTATGTGTAGAGGTTGAAAAAAAATGTCAGAAACTTCCATTTGAATCTGGGCTTTTTAGTACACTGTAAACATTTGCTTACATTGGAGACATTTTCATGAAAATTACTCTCGTTATCAACAATGCACACATGTATTTGTTCTTAAATCAAATTATAAATTTTCTTTAGAAAATTCTCCACTGTCAGAAATTGCTGGCAATAGATGCTGTTTGGTGATGCTGCCCCAGTTCCTCTTTTCTGTACTCCTTTAGAAATCAGAAGAAATCCCATTAACGAATCTGTGTATTACAGGTCCACCAGACAGCAGCTGCCATAGTGTGAGTTTCTAAGAATTTCCATGATCCTGACAGTCATGCTGACAATAAATAAGAGAAGCCAGGCCAAAGTTCCCCACAAGAGCTTGAAAAAGGTGGATCTGTCTGATCCCCAAGAAGACATGCTCAGCCTCCTTTCTGCCTTTCTGGAGCCTGCCCTGTGCTGCACTGTGACTTGCCCCAGAGTCAGCAGCTGCAAACCTCCCAGGGCCCAGGCTCTTTGCCCAATGAGATTAGCTACATTTCTCCTTCAGTCCTACATAGGAAGTTATAGCATTTAATAACTGGAGAAAAGTCTGGACCAGTCTTGAAGCTTGGGGGTGGGAGAGGCATGAAGGCCCTGTGGGAGTGATGGTGGGGAGGAGCTGACATTTCCCACAGGCAGATCTCTCCTTTGCTGCAAAAGTTGGAAGAGAGTTGCTCTCAGGAAGCAGTGTGGTTGGCTAACAGACGCTGCTGCTGAGGTGCAGGCCTGTGTTTAATGCCCATAGTCCTATTTCTTACCTGGACAAGAGTCTTATTAATTTCTTTTTTCTAAAGGGTGTTCTTAGTTTTAATAGGAGCAAACTGATCTCAATAACTAAAGCAACCTTTCCAGGTTTGAGGCTGATTCAACAAGGCCAGTGTAACAGAATAATTAAGAGTGTGGGTTCTGGAACCTACTGCCAGGTTCTGCCATGTACTGCCTGTGGGATCTTGGGCCAGTCAGTTAACTTAGCACCCCAGTGTCCTCTTCTGTGTAATGGGTAGAATAGGAGAACCTGCTTAATAGGCGATCGGGAGCATTACATGATCTAATGCTCCTGAAGTCCTTAAAAGGCTGCGCTGCATATGGTAATTTCTTACCAGTTAGAGCTGAATTCCTCTGTAGAGCAGGCTAGTGCATTTCGTGCAAGCTTCCTTTCTGTTTCTACACAAGTATTTAAAAAAATATACCTGTGAGCTCAAAAAGTGCAATCAATCACATATTGTTACATGAGTTAATATTCAAATTCATATGATACAAGTTAATTATGTCAGTTAACACTACTCAAGTACCAGCACAAGGTAAGAAACAGCAGGAGTTTCTCAAGTAACACACATTTCAAATGTCTTCATGAATCTGGGTCTGGGTTGCAAGGTCCCTGAGAAACAAGACTGTTCACTGTGAGATGTGATAGGTGCACTGGTACTCTGTGACCATGACAGAGCCTTATTAAGGATCCAGAGAAGAGCCACCTGGGTGTCCATGAAGTGCCTTAAGAACCTTCTTTCTGCTCATTCAGGGGAGAGATTGCCTTAGGACATTAAAAACTACTGTAATTGGACGAATTCCAGCCCCAAAATGAAAGAAAGTGAAAAGGCTTTGAGAGGGAGAGAGATGGAGGTGTGAGAGTGAAAAGAGCAGAGCGGGGGGCCCTGGGAGCCAGTGATATTCACAAAGTGAGGAAACATCCCTGACCATCTTCACAGTCTGTTCCGAACTAGGCCCTGAGCGCTCATTATTCAGAGCGCCTAACAACTCCTTAGAGGGAGCAATTTTGATAATGCGGCAGGCTCTGTACTTTGCATTGGAAGTCTGAGTCCAAGGGAATAAGCCCTAAACGCAAACTTGAAATCTTCTTCTGAGTTCTTGTTCAGAGGACGACAAAGCTATTCCCTCATCAATATCTCCTGGGAGTTCTGGATTTTTCTTGGTTTCTACACTGCTAAAACCATGAACTAAATTTATACAAATGGTAGAAAAATGACCTCCAAATATTCTGATCTGGGGTTTCTATGCTTGTGTGCTCTTTCCTTTTCTCCAACATTAGGAAATGGATAAAACAGCTATTTCAAATATGTCCCTTACATCAGTGTACAGAGAAGTCCACTCAAAGCATGAAGGAATCTCCAGCTGTGTGAACCCACTGTGCAGATGGGATCAATCTAGTAGTAGTAATTGTTAAAAATCCCGGTGGGCCAGGCACGGTGGCTCACGCCTGTAATCCCAGCACTTTGGGAGCCAAGGCGGGAGGATCACGAGGTCAGGAGCTCGAGACCAGTCTGGCCAATATAGTGAAACCCTGTCTCTACTAAAAATACAAAATATTAGCCGGGTGTCGTGGTATGAGCCTGTAATCCCAGCTACTCAGGAGGCTGAAGCAGGAGAATCATGTTGACCTGGGAGTCAGAGGTTGCAGTGAGCCAAGATCGTGCCATTGCACTCCAGCCCAGGAGACAGTGTGAGACTTTGTATCATAAATAAATAAATAAATAAAATCCTGATAAAGGAACTCTTGGTATTTATGTAAGTAGAAATATGCCTACCTACACTGAAGTTGTGGTCTGAGTCATCTCATCATGCTGCCCTCCAATTTATAGCCAAATAGTGTTTTACGAGGCTGTGGCATTGATGAAAAGAGGTCATTATAATACATGAGCAGGGACTCAGCAAATGGTGGTTTCCTTCTTTTCTTTTTTTTTTTTTTTGAGATAGAGTCTCACGCTGTCACCAGGCTGGATCGCAGTGATGCAATCTTGGCTCACTGCAACCTCCGCCTCCCGGGTTCAAGTAATTCTCTTGCCTCAGCCTCCTAATAGCTGGGATTGCAGGTGTGCACCACCGCACCCAATTAATTTTTGTTTTTTTTCAGTAGAGACGGGGTTTCACCATGTTGGCCAGGATGATTTTGATCTCTTGACCTCGTGATCCGCCCACCTTGGCCTCTTGAAGTGCTGGGATTACAGGCGTGAGTCACTGCACCCAGCTATTCTCCTTCTTACCTTCCCAACCGCCCTCCACCTCCATGACCAAATCCTAACAGAAGAGGATTCTTTTCTGGTTCAGCTTGATGCCCTTGTGCCTTGAAAGGAGTCCTCACCCTTTTCCTGAGGTTCTTCCCATCGTGCCACGTGTAGGAGGAGCCACTGGAGTACTCGCTGCAGGTGCTTGAAAGAGACAGTTCGCTGCTGCTGCTGTAGCTGTTTCGAGGACAGAGATGACCAGGGATGACAGCCCCCAAGCCAGGGCATTTCAAGGCTGATTTTGTATTCAGTTGGTGTTCCTGAAAAAGCAGGACAGCTCTGAGCAAGGGCTTAGGTCAGAGAAGAGTAAATGTCAACAGAGCCTTATGGTGAGGTAGGTGGGAATAGAGATGGTCTTCACCTTATGTCAGCGGTACATTTGATAAACCCATGGTAGTTGGAAAGTCAGCTGAAAATGTACTCAATACACATATCCCACAGAACATCACAGCTCAGCCCAGCCTACACTCACAATAGCCTACACTTGGGCAAAATCCTCTAACACAAAGCCTGTTTTATAATAAACTGTTGAATATGTCATGTAATTAATGGAATACTGTGCTGAAAGTGAAAATCAGAATGGTTGTATGCGAGCTCATAGTACAGTGTCTACTGAATGTGTATTTTGCCTTCCTCATAAAGTTGAAAAATCCTGTCAAATCACCCTCAGCTGGGGATTGTCCGTATAGTATGGTGTGATAGTTAGAAGCAAACTTTGGAGTCAAATCTTAGGCTCAAATCTTGGCTCTACCTCTTACTAACTGTGTGGCTATAGGGAAACTATTTACTCTCCTACAGCCACACTTTTATTTCAAAGAAAACCATGACACTATTGCTTATCTTATAGGGTTATTGCAAGGAATAAACGAGGATCTAGTTGTGAAGCACATCACAGTGTCTTGTCTACAGTAGGTGCTCAATTATTACAAGCTGCCATCATTATTAGGCAAAAGTACCACAACGGTGGTCTTCTTTTACCTAGCCATACTGGTGAGAATATCAGATCAGTATCAAAACCTGACTCTAATGCTACAAAAGGACAAAGAGTCACATCTGACTAGAGGGTTCAAGAGCATGCAAACTGGCTGTGAGTCTAATGGTCTGGATCCTGGGCTACGCACTGCCACTAAGCATGCACTCTTGAGCAAGGAAGACTAACTTCTATGGACTTTCATGTCTTCTTTTTAGAGGGTGCAGCTCTCTGAGATTTCTGCTATAGTGTCTGCTGGCTCTGATGGCACCATTCTAAGTCAACAACCAGATGCCCACTGCCTATCTGCACTACCTCACAGTAAGCCATGACACCAAACTCAGGTATCATGAGCCTCCACTATAGATATAACAGGGCTTTTCATATCCTGTCCTTGTTCCCACTTGGCTGTCCACATAGTAATAACCCTCACATCAAGTAGATCTGGGTTCTGGTTCTGGGTTCTGAAGATTCAGGCTGTTAGAATTCCACTGCTTCTGCACAAGGCAAGGTGACAAATAAAGTTGTAAACATCCCAGCACATCCTGACAGCCACATTACAGGCCCCTCATGTAACAGATGAAGCTCTACAAACTGGACAGGCTAAATTAATTTACATCCCGACCACTGAGAACAGAATCTCTCTATTACCATCCAATTCCAGTCTCCTATTTATATAAAGCTTTGTCTCAGAAACTCTTTGATGGGAAGCCATCTGTCTTTCTGTCACTTGCAGAGTGGCAAAGCCTCTCTTACTTATACAATTTATTGACACTTTATGGGTGCCTTTCAGTACCTGAGTACTTATCACTGTTTTCCAAATGCAATTCCAACTGACGGTGACTAAAAGCCAGCTTGGGGAAGGAAGGTAATGATTATCCTACAGTACTTGTAGTAAATACTAAACCCCTACGTCAGTATATAGGGCATGTTTAATTTACTCGCTAATCAATATCTATAGTGCTTAATAACATGAGATTTTCAGTATTAGGCATCTGCCTTACTATCAATACTTCATTTTTGCTGCATAACAGTCTCTTTAAGTGATCTAAAAATGCCAAGAAATTTTACTACCCTATTTCTTCCCCCTGAAATTTGGCTCTAAATATCCGTGAAAGGAGAAACTTGTCTTAAAATGGGGCTTTCAGCAATATCGATTGATTTATGACCTTGTTTATTGCCGGATGTAACTTAGTTAAGGGGAGTTCATATTTGTATCTTCACAGATGCCGAAAACCCATGGGTCTGCTGCAGAGTAGCGACTGCCATTTAAGCTTCAGCCCCTGTGTGCACCTGGAATGCGCTCCAAACAAACTTTCAGAAATATCTCAGCAGGCTCCACTCCTACTGTGTGCTTTCTGTTTTCTCCATTCTGTCCTCTCACGTTTTGTTGTTTAAGTAAGCAGCGTGGTAGTTGTTATTTAGAGCTGCCTCTGCCCTGAGAGATATGTCTAGTCTCCAGAGAGAGAGAGAGAGAGAGAGAGAGAGAGAGAGAGAGAGAGAGAGAGAGACTGTCTGTGGTCCCATGAGGCTGTCCAGATCTAAACTCCAATGGCCTTTCTGCACTCTGCCTGGATTTGGTTACACGTTACATTCTACCTTCTCGCAAGGTATTCAGGAAGGCTTGCATGTGATTCTCTTTGCCCTTCCTGCTTGTTCTTCCCACTACAGCTATTAAAATTATACCTATATTTGCAACTCAATTCACAGGACTCCTTTAATGTAATAAGCACCCTTGCTCACTCACGTCCACAGGTATACCTCCTGTGTAGATGCTGGGGTAAGATGACAGGAAACTAGGACTCAGAAGATGGGTTGCAGTGAGAAGGAATTCCTGCTTCTCCCTTGGCCTGAACTTGAGATGCCCTGATGTGATGGCGGACACGTGAGGGAGGTGAAGAAGGCCTGTCACTGTCATATGGGAGCAGGCAGGGGCAAGGGTGGTTAAGCAGAGAGGTGTCCTCTAAGACAGCTTTTCACACTTTAATGTGAACTGAATCACCAAGGGATCTTGTTAAAATGCAGATTCTGATTCAGTAATTCTGAGGTAGGACCTGAGATGTATGTAGTATTTTTAACAAGTTCCCAGGTGTTTCAATGCTGCTATTCTGTGACCCGTGCTTTGCACAACAAGCCTCTAGGAGAAGCTGTTAAGCCTGTCTCTTGTGTGGGTTCCCTAGCAGCACATTGTGGTATCTTGCAGTCTGACATGGGCTGTGCTGAGCCGGACAAAGGGAATGGCTGAGCCTGCCCACAGGCACCTGAGTTAGGGAGAGTGTCTGTGGTGCTGTACCAGTGGTTACAAAGTAATTCCCTGCAAAGAAGAGGAGGCAGCCACTCCTTTCTACTGAGAAATTCACCCACCTTCCTCCACCTTGGAAAATCAATGTTTGGACTTATAAGGGATGCAGAATCCCTGACATCCTGGCTGCAAACTGAGCTCTTTTTTTCCTACAGTTTCCTTCATCAGCATGTGATTATCATGTAGGATTATCTATTCCAGTGAATAACTGTTCTGTGGTTGAGTACTTGAACTCCAAGGCCATTGATGAGGTTTAAATTATAGCTTTCACTTGCTAGCTCTTTGAACTTGGGAAAATTATTGAACCCCTCTGTGACTCAGTTTCTTTCTTTGTAAATGAAGATAATGAAAGCAGCTACTATGTGGAATAATTGTGAAGACTGAACAGTCCCTGACAAATGCTAATGCTTAGGGACTTTTAGGTGGGTGCTATTACTGAAAATGTTATATATACATATGCTGGGCATGGTGGCCCACATCTGTAATCCTAGCACTTTGGGAGGCTGAGGCAGGTGAATCGCCTGAGGTCAGGAGTTCGAGACCAATCTGGCCAACATAGTGAAACCCCATCTCTACTAAAAATACAAAAAAAATTAGCCAGGCATGGTGGTATGGGCCTGTAATCCCAGCTACTTGAGAGGCTGAGGCAGGGGAATTGCTTGAACCAGGGAGGTGGAGGTTGCAGTGAGCTGAGATTACACCAGTGTACTCTAGCCTGGGTGACAGAGTGAGACACACTCTCTCTCTCTCTCTCTCTCTCTCTCTCTCTCTCTCTCTCTCTATATATATATATATATATATATATATATATATATACACACACACACACACACACACACACACAAACACACACACACACATACACACACACGTATCTTGGCTCTTCAACTAAGCCATCAGTTAGTTCACAGTCTCCCTGTGGGGCCCCGTTTTACACTTTCTGATGCCCTATCATTCTCTGATACCTGGTGCATAAGTGGTAACTGCATTAGGCAATAGCCAAAAGTGGATGCACCTTGTTACCTGGGATCACTGATGTGAGCTTCTGGTTTCTGGGGACATATTAGTAGAGCCCTTTCTCAGGGATCATTTCCACCTTTGCTGTGGTTTGCTGTGGGTGTGGCATGGTACTACATATTAAGAGAATAGAAGAGGGCCAAACGAACAGAGATCTTATGCTTGTTCCAATATTGTTAGCAGGCACTGTGTACAAACATTTCCTGTGTTATCTCATTTAATCCTCACCACAACTCTCTAAACTAGAAAAGAAATATCATTGCCCTCTTTTTCTAAATGGGAAGACTGAGGCATTGAGGTTTTAATACCTTGCCCAAAGTCACCCCATCAATGTAACATTCTGATGCCCAGCCCAAGTCGGAACCATTATGCCATAATGGCAAGTCAGGCCGCTGACAATGAGCAGAACTCCCAGAGATACACAGAACCCCATGAATCCCAGTGAGTTCTCATTGGTTTTTTTTTTTTTTTTTTTTTTTCTGAGATGGAGTCTCGCTCTGTCGCCCACTGGAATACAGTGACACAATCTTGGCTCACTACAACCTCTGCCTCCTGGGTTCAAGCGTTTCTCCTGCCTCAGCCTCCTGAGTAGCTGGGATTTTGGCACATGCCACCACACCTGGCTAATTTTTGTATTTTTTTTTAGTAGAGTTGGGGTTTCACCATGTTGGTCAGGCTGGTCTCAAACTCCTGACCTTGTGATCTGCCTGCCTCGGCCTCCCAAAGTTCTGGGATTAGAGGCATGAGCCACTGCATCCGGCAATAATGATTATTTTAAAAATTCTTCATCAAAAATGCATATTAGCTTTTATTGGAACATTATCTTAATTACGTTGATTTAATAGGCAAAAATATATCCTGTCTTCTGCACTATCCAAAGTGAATTTTTCTCATTGTTTATTTTAGATTACCCTTCTGAATGGTTCATATACTTGAAACATTCTTACTGTGAGAAATGCAGTATAAAAACTACAATTTTAGTTAAAAAATAGAGATATAGAATGAAGCCAACAATTTCATTCTTCTCATTTTTAAATAAAAACTCTGCACTTAAAAAAAACTCTTGACCTTAAGGCCATATTATAGACTGGATGCCATTAAGTCTTTATGAATGTTTGAAGTGACAACATTCCACTGAAATTTAATTCAAATAGACTTCAGAATATTTACATTTAATGGTCTATCTACACTGATAGAATTATTCAGTAAAATTTAAAAAAAACAGTTATCTACAAATGTTCATGTCATTGTTTTAAGCCTTACATTTTTCATTATATATTTGTGTTTTTTCAAGTTACTCTTTTTACGTCAATGAGAGTCAAAAAGCCATACTGGTTAAAGTTTTGTCAAATAAGCACAAAGCTAACCCCAGCTAGAGAAAAAAAAGTGCAGAGCCCATGAATTTTTAAAAGTTCATACATAATATATCATAAAAGTAGGATGAATAATATGGGATGTGGGTTTTAATAAAAAGCTCCTTGACCATTTCTCAGAGACTCTGAGATGTAATCAATATCCAAAAAGGTATCTTGGGGACAGAGCCAAGATTTATGATATTTTTGCCAAGAATGACGCTTTCTGCTTACTATATCAGCTGGGGGACATGATATTGAATTTCAGAGAACACAAGAAAGGGAGGTATTTTTATCTGCCTGACAACGCTTCAAGGATGAACTTTATGGTTCGCTTGTGACATCATATTTGATGGAAGGAAAATAACAACCAAAACAAGTGTTCTGAAGGCAACTGGGAAACTCACGTGCAGCTCAGCATCAGCTCGTGACTGCGTCAGACTTCGGCTTCTTTCCACCTCTGAAAGCAAATCTCCGGAT
This sequence comes from Saimiri boliviensis, assembly GCF_048565385.1. NCBI lineage: Eukaryota > Metazoa > Chordata > Mammalia > Primates > Cebidae > Saimiri > Saimiri boliviensis. The sequence goes on from NC_133453.1 coordinate 122,544,329, forward strand.
GAAAGATCCAAGAGCCGTGAGTGGAGTTTCTGGGTAAAACCAAGCAGAAACATGGAATAGGGATAATTTAATTGTTTGTTTCAAAATCCTGCCTTAGACAGTTAAATCTCAAAAGAGTTAACATTTCCAGATTAAATAATACATGTCCTGATTAAAAAAAGTTTATTCTAGTTTATCAGTGTTCCATAGACGTATATGTATGTATATATGCAAATTATATTTTGTAAATAATAATCATGCTTTCACAGTCTGTCAGTCTGCCTTGGAAAATATGTAGTAGAAAAATATCAGTAGTAGTTAAAATAAGTAGTAGAAAAACTATGAATACCCTGATATATTTATTGGCTACTATGAAAATTAACATTTGATATTCACATTACGGAAACCAGTCGCCAAGTTCACCTTATTATGTTGAGCAGTGGTTAAAATGTGAGCAGATAATTATAAAAGTGACCTTATTTCTAAACAGCATTGATCTTGTGAAATCTTCCCTTGGACACATTTTAACTCAAAGTCATTAATGTCATCTGTTAGGAACAATTAATGTGAATAGAAAATAATTGCATTGGGGATCTGGGGACTACGAGGAATTTGTACATTAATATTCACGTGCTATTCAATTATATACTGAATTCTTTATTTCAGTTTTGTTTGGGAGGCCTGCTAAGCCAGAGACATTTCACTATATTAATCTTTATACTAATTACTAAGGCTTTTCTGTGGACTTTAAATTTGATCTGTTTAATTGCAAATACAATAAAACTCATGATTTATGCCTAATGTTTCTGCTAGGCTGATGGCATTCTGAAAATGGCACTTATAGCCTGGTTTGTCTTGGTTACAATTTTTGTAGCTTCAGATGCTAAAAAAAAATCTAACCGAGTAAGTAAATAATGCGGCTAAGCGTGCCTCTTTCACTTCTGAAAAGTTTTCCTACTCCTTTTGCTCCCTGGAGAGATCCTGCTACACACTGATGCTGATCCAAGAAATGCCTTTGCTTCTTTGCAGCTAAGCGATACTAGAATCATCTTAGAGTGCAGGACTGTCCCCACGGGTCACTCTGTCCCAGGATATCTACCATGTAGTCAGCAGGGACGACAAACTCCACTCAAATGAGCCACATTCTGTCTGTTCCCCATTTGACTCTCTGTAGGCTGAACTTCTGTGAGAGCCCTGAGTACTTGGTTAGTTGATGATTCAATAAGCATTTATGCAGCACCTACGGAAGGATGGCTCTGTGGCAGGGCACTGTTCTAGCCTTCTGCAAGGGGAAGGGTATTTTTTTCTGCTGTGGGTTGACCAGTTCCCCTTCTCAGTGGTTCTTCAAATTGTGTGTCTGTGGAGGTCCTTTCACAAAAAAAAAAAAAAAAAAAAAAAAAAAAAAAAAAAAAAAAAAAAAAAAAAAAATTTCTAAACTGGTTGCCTGTTGCTTTGAAAATCCAAATTTCTGCAGCAGAGCTAAGACCTCTGTACGTAACCAGAACCATGACATTGTTTATGGACAGTTTTTATAATCCTAAATTCCCTCTAGAATCTGACTTTCCTGGGGGCAAAGATAGAATTTATCTCATCTTGTAATCTCCAGGACCTGATAAAATACATCATAGTTAGTAAGTAGCCCATTAATGCTTGTTGTAGTCTATAAACAAAAAGATGTTTTTATATTTTACCTACCCATATTATAAGTTTTCAAGATTGAAAGACTGCCAAAAGAATTACAATATTGTGAGACCTAAGAATACATTTATCAATATGTAAACAGGACAAGAAGTTACGGGAAATGACATTCAACAAAAGAAATGATTTTGAGTGGTATATCATGTGATTTGAGAGAAGAGGTCTCAATGGATTAGCTATCTGACTTATGCAGTTCATGAATGCACTTCACTATTACTTCTCAGATATGTGATGTCACCCTTTTGCCTACTGCATGAATATATGCATCGAAAGACCTGCCCTCATCTATGCTGCTTCAGTGCCTTTTATCCAAATGGGTCCCTTCCCTACACTGAAATAGGGAAGGTGAAGGTTTGTGTGGGAGAACCGAGATGTCCTGGGGCAAGGGCCAGGAAACCTGAGTTCTAGTCCTGTCAAAGGCACATGTTTTAAAGGATCTCAGGAATGTAAATAAACCTCTTAGTCTCAGATCCCTCATCTGCTAAAGAAAGATAGGAAAACTTAAACCAGAGCTACCATTTGACCCATCAGTCCATTACTAAGTGTGTACCCAAAGGAAAATGAATCATTCTACCAAAAAGACACATGCACACACATGCCCATTGCCATGCTATTTAAAGTAGCAAAGACATGGAGTCAGCCAAGTTGCCAATAAATAGTGGATTGGATAAAGAAATATGGTACATATATACCACAGAATACAGCCATAAAAAATAATGAAATCATGCCCTTTGCAGCAACACAGATGCAGCTAGAGGAAGCCATAATCCTATGTGAATTAATCCAAAAACAGAAAATCAAATACTGCATGTTCTCACTTATAAGTGGAAGCTAGACATTGAGCACACGTGGACATAAACATGGGAACAACAGGCACTGCAGACTAGTAGATGGGGAGAAAGAAAGGGAGGAATGGGTTGAAAAACTACTTAGTGGGTACTATGCTCACCACCTGGGTGATGGAACCTGTATCCAAAACCCAGCATCATGCCATATATCCACGTAACAAAGCTGCACATGTACCCCCGAATCTAAAATAAAAGTTGAAGTTAAATAAAATCCCTAACAAAGTCACAACATCCAATGACAGAGTTACAGGCATTAATAAAAACATATTTTCTGAAAAAAGAAAGAGGGAAGTGACTGTTTAATCCACTAGCACAGGTGGAGAGTGGCCCCGTTACAGTAAGAAGGGGCAACATGTAGGATCATATGCTGAAATTCACACAGGCCAGTTTATTGTTATGCCTAACAGTTGGTGGTAGGTAATTTCTTAGATAATAAGGTATAAATGAATCACTCATTGTTATAGTTTTCATACATAGAAGGCAAATAAAAATTGATTTAGAATAAAATACAATCCACTTACATTCTTAAAAAACAATTTAAAATTTTAATTATTTTATTTGAAAAATTTTAAATAATTAGGGTACATAATAGTTGTTTATATTTATGGGGGTGTATGTGAGGTTTTGATACAGGTATATAATGTATAATGATCAAATTAGGGTACCTGGATTACATATCATCTCAAGCATAAAAAAATCTACTTTTATGTTAAAGCTATAGGCAAGGAAATGGTACGTAAATATCACACAACCTCACACAACTTCCCTTAAATAACAACTATGAAACACACAACCCCATAGAGACTACATTTCTTATGACAAGAATTTTTATAATAGGCTTATATTTTCACCATATATACATATATATTATACATAGATATATGTGTATAGCATCACTTTTATACCGATACTGCATTACCTGTGCTTAAATGAAAAATAGGTAGAATGTATACATGAGAAACTTCATTAAGTCACTGTCAAAAAGAGTGTAACTGACATAAGAGGTCCATGACCTCAAGAGGAGCCCTGTAGCTTAGAGTGCAGATTCTCTATCACATACCCATCTATGGTTCATATTTACTGTTAGTGTTCATCTGAATAAAATCTCATCAGAAATACTTTAAACTTCTTATCTTTAACCTGCAAATCCAAATGAATCCTGGAGTGAGACATACTTGTTTTAGACATCAAAAGTAGCAGGACTACTCAGCATAGTTATGAAACAGGCTTTGTGTCATCTGTCACCCTGGCTCAGTAACTGAGATTCGACTGAGTTTCAGAGACAGAGACTCCTAATTTCACACATTTTCAAACTAGAAGTAAATGAGAGTCTTTTTTACTCAAATGCTTCCTTTGATGAGGTGATGGTCTAACCCTCCCTGTCAGAGCAGCTTCACTGTCTCTCTCATGTGCTCCTCTCCTGTCTGAGTCGATCTTTTGTCCATTTTCCCATGGCACAGTCTCCTCTTTCTGCTCCTAGATCTTGTCCAGTATTCAGGACAACACTGAAACCCTCCCTGTAAAGTCATTTATCCTCACTAACCCACAGTGGATTCCCTGCCTTGAGGGACTGGACTGCCTCCCATTTTGTTCCTTTATCCAAAGTGCACTCTTACTAAACTGTTCTCTGTATAGGTTTTATCTTCCTAACAGGATGATCAGCTCCGTGAAAATGCAGGCCAATCCCTTCATTTCTACATTGTCCCAGCGGCAGGGACAAGCCGGGTGTCACGACACCTCGGGAACGTTGGCACTATTCTTTCTGGGCACATGGTTGGTTGACTGCATTTCCCAGCCTCCTTTACAGTCAGGTGTGCCCACATGACATGGTGAGTTCTAGCTCATGGAGCCTGAGCAAAAGTGACACCTGCCCTTTCTTGCCTGGCCCAGGAACACCTCCTTCGTATAGTCTTCCGAGCTCTTCCCCTTCCACTGGCATGATGAAGTCAACTTAGTCCAGCAACGTTGGAATCACCTGTCAAAGATGAAGCCAGACAGGTAGAAGGAATTTGGCTTCTTAAATTGTCAACTCAAGAAAGCCACTCTGGGAAGAGAAATGTGGTTTTTGGACTTGACATGAGGAAGATATCAACTTATGCTGAATTTGGGTCCTGATTCATTTGGAGTTTATTATTACTGCGGACAGTGACCTGGCTGACATAGCATACAGCATACAGGGTAGCCACTCAAGAAATATGCATGTTTCTATGTATATATTTCATATGTGTACATACATACACACATGCACATATATACATGTATTAACACATGTATATATAGTGGCTATGTTAACAGCCTAAGGTGACACCTCACTGAAGATTCTAGCTTCATAGGAAAGAGATTTGCTTTCTGTCACTATATATGCAAGGGCAGGGGTTGGGGGATTGTGCAAAGAACTAAGATGTATTGCAATTTATAGCAGAATGCATGCCTCATACCAGTGTTAAATACCAAGCTAAGCTTTGGAGACCTGGCCATGCCAGGGCAGTCAGTGCCTGAACCATACATGGGGTCAGCAATATTTGGTGGGTTAACTTGTCTTCATTCAGTCAGTTTCACATTCTCTGTGCAGTTCCGTTTCTGTAATTCAAGGCAGAGAAATGCCCCCCTCAGCAGACTGTGCCAAGCAAGGATTGGCTGTCCTTTATCTGGCAGAATGAAGGTGGAGTGGCCCCTTCAGGGTGGTAATGACTGATTCTGCAGCTCTCCAGTTCATGATGGCAGCAGAGACTGGAGACTGAGGAGCATTTGAGCCTTTCAGAGCTGCGCTGGAGGGCCAGAGTTTTTTATTTCATTTCTCTCTTCAGTTCCTCAGATGCTCAGTGAAAGCTTATTGCATTTAATAGAATTCTGCCTCTAGATTTTTACTCAGCACAATGATGATGTCTTAATTTTAAGTCAGTGATTGCTAAGGCCAGGAAGACACTGCTTCCTTATTTACTGATGCAAGTTGAGGTTAAAAACATGGCGTATCTAAGAAATTTGGGCAATATAAGAAACCATGCTGGACAAATCAAGTAAAATAGATTGATGAGCAGCTTTTGCATTTACTGACGTATTTCCTAAAGACTGAAAAGAGATGTGTGAATTTTCTCATATTAGGATTTCAGAAGTTATTAACTCAGCTTTAGAAGTAGAGAAGAAAGTACAAAAGGCATCATTTCACCATGGCTCCCTTCTCTTCATTCAGCTTTGGTGAGAGAATTAATTTACCACCATAAGCATGCATATAATTATTTTCCCCTCTAACTTTTTCTCTTTTATTTTGAAACATAGTCTCACTCTGTTGCGCAGGCTGGAGCACAATGTTGTGATCTTGGCTCACGGCAACCTCTGCCTCCCAGGTTCAAGTGATTCTCCTGCCTCAGCCTCCTGAGTAGCTGGGACTACAGGTGTGTGCCACCATACCTGGCTAATTTTTTGTATTTTTTGCAGAGATGGGGTTTCACCATGTTGGCCAGGCTAGTCTCAAACTCCTAACCTCGTGATCCACCCACCTCAGCCTTTCAAAGCACTGCGATTACAGACATGAGCCACTGCACCTGCCCCCCGCTAATTACTAAAAGCCAAATATCTGTACAAAAGAGAAGTTTTAACTGTTCAGGACCTGATCCAAGAGAAGGGATGCCAACAGCTGCCTTGGCCGTTCCTGTCTGTCTCGGTGAGTTCTGCCTGCTCGCGCCCACTGTCTCGCTGTGTTCTGCCACACTCTGTCACCTTAGCTGGCTGCTTATTTGCACCTGGCCTTGTGTAGGGATCACTTCCCTCAAATCTAGTGGCATGGATGCTGGGCTGATTTCTCAGATAAAGAACTTACTGCTTTTTCAGCTTTAGTTTTGTTTTCAAATCACCTCCACTTCGGAGGGCTGATCTCACTTCACAGCTTCTAGAAAGCTTCCTAGAGCCCCATTCCTGCTCCCTCAACTCTGTCGTAGGTGGGCCCTGGGCCCAGAGTTTGATTCGATTTAAGCCTAGCACAAGGGAAGCAAGTCTGGAATGAGTTATTAAGAAATCTCCTGAGTATCCTTTGATATTGCTAAAATCTTCCCATTTCCTGTGAGTTCACCTTTCTAGAGGATTTGGTGCATGTTTCAGAGAAGCATTTTAAATATGACCCTGAATAGACATAAGCAGGTAAATAAGCTTTGTTCTGTCTGTTGGGTAATAAGGCAGTTTCACAGATATGCATAAGGATCTCTAGAAGAAAGTTCCAGGAAATTTTCTAAAATAGCTTAGAGTGTGATGAAAATAATTTTTCTACAAACACCAAATGATCTTCTATAAAAACTCCAAAGTTTTACCTTATTCACATACTAGACTTACATTTTTGTCACACTCAGAAAGGTGATTTTTCATCAGCCCTTCCAGAATCCCATCAGAAGAGATTGTGGCAGATCCCTGGGTTCACATTTCACAAGTTTCATTCTATTCCATTAAGAATTTATTATAAAACTGAACATTACATAACTGTATATTATATAACTGAGTATGATATGGTCATTTCTTAGATTCACAAAAATTTGAGACCAGGACAAAATCTTTTTGGATAAAAGCTGATGTTTAATTAATTATGTCATTATTTCCATTTTGGGATACAAAGATAAAACATAATATCTGCATTCAGCCATCCTGCTGACATGACAGTGTGCCTTCTGAATGTTCTCCTAGAGGCCCTCTAAAAAAATATGTCCATCATAATTTGATCTCACTTCAGTGTCTGAAATTTTTATAGCTAATTTTTTAAGCCACTTGCAACAGTCCTCGTTGCACTTATTATTTTCCCTGACAACCTCTAGACTTGCCTTGCGTATCAACGTTTAGCTGCCCTGAGTGCCTTCTGTCTTGCTCTGGATGGTGCCTTGGAAAACGACACGGCTCTATATTCTCTTTTCTACTTCTCCAGGACCGAGGGTTATAAAATGCTTTTGAGGCCGGGCGCGGTGGCTCAAGCCTGTAATCCCAGCACTTTGGGGGGCCAAGGCGGGTGGATCGCGAGGTCAAGAGATTGAGACCATTCTCGTCAACATGGTGAAACCCCGTCTCTACTAAAAATACAAAAAATTAGCTGGGCATGGTGGCACGTGCCTGTAATCCCAGCTACTCAGGAGGCTGAGGCAGGAGAATTGCCTGAACCCAGGAGGCGGAGGTTGTGGTGAGCCGAGATCGCGCCATTGCACTCCAGCCTGTGTAACAAGAGTGAAATCCTTCTCAAAGAAAAAAACAAATAAATAAATGCTTTTGAAACAATTATTCCACAACTGTATTCAAAACCTTCTTCAAGGTTCCCACTACCATGACAGCCTGATTGTCCAGTGGCTTCCCTAAGGGAACAGCATTTGGTTTGGTGATTAGAAAGATTATTCATGGTCTCTGCAGCTTAGACTCACTACAGCATCTCATACCTGTCCTATCTGCTGCAATTTCATTAACAGTGCCCTGAGGCCCACAGGGTGAGCACCAGTGGGAAGATGAATGAGGATGAAAACAGCAGACCTTGCCCTCAAGAGCCTCCACTCTAACTAGTCCTACAGGAAGCATTTATGAAGCATCTACTATGTGCAGAGTCATAACTATGAGCTATGAGAGACTCAAGGAAGCTCATTAACAGAGCTGACAATATCCCTGAGTACACCAAACACTCAAAGGAGAACAAAATACAAGAATTCTTACAGCGGAACATGCAAACAAGATCGCAGTAGAGTAAGGGCACCATGCAGATAGAGGTGGTGGAGGCCAGTGTATTAACCACACAGTTAAATATATAAGAGAATACTCTATGCAGTAGGAACTTAGCTCTTCCTGCAGAGCTCCCAAATCTCTTGAAGTCTTTACCAAAAAAAAAAAAAAAAAAAAAAAAAAAAAAAAATTCAGACATAACAGCAAAGTGACAGAATGTTGAGAAAAAGGACAGAAGGTTAAGGTTCCCATGGCAGGCCAGTCAGACCTGTGGGCAGGCAGACAGCCGAAGAGCGACTTGCATTTGCTTGCCAAGCCTGACTCTCTGAAGCTTCCCTTTTGTCTTCTTCTGTGAATATGATCTAAGGGAGGAAGTGATTCAGCACAGCCTGAGCCTATTCTGGGATCTAAGAGACACAGGAGTGCCCTGAAATTTCCATTTTCATCACTAATTACTTTAATAGGTACTTTAATAAGTGCTTTCCAATTGCCCCTGCTGTTTTGTAAAATTATCTACACTGCATTTTACATTTTTAATCAAACTTTATTTTTGAAAGTTCTGACTTTCTGAAGCTTTTGCCTTTTACATGTGGGGGAACAGATTTTTTCCCTCTGATTTCAGCAAACTAAAAGGATTAGTGGGGGAAAAACCCCAAAACTTGACCTATTTTTATCAGACCTATTGGAAGCTCCCTTGATGGTCACTGGAGTTCAATGTACCACTTATTAGGAAGAAATGAATTACCATTTGCTCTGTGGGGGGGAAAGACACTCTGTGAACTTCTTTCTCTAATTTTATCTCACAAAGCTGTCATCTTAGTTTTTAGAGATGAAGAACCCAAGACGACAGAAGCAAAGGAATACACATATTCCAGGAATCAGGAGAGCCAGGATTCTCTCCCAGACCTGCCTTCCTTCTAAGTCCAAGCTATTCCTACCACATTCTGCTTGCTTTTTCTATGAAGGGAGGGACTTGATATCATCATTGATATCTTTTACAAGGCAAATCCTATTGAAGTAGCTTATTTCTGCCTAAGTTTTAAGCCCACAATTTGAGCAACTCCCACGAAATGAACTATGTTGCCTTGGTGATTTTCCTTCCCAGTTTCCGCTTTAGAGGCAGATAATTGGTAAAGAAACAACAATAATAACAGCAACAATAATAGCTGTGAACACTTACCGAGCTCTTTTTAGCACTAAGTATGTGTTTCACATATGTTATCCTTTTAAATCCTCATTACGATCTACAGTAAGAACTAATATTATCATCTCTGTCTTGCAGGTGAAAAAACCGACATAAAGAACTAAAAAAAATCTTGCCTAATGTTACATAAATAGTAGTCGAACCCTGGACATCTGACTGCAGAGTTCATGCTCTTAATTCTACCCAATTAAATCTGGTTAATGATGGTTTGTTACAGACAACTTATTAAAATAACAATATAAATTAATCAGACAGTAAAATGAATTGCATAGAATTAAAAAAGAAATATCCCTTAACACAGTGTGATATCTTTGCTTGCTAGACTTAAACATCATTCATTCATGTACTCAAAATCACACTTTACTTATTATTATTCCATTGTTATTGTTGGTATTTGATTGGCATTGTTGATGTCATTCGCTTTTTAGTTCTCTACATTCTTTCCAGGGAAGTGTACTTCCATATGTAAATTTGGACCTAACTGAAAAATAAAACTATGCAAAAAAATGAACATTTATAGAGTGCTCACTTGCATGCTAGGTCTTATGCTAAGTGTTTATATTATTTTTTAAATTTTAATTTCATTCAATATTATATTTTAATTTTTCTCTAAGTTATTGGGGTACAGGTAGTATTTGGTTACATAAGTAAATTCTTTAGTGGTGATTTTTGAGATTTTGGTGCACCCATCACACAACAGTATACACTGCACCATATCTGTAGTCTTTGATCCCCTTCCCCCTTCCCACTCTTTCTGCCAAGTTCCCAGACTCCACTGTATCATTCTTATGCCTTTGCATCCTCATAGTTTAGCTCCCACATATCAGTGAGAACATACGATGTTTGGTTTTCCATTCCTAAATTACTTCACTTAGAATAATAGTCTCCAATCTCATCCAACTGCTGTTCATTCATTCATTTTTATGGCTGTGTAGTAGTCCCATACCATAGTTTATTTCCCCACTCATTGACTGATGGGCATTTGGGTTGGTTCCATGATTTTGCAATTGCAAACTGTGCTGCTATAAACATGTATGTGAAATTATCTTTTTCAAATAATTTTCTCATTTCCTCTGGGTAGATACCCAGTAGTGGTATTGAGGGATCAAATGGTAGTTCTACTTTTTGTCCTTTAAGCAATCTCCACACAGTTTTCCATAGTGGCTTTACTAGTTACATTCCCTCCAGCAGCATAGAAGTGTTCCCTGTTCACTGCATGTACTCCAACACGTACTGTTCTTGATTATGGCCATTCTTGCAGGAGTAAGGTGGTATCGCGTTGTGGTTTTCATTTGCATTTCCCTGATCATTAGTGGCATTGAGTATTTTTTCCATATGTTTGTTGACCATTTGTATACTTTCTTTTGAGAATTGTCTATTCATGTTCTTAGCTCACTTTCTGATGAGATTGTTTTTATCTTACTGATTTGTTTAAATTTGTTGTAGATTCTGGATATTAGTCCTTTGTCATATGCACAGATTGTGAAGATTTTCTCCCACTCTGTAGGTTGTCTGTTTACTCTGCTGACTGTTCCTTTTGCCATGTGAAGGCTCTTTAGTTTAGTTAGGTCCCAATTATTTACCTTGTTTATATTGCATTTGCTTCTGGGTTCTTGGTCATGAAATCCTTGCCGAAGCCAATGTCTAGAAGGGTTTTTCCAATATTATCTTCTAGAATTTGTATAGCTTCAGGTCTTAGGTTTAAGTCCTTAATCCATCTTGAGTTGATTTTTGTATAAGGTGAGAGATAAGGATCCAGTTTCATTCTCCTGCATGTGGCCAGCCAATTATCCCAGCTCCATTTGTTGACTAGGGTGTCCTTTCCCCACTTGATGTTTCTGTTTGCTTTGTCAAAGGTCAGTTGGCTGTAAGTATTTGGGTTTATTTCTGGGTTCTCTATTCTGTTGCATTGATCTATGTGCCTATTTTTATGCCAGTGTCATGCTGTTTTGGTGACACGGCCTTATAGCATAGCTTGAAATCGGCAGCGATGCTTCCAGATTTGTTCTTTTTGCTTAGTCTTGCTTTGGCTATGCAGGCTCTTTTTTTGGTTCCACATGAATTTTAGGATTGTATTTTCTAATTCTGTGAAGAATGATGGTGGTATTTTGATGGGGATTGCACTGAATTTGTAAAATTGCTTTTGGCAGTATGATCATTTTCACAATATTGGTTGAACTCATCCATGATCATGAGATGTGTTTCCATTTGTTTGTGTCATCCATGATTTCTTTCAGCAGTGTTCTGTAGTTTTCCTTGTAGAGGTCTTTTGACTCCTTGGTTAGGTATATTCCTAAGCATTTTATTTTATTTTTTTGGCAGCTATTATAAAAGGGGTTGAGCTACCAATTTTATTCTCCACGTGGTTGCTGTTGGTAATATAAAAGAGCTGCTGATTTGTGTACATTAATCTGGTATCCACCAATTTTGCTGAATTCTTTTATCAGTTCGAGGAGCTTTCTGGAGCAGTTCTTAGGGTTTTCAAGGTAACTGATCATCTCATCAGCAAACAGTGACAGTTTGACTTTCTCTTTACCAATTTGGATGCCATTTATTATTTCTCTTCTCTGATTGCTCTGGCTAGGAATTCCAGTACTATGCTGAAGAGGAGAGGTGAGAGGGCATCCTTGTCTTGTGCCAGTTCTCAGAGGGAATGACTGCAACTTTTCCCCATTCAGTATTATGTTGGCTGTGGGTTTGTCATAGATGGCTTTTATTACATAAAGGTATGTTTCTTGTATGTCAATTTTGCTAAGTTTTAATCATAAAGGGATGTTGGATTTTGTTGAATGCTTTTTCTGCATCTATTGAGGAAATAATGTGATTTTGTTTTTAATTATGTTTATGTGCTGTATCACCTTTATTGACTTGTGTATGTTAAGCCATTCCTGCATTCCTGGTATGAAATCCACTTGATAACGGTGGATTATCTTTTTGATATATTGTTGGATTCAGTTAGCCAGTATTTTGTTAAGGATTTTAGCATATCTATTTTAAGTTAACACTTCAATCTTATTGCTTCTTATTGGTTTGTTCGGGGTATCTAATTCTTCCTGATTTAAGCTAAGACGGTTATGTTTTTCTAGGAATTTATCCATCTCTTTTAGGTTTTCTAGTTTATGTGCATAAAGGTGTTCATAGTAGCCTTGATTGATCTTTTGTATTTCAGTGGTCTCAATTATAATATCTCCTGTTTCATTTCTTATTTGGATTTCCTCTTCTTTCCTTGATTAGTCTTGCTAATGGTCTATCAATTTTATTTACCTTTTCAAAGAACCAGCTTTTTGTTTTGTTTACCTTTTTTGTTTTGTTTGTTTGTTTGTTTGAATTTCATTTAGTTCTGCTCTGATCTGATCACCTCCCAAAGTCTTGGCCTCTTAATGCTATCACCTTGGAGGTTAGGATTTCAACATAAGAATTTGGGGAAGATACAAACATTCAGGTCAAAGCAAGGGTCAAAAAAGAAAGAATAGTCTTTCTGAGAACAGCATATGACAAGGTCCAGAGATGAGAAAGAATGTGACATTTTCTGTAACAAGTTCAGCAAGACCACAGAGGCAAATTCAAGAGGGGAATGGTGAGAGAGATGTCTCTGCAATCAGGAACTTGGGTCAAGTCACACAGTGAGCAAAAGTAGCTGAATTAGGGTCTGATTACATCATTTCTCCAAAATACATGCTCTCGTCTATTCCTTCGTTTACTCCATACTTTTCCCAATGCTGGACTTGGCTGTGGGCCTCCATTACTCTTACCTACATACAGAAAGGAAAGGTCTAGAGGAAGAGACTGCAGATGGGTCTCTCGGATAAAATGTAGCCACAGTCTACACATGGGACATTCACACAGCTTTTATGCCTTCTCAGTATGCTTCCTCCTAAAAGAAGTGGCTTGGGAGGTAGGGGTTCAGTCAAAGGCCCACAATTATGCTGTACGCTAGAAAAGAGCTGCCAGCGCTCCAGAGATCCATAATTGCTAATCCTGAAGACATGGAGTGACTCCTCCTATGACGCCAAAGGATTCCATATGTTATCCAGATGGTCAGCAAGAAACCATACGTGGTCCCTGTTCTTACAACTACAATGAGGAGACATTAAAATCAAATGATTTTCACTTAACTTTGGAAGATAATCTCCAAAGGAGGGAAAATGCCATGTCAGTATTTTGGAGAACCAAAAATAGGTAGCATTATTTATAAGATGGGTGCTTCCTTACACTATTAAAGGAAAGATGAGAACAAATGAAAGTCAGAGTTTGAGAGATTACATAACCACTGGGACCCTCACAGCCTGCACTATTGACTCTCAAAGTACTTCACTGCATGGGGCTGGGAGAAGGCAGAGATCAGAGTGTTGATGAAAATGACTTTCGTGATGTGCACTGATCTGCATTTTACAGCTCAATGTCCTGGTTTTAATAGGACAAGTTGCTGGAATCCCAGTCATTTTACAACATCTGTGAAGATGTATTACATAAATGCAATCTCTGGCTGAATGTTCAATGAAAGCCCACTGTCTCACTTCCCTTGATAGTTAATACTAAGTTGTGCATTATCAGGGTTTCAAACTTATTACTTCAGTTTGCCTTATAGGCTTTGTTGCTACAGATCCACGTCACAGTTTCCCTGTAGCATTATCCCCAAAGCAGTTTTTTAAATCTACTATTACTTTACCCCATGGTAAGAAATGCCTCATGGTATTATAAACAAGCCGTTGAAAATTGGTTATTTATGTGGCTTCCTAATAGCAATTTGAAATATAGGGCATAAAATTACTAGCTTACAACATTGTTCAATATTAACAGTGGGAAGGGTAATATGTAAAATAGACATTAAAGGATTAGCTGCAAAATACATTTCACTAAGCTAAATCATTTCTTGGCAAATGGCAATTTCCAGCTAATACACAGGATTCATCAAGTCAAGTGGATTTATTTTTATTTTTCTACTAGTTTGTTAAATATATTTTATATTTAAACTTCAATTTTGCAGGTTTCTTTTTTAGGCATATTAGTGGAAGCTGCTGAAAACAGAATGTGATAGAAGGGATCTTAGACTTTCAACTCAAAACTGCTCGTCGGCTTCCCCAGCAAATCCTCCAAGTTGGCTGAAGATGGGATTGTAAAGTTTCATAGAAAAGTGCATAGCTATGATATTGCAAACATATGTATGATAGATTAGGAAGTTACAGCTACATCAGAAGTCTCGCTAAAAGGGCATATCTTCCCCAAGACATAAAACAATTGTTTGCATTGTTTTTGCTTTAGACTCTATGGACACACAACACTGTTCTAATCAAGCATGTCTGGAGTTCGGTAAACAATCTGAATCTGTGAAGCGGGCACCTAGAAAGAAGGCGAAGAGAAATTCCTAATGTCCTAGGGTGGAAATTGTGAAGTATTAAGCAGATATTCAATGCATAAATAGAAATAACATAATCTCTCTATTTTCTTCTGAGACAGTCCGTAGTTACCATAATCCTAAAATTATTCCATCTCCTCAAATCCCTAAAGATTTATTAATTTTCATAAACTACTTTGATGGAAACTTTTTTCAAGATGCAAACTTATGTTTCTCTGAGCTCTTCTTTTATATTATACCATGTGCAGTATTTGCAACCTCAGAGAATACCAAAAGTGAGTTCTTATTTTTCAGAGAAATTGGTTATGGATCCATAAATAACTATTGCAAAGAAATGAGCATTATAGAGAAAAGAAGCTGCTCCTAGACTCATTTGAGAAACTATGGGGAAATTCAGACTCCCAAGAGGAATTATTATTGTAAAGTTAAGGGTTTGCTTTGAACACTTATTAGTATTCAGCTGATTTTAAAGACAACAGTTTTTTTCTTAGATTGTGGGTTGAAGACTACAAATATTTCTCCTCAAATTCCCCATGTTAATAATTCCAGGGGTTTAAAAACATCTACTACATATAAAACTATACTTTTTTTTTTCCAGCTATTTGGTGTGGGATGGTAAATTTATTTCATAAACCCTATTGATAGAAAACTAATGAAATAAGATGCCCTTGGGCCAGGCGCACTGGCTCAAGCCTGTAATCCCAGCACTTTGGGAGGCCAAGGTGGGTGGATCATGAGGTCAAGAGATCGAGACCATCCTGGCCAACATGGTGAAACCCCATCTCTACTAAAAAATACAAAAAACAATTAGCTGGGCGTGGTGGCATGCGCCTGTAGTCCCAGCTACTCAGGAGGCTGAGGCAGGAGAATTGCTTGAACCCAGGAGGCGGAGGTTGCAGTGAGCCGAGATCGCGCCATTGCACTCCAGCCTGGCACCTGGCAACAGAGCAAGACTCTGTCTCAAAAAAAAAAAAAAAAAAGATTCCCTTTAACTTGAATACACAAAAATTTAGGCATTGTGCAACATGTGAATTACTTATTCAAAAAGCCAATGTCTGAGTCACAGAAGATGTCACCAAGCCCAGTGTGTCATGAAGCTCTACATTGGAGCAAAGCCCAGGTCCATACAGTGTGGCTAATGTTCACTGCCTTACCAAAATATGTCAATTGACTGGAATCCAATAGACCAAAATTCTTCATTATAGCCAACATATTTAAAACAAAGAGGATAAGAACCATACAACTAGCTTTTAAGCATGCAGGAGAAATCCTGGGCTCAGCCTTACGAATGAGGTTCCCTCTCCATGGCTACATCCATAACCATGGGGGCAGGGAAGCAGGTGGCCACACGTGTCATAATCTTGGGTTTAAATCCTGGCTTTGTGTGATCAGGACAAGCCACTTCATCTTTTGAGTCTTCATTTCCTTTAGGTATAACAATACCAATATTAGCTCACAGGGGCTTACTGGTGATTTCAAATTCAAGAGACGGAACTCTTGGATTCATAAGGTTGTGGTGAGGATTGAATTAGTTAAGGTGTTTGAGGCATATTAAATGCTTGAAGACTGTTAGGTGTTTTAGGAACTAGGGCATAATTTGTGGGGCCCAGAGAATCACCTCCACTGAAGAATCACCCTTTTGGTAGCCAGCTGAAGAAAGCACAGTGCTCAGCTGAGACAGAACAAACACAAGCAGCAAGGGGAAGAGAACATAGGCAAATACTTTAGGAAGTCCATTTTCCCAATGCTGAGTCAGTTGCGTTACAGTTAGAATGTGGGGAGCAGCTTGCTCGAAACCCATGCTTGTTTCAATGGACTTCCTTTCCTGTCTCCACAGGAAGGCTGCCCATGCCCCAAAAGGCCCTCCTTTCTGGACAGGAAGTACAGGAGGACTTCCCTGCCAGAACACTGGCTCCCTCACAAGATGGCTTCCTGTGGTAGTGAGCAGAGCCAGTGTCTTTATATTCTTCATATTTATTCTTCCCCCTCAGCTCACCCATCTGACATTTCTGCCCTGCCTCACCTGCCTGAACACTTCTCAGTTTTCCTGATCTTGAAGTAAACTGGATGACACTTGTCCTGTTACTACTCATGGTTCCTAACATGACACAGAGCTATGGAGCAGCACTTAGTAAAACTCCTGGGCAGACATCAATGAAGGTGTATAAAATGGCAAATGAAGACTTGAAAATTCTACTCCATATAATCCTTCCTGATGAATCTCTAGGAACTGACAGTTTCCTTTGCCACAGCACTATCTAGGCATGGCCTCTCAAAGATACAAATAAATAAGAGCATTACATTCTTCCTATCCTCTTCCTTGAACTGCAAAGGTCTATCTATAATTACTAAGTATAATTACAACTGTTATTATACTGTCACCATGTGGTACAGGCAACACATATCTTACAGTATGAAAATCCTTTAATAACTTCTTTCTCACTGATTTTACCCAGGACCAAGACAGACTATGTCACGTGGCACCAAAGTACCATGTAGCCTGCTGTTGGCCCCTGGAGTGACTGTGAGAGTTTTAAATTCCCTTTCACATTTATTTCTTGAATCTGTCACTGGACTCCAGAATCATCTGAAGGAATTAGGTAGTTCTCAATACGAACTCATTATTGACATTTATGTTGATCGATGTTGGCTCTTACAGAATTGAAATCTGCAGATCAATTCCCTTATTAGATTCTTTCTCACTGCTGCCATAATCATTTTATCACACAGGCTGCTGCTATCAAATGCTGGTTTATCACTATGTAATGGGACAAGCTAAATTAGTTCCTCTAGTATGTTTCAAGAAATAAAAATTTTCCTGGTTTTAAATCTCCCTTTTCTCAATTCTTAAGAAATTCCCTGATGTTTATGTGTATAAAGAGGTTAATTTGAACTTATTCTCCCATAAAACTATGCTTCATGGGAGGCCAATGGTGAATCCTAAGTGAAACTCACAATACTCCTGGAAACCATTTTTTCTTTCCTTTCAGAGAGCTTCAGATGTCAGATTAACCTTGGCCAAGTGGATAAGCAGGGGATAATGCCAATGCCTCTGGGAGAGGCCCAGCACCTGGCCAGGTAGCTCTACATAAAGGAGGAGTAACGAAAGCTCACTCATGACTGACTGCATGATGGCCGAGAAAATACAAGTGTGGTTTGTGTTCACAGAACCCATCCCTACTCTTAGGAAGAAACTCAGAGTAAATGCTTCACTAAGAAATGGTCGACAACAACATCGAATATAAAGCAAATTTATGCAAATATTTTTCTAAACGTTAATGTTAATTTTTTTTTTTTCTTTTAAGTCAGGATCTCACTTTGTTACCCAGGCTGGATCATGGCCCACTGTAACCTTGACCTCTCGAGCTCAAACAATCCCCATGCCTCAGCCTCCTGAGTAGATGCAACTAAAGGCACATGCCACCATGCCTGCCTAATGTTTGTGGTTTTTGTAGGGATGGGGTTTTGCCATGTTGCCCAGGCTGGTTTCTAACTACTGGGTTCAAGCAGTCTACCTGCCTTGGTGGAGTGGATCCCTTAAATCCCAAAGTGCTAGGATTACTGGTGTGACACTATGCCCAGCACTATTGTTAAACTCTGTATAGGAAGAATAATAACAAGCAATTGTGCTGTGCCTACAGACTCGCAATTTCTAGGATATGGATAATGCAGTTTCTTAGGAGTTTTTAACATGAGATCTCAGGAGGCCATGAGCCCAGGCGCAGTAGCTCATGCCTGTAATCCTAGTACTTCGGGAGGCCAAGACAGGCAGACCAACTGAGGTTAGGAGTTTGAGACCAGCTGGCCAACATAGTGAAATCCCATCTCTTTCAAAAATATAAAAACAACAAAAAAAATTAGCTTGGCAGAGTGGCGTGCACCTGTAGTCCCAGCTACTGGGGAGGCTGAGGTGGGAGGATCACTTGAATCCATGAGGCGGTGGTTGTAAGCTGAAATCACACCACTGCATACCACTCTGGGTAAGAGAGTGAGACCTAAAATTCAAGATATTGATAAACTTGGAGGGGAAAAAAAAGCATCTTTATTTTCACTAAACTTAAACCAAAATTCAGTATTTCCTTTAGTTATGAATCTAGGTATCAAACTACAACACTGTAAACTTGTGACTTTGTCTCCAACAGAAATTACAGACATTTTATCATATTATAGTTGTTGAAAATATCTCTAAATATTGTGTATGTGCATCACTATTTAAAAATCAAGTTAGACTTGCCTCTTAAGCTTGTTATTTCATGCTTTAGAAAGGAAGCACATGTATTACCATGTCATACGTTTTTTCAATATTTTGTCAACCGTACTTCAGTGTACTTGGTTTTCTTTATAATCCTATGTCTTTTATTTTATGCATTAAAAGCATTATTCTAAGAAGGGGACCACAGGCTTCCTTGATCTGAAAAAATGGTCTATGGTTAAAAATTGATCATAAACCCCAGTTACCTCACTGCTCCCCAAACTTCTGTCTTACATTGCATGTAACATGAAGCTCTTCCATTGTGGCTCTGAGTTTCCACACATGTGTACAGGAATGGTTGAATTTCAGGGATCCTGAGTCCTGCCATTTACTTCTAGAACCTGGAGTCACTGGCCCTAGTTGGGTAAGGAACTTACGTTAATTCAAATCTCCACTAAAATAAATTAGCTTTCTTTTCTTTGCCAAACAGAGCGCTACAGCTATGATTGTTATGTATTGTTGCAATCTAGACCTTAATGGCATTTTAGCCCTGTGGTGAGCTCACAGAGAAACTATTTTCAAACTTCAAAAGGCCATTAAAACATGTGCAGATGTCTGGAAAATTAATACTATTATCTAACTCTCACCCTTTGCCTGTAGGAGGCAAAGACGAAGCAAGGCTCAAGAAAGATATTAGAGATCAATACACAGTCATAAAGCAAAGAGCTGTCCTTCTAGGGAGTGCAGAAGGGGATGAACAAGAAATCCCACAGTGCTTCTGAAGAGGCTTTTTCATTAGATTTTTTTTTTGGTTGAAGTCATTCACTTAATCCGTTAAAAATTTAAAGAGAGAATGAGGATGGGATGGAAAGTAGAAGGAGAGAGAAAAAGATAAAGATAATTTTCTGCCACCCTACTTCAATTTGGATGTTCAAGGTTCAGAATTCTCAAGAGTGGAAGCATTCATTCATTCGTATGACAAAAACTGAATTTGTCAAGGTTTATGCTGAACAAGCTCCAGTCTGTTTTAAAGTGTTTTGCATCATGAAAGATTTGAACTGCATTCTGTAAAATTCTCAGGGTATTCCCACAGGTAGTTTCAAGGCTTTTATAAAGTTTTCAGAACCACAGGATATTCTCTTCCCTTCCTTCATTTTATTTCCAACAAATTTTATCCTGTAAGTGTCCTAGGTACCTACCCAAAACTTAAAAACCAGATATATATATATATATATATATATATATATATATATATATATATATCAGAGAATGATGGCTTTATATTTTAATAAAACATGGGTAAAGTTCTTCAATTTTGAAAGAAGACAGAGAAATGATATAACAGGTATTTTTAGTAAGCTGTTTTTTAATATACAGGTAAAGCTGATCATTGGAAATGCATTGAGACTCCTTTACAGAATATTACATCAATTTTCCTCTCTATATAGCACTTTGTAAGAAAACCTGAAAACATTCACGGATTGTGGGTAACATATCCTTTTAAATGGGAAGTTTTCCTTTTAAATTTAAGAATAAGCAAGAGGGTCTGTGTCAATCAGGATTACACTTAGCTTTTAGGAACAGAAGAAAAGATTTTTGTAGCATAAACATACAGGGTTTTGTTTTCCTTAAGCTAGAAGTCCAGAGATAGGTGATCATAAAGACTTTGGGGAATGTTTCTATATCATAACTTGCCAAGTTATGATATAGTGAGCCAACATAAAATGTCAGCCAGGAGGACCATGTGGCAAATACAGTAGTCTGAAACAGGGTCATGTATCAAAAATTTCTTGACCACATTTTAATTTTGTTGGGGTGGGTGAGATGGTGGAAAGGAGATAGAGTGAGTGTGTAGCTCCAAAACGGACAGAAAGAACAGTGTGTGGACTCACACCATGATCCTTTGCTCCAAGAACCACCATGAAACATACCAGGAAAAGTGAAAGAATTCATGGATCCTTTGAAAGAAGTAGCCCTCCACTGCAAATTCCATGAAAGAGGTGAAAAACTGTGAGTTCCTAAAGTGTGAGGGTGGCAAAACTACCTCTGAACACACATCCCCACTGGGGAATCTGAAAAATCCAGATCACTCACGGAAGAAGGATTTAAATTTACCTAAGGATGAAACGGTTTTAGGGAGTTGTGAGAAATACAGTACAAGTAGCAGTGGGAAGTTCCTTGAATGCACTCGCAGCTTCTAGCTCAAGCCCCAGGAAGCCATCCCTGACTCATAGGGACCCCCAGGGAACACAGCTAGAGGAATTGGGGAGGGGTTGCTGAGCAAAGAAAACTCCCAGCAGAAATTGGTAATGGTTTCAACTGGGTACAAATTCTCTTGAGTGGAGTCCAGGGGACCAGCAGGAGCTGCTGTGGATGTGAGTGAGCCAGTGACAGAGCTACTGCTGGCAGAGTGGGAAGACAGGGAGGGGAGAGTTATGAAGGTCATGCTTGCTTTCTCAGTTAGGTAGCTCACAGCCTGGGGCAGAGTCTAAATGGGGCACTGCAGGGGTGAGACCTGCCTCATCAACTGCCTGGGAGCTGAGTAAGGCTATCTCCCACTTCCTTGGGTAACTATATAACACATCAGAGGCAGCCAAGATCCCCTCTGGAACATAACTACATTGGCCTGAGAATCACTCCCTCATTCCCCACAGTGGCTGCATTAAGCTCCACCCCAGGAGGGTTTAAGCCCACACCTGCCTAACCCTGCCCAACTGGATAGTATTTCCTTACCTGCCCTGGTAGGTGAACACAAAATACAGAAACTCTTGGGAGCTTCATGGACCCATCCATTGCCTGAAAAACCAAAATACTTACTGTGGCCATCTTAGGGCAAGCTGAAAGCCCCCTACTACCACCTTGGCTGCTGCTCTCTTCAATGTGATCCTCCTGGCTGGAGGCCAACTGATTCAGGCCATTACAGCAACTCAGGACAGAATAACCTTGATCCCAGGAAGGAGAAGACAACACCTGATTCCACTGCCTGCAACATCCTGGGTAACCAGAGGTCCTGAGGGTGTCCACATGACAACTTCACTGCTAGCATAACCAGCATTCAAGAAAGTTAGCGCACTAAAGATATCTGCAATCAAGGACACTTACAGAATCCACTTCACTCCCCTGCCACCTCCACCAGGGCAGGTGCTGGTTTCCTTGGCTGGGAGATCTGAAGATGGGTCACATCATAGGACTTTTTGGAGACATTCCACAGAACCAGCCTGGAGTCCCTCTGGGTGGATAGACCCAGAAGAGCAATAACAATCACTGCAGTCCAGCTCTCAGGAAGCCCCATTCATGGAACAGGGGGAGAGCATCACATCAAGGGAGTGGCCTGTGGGACAAGAGAATCTGAACAGCAGGCTTGGCCAGCAGGTCTGACCTCTCCATTGAACTAGTCTACCCAAATGATAAGGAACCAGAAAAGTAATTCTGGAAACATGACTAAACAGTGTTCTATAACATGCCCATAAGATCACACCAGCTCCACAGCAATAAATCCAAACTAAGAAGAAATCTCTGAAATGCCAGATAAAGAATTTAGAAGGTTGATTATTATTATTATTATTATTATTATTATTTTGAGACGGGGTTTCGCTCTTGTTACCCAGGCTGGAGTGCAGTGGTGCGATCTTGGCTCACCGCAACCTCTGCCTCCTGGGTTCAGGCAATTCTCCTGCCTCAGCCTCCCTAGTAGCTGGGACTACAGGCGTGCACCACCATGCCCAGCTAATTTCTGTATTTTTAGTAGAGACAGGGTTTCACCGTGTTGACCAGGATGGTCTCGATCTCTTGACCTCGTGATCCACCCGCCTCGGCCTCCCAAAGTGCTGGGATTACAGGCTTGAGCCACCGCGCCCGGCCTAGAAGGTTGATTATTAAGCTACTCAAGGAGATACAAGAGAAAAGTGAAAATCAACTTAAAGAAATGTTAAAAAATGGGATATGGATAAAAAATTCTCCAGATAAACAGATATCACAAAGAACAAACAATCACAACTCCTGGGAAATGAAAGACACACTTAGAGAAATGCAAAATGCAGTGGAAAGTTTCAATAATAATCTAGAAAAAGTAGAAGAAACAGCTTGAGAGCTTGAAGACAAGGCTTTTGAATTAACCCAATCAGACAAAGGCAAAGAAAAAAGAATTTTTAAAAAATGAACAAAGCTTCCAAGAAATTTGTGATTTTGTTAAATGTGAAATCTAAGAATAATTGGTGTTCCTGAGGAAGAGAAATCTAAAAGTTTGGAAAGCTAACTTATGGGAAAAACTGAGGAAAACTTCTCTGGCCTTGCTAGAGATCTAAACATCCAAGTAGAATAAGTTTAAATAACACCTGGGAAAATCATTGCAAAAAGATAATCACCTAGGCACATAGTCATCAGGTTATCTAACGTTGAAACAAAGGAAATAATCTTAAGAGCTATGAGACAAAACCATTAGATAACCTATAAATGAAAACCTGTCAGATTAACAGTAGACTTCTCAGCAGAAATTTTATAAGCCAGAAGGGATTGGGGGCCTATCTTCAGCCTCCTGAAACAAAATAATTGTCAGCCAAGGATCTTGTATTCAGCGAAACTAAACTTTACAAATGAAGGAGAGATAAAGTCTTTTTCAGATAAACAAATAGTGAAAGAATTTACCACAACTCAGTCAGCACTACATGAAATGCTAAAAGGAGTTTTAAATCTCGAAATAAAACCTCAGAATATACCAAAATAGAACCCCCTAAAAGAATAAATCTCACAGGGCTTATAAAATAATAATACAATGGAAAAAAATCTGAAGGTATTAAGGCAACAACTAATAATGATGAATAGAATAGTATCTAACATCTCAATATGAATATTGAATGTAAATAGCCTAACTGCTCCACTTAAAAGATACAGAATGGCAGAATGGATAAAAATTCTTCAACCAAATATCTACAAAAGACTCACCTAACACATAAGGACTCACAGGAACCTAAGGGATAGGAGTGGAAAAAGATATTCCACACAAATGGAAACCAAAAGTTAGCAGAGTAGCTATTCTTATATCAGGCAAAACATACTTTAAAGCAACAATAGTAAAAAAGACAAAGAGGGACATGATATAATGATAAAAGGAATAGTCCAACAGGAAACTATCACAATCCTAAACATACATGCACCTAACACTGGAGCTCCCAAATTTGTTGCAGTCCAGGGCTCATGTAACAGTTCACTGATGTTGTCAAGAAAGTAAACTCTCCATCTTTCTGCTCTGCTCTGCCATCTTTCTACTGAAGACTTATGCCAAGATGATTGCTGCACATCCTGGAATTGCTACCACCTTCCAGGTAGGGAGAAGGGATAAGAGAGGATGAAGACCATCTAGAGCCATGTGTGTCCTTCCTTTATCAGGTGACATAAGCTTTGTCATAAATCTCTACAGCAGATTTCCTTTTAGGTCTCATAGGCCAGAGCTAGGAGAAAAGGACTCTGAAAAATAGCGTATTTGGCTTTCTAATCCCTCAAGTAGAGAAAAGAAGGAGAAGAATATTGAATGAGTATGGTGGTCACAAGAGCTGCCTGTCACATACATCTAGTTTTCTTTCCTTTTGGGAATATGTCCGGTTGTGCTTCCTGACCCCTTTGTGGTTGGGTAGGGCCCTGTGACTAGTTCTGGCTAATGAATTGTGGATGGAATGCTTCAAACAAGCATTTTAAATACTGATGTGAGATCCCCTCAGAGCTCTTGTCTTCCCGGCCTGGTGACTGGCAATGTTTGAGATGGTGGCTGGTCCATCAGCAAGGTGTCCTGAGTGTTTAACATGTGCACAGAAACCTGATGGCTAATAAAAGACATGTGGCATGAGAAAGAAATAGACTTTTGTGTTTGAAGCCGTAGAGATTTTATGGTTGGTTGTTACCACAGCATGATCTATACTATACTATTCAATGAGTTAACTTGAAATGTCAGAAGCCATAGGAACAAGTTTAAGGGGCAAAAATAGTTTCACTTTCAGACAAGGTCCATGTATTAGAGATCCCTGAATCAACATTGATCTCACTGGGACAATATCCTGAAGCCAACTTTCTCTACTTCAAGAGCAGTTAAGTGGACTTCAATTCATGTTACATAGCTGTCCTTGTATTCCCTACAGGACACAGACAAATTATCTTCCTCTCCTGTGTCTCTACCTAGGTGAGTGGCTAATGAAACATAGTGTGTTCAAGGTAAGCCACCAAATTTAATATGAACTTCCAGGATGACCATCCACAAAACTTTAATGCATGATAATGAGGGATGGCATAGTTTATGACCAGCCTTGTTAATGACATAGTTCCCATCTCCACCCCTAAGAGGAAGACAAAAATCTGTAGGGGGAAGGGAGGTGACAAAAAGTTAAGACATTAAGGGCCTCTTTAGTTACACTGAGTGTCTGATTTTTATCTCTACATACAGTATTTCACATCCTCAGCAAAATCAATAGGAATGTATTCAATAGGACAGGACTTTTCCATAAGGACCCCAAAGCTACCAATATCAAACCATTTAACAGAGGGCAAGTCATATTATAGGAGAAGAAAGAGAACATTTGTAGAATTCAGCACAAAGAAGGTAGTGCTTGACTAGTGATTTCATGTTTCACTGTGGCTCACATTCCATTTTAACTACTATCCCTGGTCTTACCATGAGATGGGAGGAGCTAACCATATGGATATATGCCGGCAAAACTGTTGTTTCCACAGCAGATGGTAACAAAGAATCATACACAACATACTTGTGTGGCAAAAATCACTAAACGTAATTTTAGTTAGGTTCCTCTGGCTTGAAATGCATAGTGTAGTGTATGCAGCAAAGAGAACACTAAATGGTGACAAGTGTAATTACTGATGCAGTCCCTTAAAGGCAGTCATGCTACAGTGCTCACTTGCAAAGGGCAAAGGCTAGTTTGGAAACAGTAAGGGAAGAACAGAAGGCCACTGTTGCATGATGCTATACTTCTGTGGAGTTTTCAATTGCTCATTTAAAAGGAGGTAAGAGATAACTAATCTCTTGGTTTTGTAAAATCTAAGTATCAACCGCTTTACTTTCCATGAATGTGTAGACACCTCGTTTCTGTTTTTGTCATCTTTGGAGTGTCAATTTTTAAAGCCAAAATAAACATTGCATATTTAGGGACATTAATAATAATATTATATTAAATAGTTATGGTTCCTTTTAAAGATTTTAATGGATTCCCACTCTATCACAAAAGCATAAACCCTTTAAATCTTTGAATCATTTAATTTTATGTATTCTTTTGGTATTCCATTTGGGAGTTATGGGGTGTGAAATATGCATCATGATGAGAAAACAATTAACCAGCACACCTGTTGTTTATGCATATTGTACTCAGGAAGGGCCTGCTGGAACCATTATTTAATTCCCCAGCATGGTGTCAGCCAAGGGGCTATCAGAGGTGACCTGACGACACCAAATTATACTTGTATTTGTATTACATGACTTGTGCTTTGCCCTCCTGTTAGAATATTTACTTCTCAGGTCAAAAGCATGTTTGTGACCCATAATAACAATCAGTGAGATTTTCAGGTTTAATAGAAAATTATTAGCTTAGATTTGCTACAGAAGGAGTGAGTAGTGACAGAATTATAAGAGGAGCAGAGGCCGTCACCATTTAATGAGTGCTTCCCATGCCTAGGTAAATCAAGCAGCTTATAGATAAAGGAGAAAAATAGAACATTCTGCGTTTCCTCACAACACAGGAGAAGAAATGTTCTTTTTGCTACCTTTCCACTAACAGATCACTGATAGCAGAAGTTCAGCGTAAGTTTAACAAACCCTCTGTAAGCATCTGCAGTGTGGTGGGTGCCGGGCAAGGCATGAAAGACAAGCCAAGAGCAGAGGCTGGGGAAGGGAAAGAACTGGTACTTGGAGGCAAACTGACACTCTGGGTATCAACAGAGGCACTGATACGTGAAAAAGGAAGACAAGACACTGCTTTCCCTGTGGAGCAGAAGACGGCATGGTGGTAAATGTCATGAGGGTCTGTCATTCAGATGAAGATGGGGTGTATAGATATAGTCATAGAACTAATTACAACTGCAACAGTTAAAATGACTGAGCATTTACTGTATGACAGGCCTGGCTTGACTCCTTAGGTGTTATTATTGTTTTTTTTTTTTAATTTAAAAAGGGCATTTTTTTTTTCTTGTGA
This sequence comes from Saimiri boliviensis, assembly GCF_048565385.1. NCBI lineage: Eukaryota > Metazoa > Chordata > Mammalia > Primates > Cebidae > Saimiri > Saimiri boliviensis. The sequence continues at coordinate 122,571,468 of NC_133453.1, forward strand.
CAAAATATATGTAGAATACAATATTTATCATTTCTATCACTTTTAAGTGTAGAATCTAGTGGCATTAAACATCCTTTTATGTGCTTGTTTGCCATTTGTAGATCCTTTTTGGAGAAATGTCTATTCAAGTCTTTGCCCATTTTTAATTTTACTTTTTAATTAACAAATAATAATTGTACATATTCATGGGGTACATAGTGATGCTATTACACATATAAAGTGATCATATCAGGATAATTATCATATCCATCATCTCAAACATTTATCTTATGTGATTCTTTAATCCTCACAACTTCCCTATGGGGTGGATAGCATTTATTAGCCACATTTTGCAGATGAAAAAATAGTGGTAGAGGGACAAAATATCTTGTTCAAGTTAAAAACCTGGACAGTCTGGCTCCAGAGTGTGTGTGCTTTTAATCATTGTGCTGTAAAAAGTTACTCAACACCTAGTTTATTGAGAGTTTTTAGCATAAAGGGCTGTTGAATTTTGTCAAAAGTGGGGAGGTGGGAAGAGATAGCTTGGGGAGAAATGACAGATACAGGTGAGGGGACGGAAGGCAGCAAACCACACTGCCATGTGTGTACCTATGCAACAATCTTGCATGTTCTTCACATGTACCCCAAAACCTAAAATGCAATTAAAAAAAAGTTACTCAACAAGACTGTTCTGATCACACTAAAAAGTTCATAGGACCAGCACTTTGGGAGGCTGAGGCGGGTGGATCACGAGGTCGAGAGATTGAGACCATCCTGGTCAACATGGTGAAACCCTGTCTCTACTAAAAATATAAAAAAAATTAGCTGGGCATAGTGGCGCGTGCCTGTAATCCCAGCTACTCAGGAGGCTGAGGCAGGAGAATTGCCTGAACCCAGGAGGCAGAGGCTGCAGTGAGCCGAGATCGCGCCATTGCACTCCAGCCTGGGTAACAAGAGTGAAATCCTTCTCAAAGAAAAAAAGTTCATAGGATTCTGGGTCTCTGTTTTCTCATAACCTTGATTTCCTTTATACTGATTTTTACTTTTGAATAAGGGCCTCTAAGATAGACAGGTTTAAATGTACTTCAGCTGAGTTGCTGAGATTTAATAGAGCTGCCACCTGGGTTTTTCAAAGCCCTTATAAGGCCAGTGGTTGACCCTAGACCTGCTTGTAGTCCTTTGGGGAAGCAGTATGATATAATAGGCAAAACACTGGCTTTGAAGTCAGATTCAAGCTCAAACCCAAGCTGATGTCACACTAGCTGTGTGATCTTGTTTATTCATCTGTAAAAGAGAGATATTATTTCCTTATTGTATTTTCATGAAAAATGGAGACACTGCAGGTAAGATACTGCAGTAAGAGCAATGCTCACCAGACTGAATCTGTTGGCATCTTGATCTTGGCCTGTCCAGCCTTTAGAACTGTGAGAAAATGCAGTTTTACTGTTCATAAATGGTTCAATCTGTGGTATTTCATTATAGCAAGAGGAACAGACTAAGGCACTGATATGGTTTGGATTTGTGTCCCTGCCCAAATCCCATGTTGAAGTGTAATCCCCAGTGTTGGAGGAAGAGCAGAGTGGGAGGTGACTGGATCAAGGTGGATTTTCCCTTTTCTGTTTTCATGATAGTGAGTAGTTCCAGCAAGATCTGGTTGTTTGAAAGTGTGTAGCACCTTCCCCTTCTCTCTCTTCCTTCTTCTCCAGCCACGTAGGACATGCCTGCTTCCCCTTTGCCTTCTGCCATGATTGGAAGCTTCCTGAGGCCTCCCCAGAAGCAGATGACACTATGCTTCTGGTACAGCTGTGGAATTGTGAGCCAATTAAACCTCTTTTCTTTATAGATTACACAGTCCCAGGTATTTCTTTATAGCAGTGCAAGAATGGACTAATACAGGCACTTAATGTGATGTGTGGACCACAAGGAATGTACAGCAAGTAGTCATTATTATCCCAGGTCACTCACAGTGCATGTGCATGGTCTAATCCCAGAAGGCAACTATCTCTCTCAGTCTTCCACAGGTAGCTCAACACCCAACAACACTGAGAAGCAAGTGTTTCCTGCTGCATTTTCCTCAAGAGTCCTGCCCTGGATGCTCAGTACACCCATTGCCTTCCTAGAGCCCAAGCCTGAGGCCTTTGGAGGCTTGCTCTGGTCATTACTATCCTCTCACATTGGTCTCCAGCAATATGGTGAGGTCAGTTCAACCGTCAGCTAGGAGACTCAGAATCTTACAAAGAAAATGGGGATGGGAAACTGACCTAATGGGAGAAAAGTGCTCATAAATATTCTTTTACAACAATAATAAAAACAATGACAATGTCAGCTCATTGGATGAAGAAAATGTCAGTTGTGTTTTATTTATTGAATATTAGTAATAACAGGTATAATGTAGTTAGTTTCCATTTATTTCAGCATCAAAGTCAACAGCACAGCTTTTGCAGTAAACTAAGGGTTGATTTCTAGGCTTTTTAAGTGTATGCCTTGTGGAAACTATGAAGCTCATTTCGTTATCTATAAGATGGGAGCAGCATTGCCGACCTTATGGAATGTTGGGTGAAACAAATAAGATAATTGGAAAAAAGCCCCACCGGAGATACTCAACACGTGGTAGCCATTGCTATTACCTATAATAGGGATTTGCAAACCACAACATGTGGACTAAATCCCTGCTTTTGTAAATACAATTTTATTGAAACATAGTCACACTCATTCATTCACGTATTACCTATACCTGATTTTGCCTACAAGGGCACAGTGAGCATGCCTGACAAGAAGCCTTTCAGCCAGCTCTTTGCTAAAATATTTACTATCTGGCCCTTTACAGAAATAAATGCTTCCCAACCCCTGATCTGGAATAGGGGTTCTCAAGCTATAGCATGCATCAGGATCACCTGAAGGGCTTGATACAAGTCACACTGCAGGAGACCTACACCCAGCTGTTCTGAATCAGCAGGTCTAGAGTAGGCCTGAGAACTTGCATTTCTAAAAGGTTCCCACGTGATGCTACTGCTGCTGCTGTTGGTGCAGGGACCTCAGTTGAGAACCACATATCCTGGTAAACTTTTCAAATTTCTCTTTTTCTATGACTTCAATAGGATCATACACATCATTAGGTTTGTTTGTGGCTGTTGAAATACACATAAGAGGCATTTATTTACCGTCTGGTGCTCTGGTCAAATTCTCAGGGCCTTTCCAGATTTCACGTCTAGTGATGTTGACTTTCCCCTCTTAGATCCTGCCACAGTCTAAAACACAAATGATAAAACACAAACTTTCTGTTCCTCTTACACAAACTTATTTTGGGTCCCTTCTACCAATGGAAGCAGAAGGACAGTTCTGAAGTCTGGGCTTTACTTTCCTTCTACTTCCTTTATCCATCCTCCAAGTCCTTACTGAAAACAAATCATTCTCATGCTGGTCTTTCCAGCTCCTTTCCAATTTTCAAAAATTATTTTCAACAGGATGCAGAGCAGTAAAACCTATGCAAAGAGTTCTTGTAAATAGGACTCCCAATTATTTTATTTTTTAACGTGGAGGCAGATGGGAGGGGTTTGGAGTACTAAATTGGCTCACTGGTGTTTTTGGTGATTATGCTCAGAGTCTAGGGACAACCTGTTGATTTCAATTCCCCCACTTGTAGTGCTGACACAAAGTCAGGAGGGTAAACAGTATCTCACTGCCAAAGAACAAGTGGCCATGGTGGAATGGGAGCTCTGTGACCACCAGCAGAAGGGGTATTTTTGGGGTATGAGGCACTTTCCAAATCACACCACAGAGATAAGAGCGGAGTTGAGCCTATTCTTCCCCTCTATTTCGTACTTGCATATTCTGAATATTGCTTCCAGCAGAAGGGAAAAGAATGCATAGCTGCTTTCTCTCACTGGAACTGACAAGGGTCCCTATCCACCATCCATCTGATCCATTACTTCCAAAGTTGTTAAGTGTTAGAAGAACAAAAGGCAGTAATTTTCAAAAGAATATGGAAAGGATCAGTAGCACTTAACGGTCTTTGAATTGTTAAAAACTATACAAGTAATATGTGAAAGTATTCTTATAATAAAATGTCAGATAATGTAGACATGTATAGAGCAAAAGTGAAAGTCTTTTTTACAACGCCTTTCTCCCCGTCTCACCCCACTTCAGTTCTGTTTTCTCCTGCCAGAAGTAACCATTGTTTATATTTGGTGTGGATCCTTCTAGAACATTTCCAATCCATGCAAATTTGCTAACACATGTGAACACACCTTTTTTAAAAACATAAATAGATGGCACAGTATGACACATGTTGTTCTGCAACTTTTATGTAATAGAATAATTTGGGATTCTGTGTCAGTACATGTAGATCAATTTTACCCACTTTTCCCACTGCATGGTGCTACATTATATGGAAGAACCATTCTTTGCTTAACATTTTTCCCACTAAAAGTTATTCTCGTTATTTCTGATTCTTTGTTGTTATGAACAATAACATTCTAATACGCATGTACTTGTGTACAAGCATTTCTGCAGAAGGGATATCAAGAACTGGCACTTCTGGGGCTAACATGTATACTTAAATTTTTGTTATAAAGAGCCAAATGACCTTCTAAAAAAGGGTAGCCCTCACTTATCACACTTTAAATATTAGATATCAATTTAAAAAAATACTTGTCAACCAACAATGTTATTAGATTGCTATTTTATTTTCATTCCTCCGATCATTGCAACTACTTGAATGTTTACTGGATATCTGCTATTTTTTCTGTGAATTGCTTCTACATGATTTTTGATCATTTTTCTTTTTGGGTTGTTTGTCCTTATTGACTGATAGGGGCTCTTTATATAATAATAGTATGGATATTAATGTTGGAATTTTTCCCTCTCTGTTCCTTGTCTTTTTATTTATGATGTATTCTGCAATAGGGTTTTTGTTTATTTGGTTGATTGGCTTGGTTTTGTATTTAAATATATCATTTTTTTCCTTTGCGACTTCTGGATTTTGTGTCTTGCTTAGGAATACCTTACCTACCAAAACATTATAAACATACTCTGATATATTTTTATATTTAACATATTAATTCATTGGCGAATTTACTTGTGCTTATCCTCATAGAACTATAATGAATTTTTTAGAAATACATTGATGAATGCCTACTGTTTCATCTATTGATTTAATATAATATCTCTATCATATAAAAACTCCCATTTAAACATTGTGAAGATATTTTCTTTCTTTCATCTATTTTTCTACTATTGAATCATATCACTCTGTGTTGGTTGCAGCTTTATAATTTGTTTTGAAATTTGGTAGGCATATCCCCCTTAATGCTTTCTTTTCAAAAATTTTCTTCTGGTTCTTCTCAAAATCCATAAAATGGCATAATGGGATAGTGATTTGATTTTTTTAAATTTTAGGAATATTATCTTTACATTATTGAGTCTTTCCATCCATGGACATTGCATCATTCCATAGTAAGAGCTCTCAAGTAGGTTTGTTTATAGGCATTTCATAGAGTGGTTGTTACTATTAATGCATTTTACTAATTACATTTTCTAATAAATCATTGCTGGTATGTAGAAAATGCTGTAGTTTGGCTTGGTTTTATAAATGTTTTGCATATACTTACAGGATGCAAGTACAACTTTGTTACATGCATAGATTGTATGTTGGTCCTGTTAGGGCTTTAAAAATATCCATCATTCAAATAATGTACACTGTACTCATTAATTAATTTCTCATCATCCACCCCCACCCACACCCCCATCCAAGTCTCCACTGTCTATCATTCCATTCTCTACAAGCATGTGTACATGTATTTTAGCACCTACTTATGAGTGACAATGTGCGACTTGACTTTCTGGGTCTGGCTTGTTTCACTTAAGAAAATGATCTCCAATTCCATTCCTTTTGCTAGAGAAGACATGATTTCATTCTTTCTTATGGCTAAATAGTATTACATTGTGTGTGTGTGTGTGTGTGTGTATACATACATATATATATGTATGTATACACACACACATATATATAATATTTCTTTATCCAATCACCTGTTGATGGACACTTAGGTTGATTACTCATCTTTGTTATTGCAAATAGTGCTGTGATAAACATATGAGTGCAGGTATCTTTTTTGTATATTTATTTATTTTCCTTTGGGCAGATAGCCAGTAGTAGGATTCCCAAATCAAATGGTAGTTTTATGGTAGTTTTATTTTTAGTTCTTTGAGAAAATCTATTCCATTTTTCCATAAAGGTTGCACTAATTTACATTATCACCAGCAGTATATAAGCCTTCCTTTTTCTCTTCATCCTTGACAACAACTATGATTTTTTGTTTTATTAGTAATAGTCATTCTGACTAGGGGTAAGATGATAGCTTATTGTAGTTTTAATTTGCATTTCTCTGATGATTTGTGATGTTTAGATTTTTTTCATATACCTGTTGACTATTTGTATGTCCTCTTTCGAAAAATGTCCATTCATGTCCTTTACCCCACTTTTAATGGGATTATTTCATTGTTGTTGCTGAGTTGTTTGAATTTCTTGTATATTTGGGATATTAGTCCCTTGTCAGATGAATAGTTTGCAAATGTGTTCTCCAATTCTGCAGGTTCTGTTCACTCTGTTGATTATTTCATTTGCTGTACAGAAGCTTTTTAGCTTTACATAGTTTCATTTGTCTATTTTTGTTGTTGTTGTTGTTGCTTGTGCTTTTAAAGTCTTACCCACAAAAGTCTTTGGCCAGACCAATGTGCTGGAATATTTCCCCTATGTTTTCTTCTAGTAGTTTTGGGTCTTATGTTTAAGACTTTAATGCATCCTGAGTTGATTTTTGTACATGGTGAGAGATATGGCTTCAGCTTAATTCTTCTGCAAATGGCAATCCAGTTTTCCCAGCATCATTTATTGAAAAGAGTGTCTTTTAGCCAATGCACGCTCTTGTCAGCTTTGTCAAAAATCTGTTGGCTGTAAATAATGTGCGTTTATTTCTGAGTTCTCTATTCTGTTCCACTGCATAGAATATTTTAATACCAATACCATGCTATTTTGGTTACTATAGCCTTGTAATATAATTTGAAGTCAGGTAATGTGACGCTTCCAGTTTTGCTCTTTTTGCTTAGGATTGCTTTGATTGTTTGGGATATTTTTTGGTTCCATATGAATGTTAGAAATGTTTCTCTAATTCTGCAAAAATAATTACATTGGCATTTTGATAGAGAGTGCACTGAATCTGTAGATTAGGGAAGTATAGTTAATGATATTAATGCTTCTCATCCCTGAGAATGAGATGACTTTCTATTTTTTTGTGTCATTTGCGATTTCTTTCATCAATGTTTTGTAATTTTCCTTTTAGAGATCTTTCACCTCCTTGGTTAATGTTATTCCTAGATGTGTGTGAGTGTGTGTGTGTGTGTGTGTGTGTGTGTGTGTGTGCGTGTGCGTGTGTGTGTGTTTTCTTCAGCAGTTATTATAAGTGAGACTGCCTTCTTAATTTTATTCTCAACTAGAACATTTACAGTGTACAGAAATGCTACTGATTTTGTACATTGCTTTTGTATGCTGTAACTTTACTGAATTCATTTATCAAATCTAAGAACTTTTTGTAGGGTCTTTTTGTTTTACTAGGTAACAGATCATACTATCAGCAAACAGAGATAATTTGACTTCCTTTATTTTTCTAATTTTGATGCCCTTTATTTCCATTTTTAGAGACAGGATTTGACTTCTGTCACCCAGACTGAAGTGCAGTGGTGTAATCATAGCTCACTGCAGCCTTGAACTCTTGGACTCAAGCAATCCTCCTACCTCAGATGCCTGAGTAATTTTTTTTTTTTTTTAATTTTTGTAGATACAAGGTCTTGCTATGTTTCTCAAGCTAGTCTTGAACTCCTGGCCTCAAGTGACTCTCCTACCTCAGCCTCTGAAATGCTGAGTTTACCACCACACCCAGCCTGGATGCCTTTTCTTTCTTTCTCTTGTCTCATGGCTCTGATTGGGACTTCCAGTACTATGTTGAATAAGAGTCATGAAAGTGGGTATCTTTGTCTAATTCCAGTTTTTAGAGAAAATACTTTTAACTTTCCTCTGTTCAGTGTGATGTCAGCTGTGGGTTTGTTGTATATGGCCTTTATTATTTTGAGGTATGTTCCTTCTATGCCTACTTTGTTGAGGGTTTTGATAATAAAGAGGTGCTGAATTTTATCAAATTTTTTCAACATCTATCGAGATGACCATATGTTTTTTTGTCTTTAATTCTGTTTATGTGATATATCACATTTATTGGTATGTGCATGTTAAAACCATCCTTGCATCCCTGGTATAAACCTACTTGATCTTTGCGTATCATTCCTTTGATGTGTTTGCTTGTATTTTGTTGAGGATTTTTGCATCTATATTCATCAGGAATATTGATCTATAGTTTTCTTTTTCTTTCTTTTTTTGGGGGGGGTCATCTTCTTGTCTGGTTTTGGTACAGGATGATACAAGTCTCATAGAATGAGTTAGAGGGAATTCAGCTACTTTGTTTAGGGCTTGATCTTCACCTTCTCAGCATCTTCTCTAGTCTCTGGTTGGCTAAGGTTTCTTGTCTCCTCCTGAGATGATTTTTTTTTTTTTTTGAGATGGAGTCTTGCTTGAGGTGTGTTGATATTTTTTCATTTTCTTGTCTTCAATGAACTAACTTTTCTTTTTTCCAATATTCATATAAATTTTACCCTTCATAGCACTATTCTCAGTTTTCCTCCTAATCTTTTACTGCCAGTTAATTTTATGTCGTTAATTTTATTATAACCAAGTAAAATATATAAAAGTTTAAGAGTTAGATATGACTAAGCAGCTTGAAACAAAAAACAGAAGTGTCTCACCCTATCCTTCTCTACCCTGGGGTTCTAACTCCTATCCCCCGCCTTCTCCCTGATACTTGGCTCCAACTTTTGGAATAATAATCATAGCTAAGGCTTGTAAAGCGATTATTGCATATTAGGTACTTTTCTAAAAATATATTTCTATTATTTTATTCTTGTTATACTGTTTTACTGATGGGACAACTGAGGTACAGAAATATTAAGAAACTTACACATAGCAAGTGAGTAACAGAATCGGAATTCAAATCTAGGTAGCTGTACTCTCTTAACCATTATTATAATATGCTGCTGCCCAAAAATGCCTTTGTAACTGTTGTAATGTTTCACTGTTATTTCTTGATTTATCAATTGCAGGCATCTTCCACTGACTTCCCAATGTGGTAAATATAGACTAAGCTGTCCCACAGCATGCCTTTACTTCTTGTCTCCCCTTCCTAACTTTAACACAGTAATTTATAATTCATTACTATTTAAACTCATGGCAAATATAGTATTATCATAACTACTAATTGCACAGCTGACTAAATGGTACACTCCATGACCTCGTTCATGAACAATCTCTGATTTTCCCAGGAGTATTTTTTTGTTTGTTATTATTATTGAGTAGGTTTGCTTTTTTTTTCTGAAATGTAATTTTTTTCCTGAAAACCTGTATGTTTTCCTTAATTCTTCAACTGCTCATCAGTAACATGTTCCATATTCTCAGATATAAAGTTTTAATTTTTTTTTATTTTTCCCTAAGTTATTGGAGTACAGTGGTATTTGGTTACATGAATAAGTTCTTTAGCGGTGATTTGTGATATACCCATCACCCAAGCAGTATAGATTGCACCATATATGTTGTCTTTTATCCCTTGCTTCCCTCCCACTCTTCACCTCAAGCCCCCAAAGTCGATTGTATCATTCTTATAACATACTATAAAGCTTAATTTTCCCACTAGAGCCTTGCCTGGGCTATGGCTCTTCAGGCCTGCTGTATAGCTGTTTATGTTGTTCATGGGACTCCCCTTGTCATCATTCTGAGTCTTCTTTTGCTACTTTCCTGTGTCAAATCCTGTATTAAGCTAAATATGTCTTCCCCCTCCATTTCCTAAAGCACATTCAGGTAGCTTCCTAAAGAAAAGGGACACGGGTGATTCTTTTGTTGGTTTTGAGTGCTTATAAGCTGGACAATATCTCTAGTCTATTCCCACACTTAATTAATATTCGGTTGGTCACAGTAGGCTGAGCATTTCATTCCACTGTTAATCACGACACTGATGCTGTTGAGAAATCAGGTGTCTTTCAGATTGCAGTTCCTTTTTCATGATCTGTAATTGTCCCTTGCTTTCCTCTAGCTGCCCCCACCCTTGGGGAGCTTCTCCTTCCCCCATGTGTTCTAAAACTTCATAATATACCAGCTGTGGATGTGTCCTCAGAGGCTCATGGGCTTTTTCAACCCGAAACCTTCCTTACTTGGAAATTATCTTATTTATTTCACAGTTGTCTTTCCTCTATTTTTTTTCCTGTGGGTTCGTTCTGGTATTACTATTATTCTTACGGCTGCACTGTTCTTTTAATTTATTTTTGAACTCAAATTTTTTATCTCAACACTTTTTTTAAGTTTCTGGGAAATTACCTATACTTTATCTTCCAGCCCTTCTACTGAGTCTTTTTCATTATGGTTATCATATTTTTATCTAAGAACTCTTCTGTTTTCTCTGATCTCTTTGTATAGTACAACTTCTTTAGCATTTTTCTCATATTTTTTCTTTTCAATTTTTTTCTGTTCACTGAGATATTTTTGTTGACCTCTGGCTTCTTCTTCCCCATTTGTTGGTTTTGATGTCTTTCTTTTTAAAATTTATCCTCAAGTGTCTGGTTATTTTTGACTATCCATTGATATAGGAGAATGCATTTCTAAAAGCTGATAATCAGAAGGCCTCCATGCATGGACAGGGCTTGTTCCTAGCTGGGCTTCACTGAGTGTGGGGAGCTGACTTTCCCATTGGGGAGACCTCCAAATGCCAGGAACTGGAGGCTGTTTAGCTCCTGCTGAGATGAGTGCTCCAATACCCCCCAGGCTGAGAGCAGGGTGGTGTACATCTGGGTGGTGGTGTTCTGGCAGCTCGACAGAGGAGGTGGAGATGGAGAAGGGTCCCCTGCAGGGCAGCATGAAGACTTACGCTTAACTCCCGCTTATGATCCCTGTTACTCCAGCCTTCAACTGTACTGGCATCTCTGAGCATGGAGCCCTCCTCTTTCAGCTTAGTCACAGGATAAGCCCTTTGTTTCTTTGTATACTGTTGTGAGTGATGAAAGAATTGAATCTACATGATCTAGCTATCCTGTACACAGACTTTTAACCCTCCTGCTCTCTCTCTCTGTGGCACCTATGGTCAGTCTCTCAGTGGAACTCCTCTTGGGTTCTGCAGGGAGATTTCCTTCCCTTTGCTATTTGCTCAATGCCAGTACTTAGGTTGTAGCTTCTGTTTCATTAATTCAGTTTCCACTACTCTATCTGCTTCCTCTCTTATAAAAACTTAGTGAAATCTCTCATCTGCTTTTGCTGCTTCTCCTGTACTGTTTCTCTCTTGTGGGCTAATGCCTTTATTTCTATGGTCCGGAGACTTGGAAGTGGGGTTGCTGAGGGAAGAAAATAAGTATTTTTAATTTGAATAGCTGTTGCCAGCTAGCTTTTCAAAAAGTCTAACACTTACATTTATGGGAGTCCCCTCTCCTTGGTATCCATAACAGTAATAAGCATTATTTCCTCCTTGATTATTGCTAATATTATTAAGGAGATATTTAGTTGTTAAATAAACTTGCATTGCCCTGATTACTAGTGATGTGGAGAAACTTTTGACATGTTTGTGGGCCATTTGGATCTACACTTCTATCAACTGCCTTCTCATATATTTGCCCAATTTTCTAAAGTCTTATATGTCTTTTTCTTGTCCATTTGTAAGAGCTCTTTATATGTTATAGACGTTTATCCTCTGAATTCAAATACTACTCCCCAAAATCTATTGCTTATGTTAGGAGGATTTTTAAAAATCATACAAAGTTTTTATTTTTTATAGAATCAAATGAGTTCATCTTTCTTTTATAGCTTCTGGATATTTGATTTTATATGTGGTCTCTTACATTAAAATCATATATATATATGTATAATATCTATTTTATATGTATACATATATATAATACTAATTATACCTATTTTCTGTATATGTGTTTTTTTCCAGATAGATAGCCAGTAGTAAAGTACTGTTGACACTTGGTCTCAACAATGTGAGGGTTAAGGGTACTGAGCAGTCAAAAATGTGCAAATGGTGAGTGCAGTAGCCCATACCTATAATCCCAACATTTTGGGATGCTGAGGCAGGCAAATTGTTTTGAGCCCAGGAGTTCAAGACCAGCCTGGGCAGCATGGTAAAAACTGATTTCTACAAAAAATGCAAAAATTAGCTAGGGATGGTGGCACTTGCCTGTCTCAGATATCTGGGAGGCTGAGGTAGGAGGACTGCTTGGGCCCAAGAGGTTGAGGCTGCAGTGAACTTTGATCATGCCACTGCTCTCCCACTTGGATGATGGAGCAAGACCTTGTCTTAAAAAAAAAAAAAAAATGGTGCGGCTGGGCACGGTGGCTCAAGCCTGTAATCCCAGCACTTTGGGAGGCCAACGCGGGTGGACCACGAGGTCAAGAGATCGAGACCATCCTGGTCAACATGGTGAAACCCCGTCTCTACTAAAAATACAAAAATTAGCTGGGCATGGTGGTGCGTGCCTGTAATCCCAGCTACTCAGGAGGCTGAGGCAGGAGAATTGCCTGAACCCAGGAGGCAGAGGTTGCGGTGAGCCGAGATCGTGCCATTGCACTCCAGCCTGGGTAACAAGAGTGAAACTCTGTCTCAAAAAAAAAAAAAAAAAAAAAATGGTGCAAGTAACTACTAATAGTTTACTGTTGACCAAAAACCTTATCAATAACATAAAGAGTTAACACATATTTTATATGTTATATGTTTTCTATACTATTTTCTATATATTGTATTCTTACAATAAAGTAAGCTAAAGAAAATATTATTAAGAAAATAATAAGGAAAAATATATTTACAGTAGTATACTGTATTTGTCTATAATATGAATTTACATAATCTGTTTGCAAGATGAATCATTTGTCTGACATGTGGCAGCTGCAGCCGTAGACCTCAAACCGTGGTCCATATCTAGCAATTAAATGGTTTCTTATAATGTCTTGACTTTTCTCTGCTTCTTAGGAACACTTCCAGAATCACTAGGGGCACTTCACATGGGTTTTCAGTAATGCACTACATACAATGACAAATACATGAGAAACAAGAGAGATCACTTTTTGCCATAATATGCAATTGCAATAAAAATATTGGGGAGATGAAATGCTCACAGAGAGATGATTAGCATCACACAGTTTTTTTTTTTTTTTTTTTTTTTTTTTTTTTTTTTTTTTTTTATATAAAGTCTCACTCTCTTGCCCAGGCTGGAGTGCAGTGGTGTGGTCTTGGCTCACTGCAACCTCTACTTCCCAGGCTCAAGCAATTCTCCTGCCTCGGCCTCCAAAGTAACTGGGGTGACAGGCACCCACCACCATGCCTGGCTAATTTTTTGTACTTTTAGTAGAGATGGGGTTATATCATGTTGGCCAGGCTGGTCTCAGACTCCCGAACTCAGGTGATCTACACGCCTTGGCCTCCCAAAATGCTGGAATTACAGGCATAAGCTACTGTGCATCATACGGCCTCACACAGCATTTTAAGTGGATACTAGGAACACTTGAGCTCACCACAAGAGTAACAGAAAGTGGCTGTTTAATTATTACAATAGTACAATATGTATACAGTTAATTTTACAGTTAATGCTACATCTTTACATTTGTTTGCATTTCTCTTTATTGACAATGGCACCATGTATGCTCTGTTTGTGTGCATATGTTTTGATAATTTTTAACTTTTTATATTAGGTTTGTGTATATTTATTTTTAAAAATATTTCTAGGCTTTGTAGTTCATCTGTGAGTTTTTTTTAAATTGTCACAAATCTCCAAAAAATTTCACCATGTATTGATTGAAAAAAATCTGTGTATAATTGGACCCATGCATTTCAAGCCTATGTTGTTCAAGGTCATCTATATAATCTTTCAAATAATCCATCTCTCCTCTGCAGAATTGAAATACTAACTTTGTAATATATTAGATTTTCATATATAGTAAGATCTATTTCTGTACTTGGTTCTTTTGATATTTTTTTTATTCATATTCTAACACCATACTGATTTTAAATATAATGGCTTTACAGTTCACTTTGATATCTAGCAAAACAGATTCCCCTGAATTTTCTTCTCAGAAACTTATTCTCCTAAAACCATAAACCATATTTTAATACAATTCCATTTTTTTGTGAGTTTTACAATTTGGTTCAGTATATTTCTTTTAAAATTTATTTCTAAGTATATTATAATTTTAGTTCTTACTATGAAAGGAAATAATTTGCTATTTCCATTTCTAGGTGCTTATTGAGAAGAGATTGTAGCTATCAATTTTTATCATATTTACCTTCAATTCAATCAGTTAACCATTTTTATACTAGCATATTTTTTATTAGAGATTATTTCTAGGAATGTAGTTATGAAGTGTGCAGAAGAATATAGTTTTCATTCTACTTTTTCAGCATTTATAGTTGCCATTTCATTTTCATGTCTTATTATGTTTACTAGAACCTTCAATATATTGTAGGATAATAATAATAACTGGCATTATTATTTATTTCCAGAATTTAATTGAAAAGATTTCTGTTTTGTTTGCCACCATATTTGCTGGTTTTTTGTTGTTGTTGTTGTTATATATACTCTATTATACTTAATTGCTTTCCCTCTCTTCTGTTTTATATAGAGTTTTTATTGAAAATGAATATTGAGCTTTTTAAGTACAAATGCAACATCTTTTGTCTTGGCCATGTGACTTTTTTACTTTAATTTGAAGTTACATCACACTACATTATGTTGATACATTTTCTGATATTGAACCACGCTGGCACTTCTAAAATTGCCTCATTTAGCATAATGTATTTTTAAAGACATTTCTTTATTCTATCTGCCATATTTTCTTTCGAATGTATGCATCTTAATTCATCAATGATATTTATCTATAGTTTTCCTAAGTGCAGTATTTTACAAGATTTTGGTATTAAAGTTATGCTGGCTTGACCTTTTACATGGTATGATATAATTCAATAATATTGGCATTACACACATTTTTATGATAACATAAAGTTTAGCTGTAACCTTGTCTGTTGTCAGGAACTTTTTCAATGGTAGATCTTTAATTGTCTTTCTAATCTCTTCTGTCATACACTTCATTTTACAGTTTATATTTTGCTAGGCAATAATTTATTTCTAATTTGTTAGGGCAGACGATGATTATTTTCTTAGAAACCTTTAGTCACTCACCTCTGTGACTATAATTTTTCCCCTCATTCTTACACAGCTTATTTCTCTTTTCTTTGTTAGTAAAATGAGAGATCTATTTTATTGGTATTTTTTTTTCTTTTTTTTTTTTGAGATGGAGTTTCGCTCTTGTTATCCAGGCTGGAGTGCAATGGCGCGTTCTCGGCTCACTGCAACCTCCGCCTCCTGGGTTCAGAAAATTCTCCTGCCTCAGCCTCCTGAGTAGCTGGGATTACAGGCATGGGCCACCATGCCCAGCTAATTTTTTGTATTTTTAGTAGAGACGGGGTTTCACCATGTTGACCAGGATGGTTTCGATCTCTTGACCTCGTGATCCACTCGCCTCGGCCTCCCAAAGTGCTGAGATTACAGGCGTGAGCAACCGCGCCCAGCCTTTGTTTATTGGTATTTTAATAAACTTTTTGGAAATATACATAGTTAACACACACCCACACACACACACACACACACACACACACACACAAATCTTTGCTTACTTTCAGCCTTCATTGTTACTTATTTCTTTTCGTATTATCCTTTGATTTTTGTTAGCCTTTTCCCAACTTCTAAAATAAATATTATATTTTATAATTTTCTAATACTAAACATATTTGAGGATATCCAGTTTTTTCTCTTTTTTAAAATCCTTTGTGAGACAGGGTCTCACCTTGTCACCTAGGCTGGAATGCAATGGCACCGTCATGGCTCACTGCCTCAACCTCCTGGGCTCCAGTCCTTCCACTTCAGCCTCCCAAGTAGTTTGGACTACGGGTGCATGCCACCATGCCCAGATGATTTTTCTTTTTCTTTTTCTTTTTTTTTTTTCACTTTGTTGCCTAGGTTGGTCTTGAACTCCTAGGATAAAGCAATCCTTCTGCCTCTGCCTCCTAAGTGCTGAGATTACAGGTGTGAGCTACTGTGCCCCACCGAATTTCCATTTTTCCCATGTCCCATGTAAATTTTCTATATTTGCTGTGTCCCATAGGTTTTGATATGAAGTATATTTCTTTACATAGTTTTCAATATGATTTCTAATGTCACATCTGCTATCCTCTTTGATACAAGAATTTTCTAGGAGTATATTTTATAATTTCCAAGTAGTAAACATTTTCAGTCACATTTTAATTTATAATTTTATTAGCTTATTATCAGACAGTTGGCCTTTATAATCTACATGTTTTTCAATTTTGCTAGGGTTTTCTATGGAGCTAAGGCATAAATGATCTTTCTAAATGTTTCACAGATATGTAACAATGAATATACCTTTTATTGATGCAATGCAAGGGTTTGTATATAGCTATTAAATCAAGATTGGTGATTGTATTCTTTATATCTTTATGTTCCTATTATTTATCAGAATTGCCAATTCTGAAAGAATCTTTGTGTTCTGAGGTCTTTTTCTGTAACAGTATTGTTTTATTAAGTTCACTTTACATTTAAGGTTTTGGTTTGTATATTTAACTGCTTTGCTTTTTGGTGCATACAATTTTATGACTGTTAAATTTTTATTCAGGACTTGTAATTTTTTTATTATCTATTGTCCCTCTTTATCTTTTTAAGGCTTCTAAACTTAAATTCCACTGTATCTGTTGTAATTTATTTACAGTTGTTTTCTTTATATTAGCATTTTTCAGGTGTCTTTAATCTTCCATTTAATTTCCCCTTTCTTGTTACTGTAAGTTGTTTTTTAAAAAAACATTTTAAAACTCCTATTTTCTAACTTAAACTGACAATCTCTGATGGCTTTTGACCACTCTAATCCTATTTCTCTTTTTACCATACATTTTAGTGTTAAGTTGGTATACTTATTTTATTTCTTATATCTTACTTTAGATCTCTTATTTTATACTGTTATTTCATCTCTTTCCTATTTAATATTTTTACTGATTGAAGTTGCTGTTGTTTCCCTCGTTGATTTAAAAGTTCTATAGCGCTTTGGCCCTAAATAATATACATATTCTTCACACATTTGAGAAAACATGACACCAGCTATTCCCCCTGCGGATACACACTTTTTCCCTCATCTCTGACCTTCCCCAGTCTGGTAAATTATGACCTTAAGAATACTTTCATCTTCTTCTTCTTTCCTCTTCCTCCTTTCCCCTTCCAGGAATCTCTGGAACACTTTTCCCTTTCCCTTTATTCACTCCTCCCAGCTTCAGGATTTTACTTACGACAGTTTAGCAGTTTAGGATTTAGACTAATAGCACCTACCATGAAACTGTCTGCAAAACAAAAATAAGAATATGCAATGTGTTTTCTTTAAAGAGTCTATCATTATAAAGGTATATGTGTTCTCACATGTATGCATATATTTTAATCAATATTTATAAACTTTCCTACCATTGATATTAGCTTGATTTGCTTTTAATTTAAATAATTTTTTAACTGTATAAGTAACATATGAATAAATTCTCACTGTAAAGAATTCACATAAGAATTCTACAAGAAAGATAAACTCTTACTTGGCCACCCCTTATCCTGTTCCCTTCCAAAAGATACTTCCTTAAAGCCACTGTATTAGTATGACAAACATTTTTTCCACACTATTTTCCATGTGCTTATGTATACAGATATAGTTGTACATTATTCATTGTTTTGCTTTTCTGTGTATTTACTATAAATTATGTCACGTTACCTGTATTGCTTTGCAACTTTACTTTTTCACTTAATATATGTTTAAGAGATATTTCTAGGTCAGGAAATAGGGTTTAACTTGATACTTTTAAACTTCTAACTTGATAATACTGACTAGCATGGATATAGCATAGTTTTTTGATGGACATTCAGGTTGCTTCTATTAATCTGTGACTTGAAGATAGTGCACAATGTCTCACATGTCACCCTCTGCACATTAATGATGGTTTCTGTAAATATGGATATGTGGAACTGCTAAGTCAAAGGGTGGATGCTTTCACTACTAAACTGCCACCCAGGAATTGCTATGCTTATTTATAACCTTGCCAGAAACACATGAGTTTTACATTTTCAACATTTGTGTATGTGACTGTTTCTCTTTACCTTTGAATAGAGGGTACTTCAAAATGTATTACAAAGTTGTATCTATTATTATCGCACTTTTATTTATGCCAGTCTGTTTGGTGAAAAAAATGTATCTTGTGTTTTAATATGCTAACTGACTGGTAGTGAGGTGAGTATCTTTCATGAGTTCGTTAGCTATTTGTGTTTCCTCTCCTGTAAATTGCCTGTTTCCACTCTTGTCTTACTTCATTTTGTTTAACTCATAACAAATTCTAACTCATAGGAATTACATGCTTCCAGTTTTAATCCTTTATTTGTATGTCACAAACCTTTTCTCCTAGTCTATTGCCTATTTTGCCTATGTTTGTGGAATACTTGAAAAGAACAAAATTGTAAAATTTTTATTTAGTCAAATTTAACAGTCTTTTCCTGTATAACTTTATTTTATGCCTTCCTTGAGAAAATAGCCAATACACTAAAATAAAAACAATAGTCTTCTGTGTTTTCTTCAGTATTTACATAATTTCTTGTATATTTAGGGTATTAACCCATGTAAAATTTATACTTCCTTATGTGAAATAGGGATCCAATTATTATTATTATTTTCAAATGAATTATCAAATGTACCACACTTTTTATGCATATTTCATCATTCCTTACTGCCACTATCATTATCAATTAAATTCTCATGTAAAAATGGGCCTTTAGGACTTTCTTCTTCCTCAATCCATTCATTTCTTCTTGGTCCAAACCCATGCTGTTATAATAGCTACAACTTTGTAGAATATTTTGAAGTATCACAGAGTAATGTTTGCACCCCATACTTCTGTGTAGTTCTTTATTTTCAAAGCTTTCTTGGCTACTTGAGAACATTTCTAACTTCCCAAGTATATTTTATAATCAGCTTGATAAGTTCCATAAAAATTATATTGCATTTTGATTGAAAATGTATTTAATTTTAGATTGGCTCTGGGGAATTAACATTTTTATAACATTGACTTTTCTCATCTCATGGATATATATTTCCACGTATTCATTTCTTCCCTTCTTTTCTTATTAAATTTTCCTGTTTCATTCATTTAGATCTTACGTATTTCTTATTAGGTTTATTGCTAGGTAGTTCATATTTTTTATTTATATTATGAATGAAATCTTTTCTCAATTACATTTTCCAGTTGGTTGTTACTGATATATAAGAAATGTATTGGCTTTTGTGTGTTATCCTAATATCACCATACCTTGGTGAACTTACTAGCTTTCAAAGTTTCAGAAATTCTTCAGTTTCTTTCTTGCTGATGAAAACCTTTCTTATTTATCAGTAATAAGCATTTAATTTGATATAATGAATTTAAGGTAAAGTTTTAGAACCAGGATATAAATCTAAGTGAACAGTATAACTTCCTTTCTTCATATTAGTTGATGGGGACTCTTTTTTTTTTTTTTTTTTTTTTTTTTTTGCGCAGTCTCACTCTATCACCCTGGCACAATTTCGGCTCACTGTAGCCTCCGCCTCCCAGGTTCAAGAGATTCTTGTGTCTCAGCCTCCTGAGTAGCTGGGATTACAGGCATAAGCCACCATGCCCAGATAATTTTTACATTTTTAGTAGAGATGGGGGTCTCACCATATTGGCCAGGTTGGTCTCAAACTCCTGAGCTCACGTGATCCACCTGCCTCGGTCTCCCAAAGTGCTAGGATTACAGGCATAAGCCACTGCTCCCAGCCCTTCAGGGTGACTCTTAACGTTTAATGATTTCTTCCTCCATCCGTCCATCCATTATCCTTTTTTTCTCAGCATAAGTGAAGCTATAATAGAAAAAAGGATGCCTGGTTCTTGCTAAATCTTTCATTTTACCTACTGAGACCCAAATGGTTTAAATGATTTGTCTAAGGTCACACAACTTAGCACTCAGAAAGTGGCAGAATTAGATTAGCTTTAGGAATGGTTATTACAGTCTTCAACATGTAAGCAGAAATAACCGTGGCTTAACTGTGGCTCCTTTGTAAATTGTATTATGCTTCTATACACTACCCATTTTGTTATTACAGAGAATAATTTGTGTATTCATGAATTAAGTAAATTAAATTATAAATTAAATATTTTTATGAATGTGAGTGAAATAGGCAAATTTTCATGTACATATTTTTTATTTCTTTTTTTTTTTTGTTGTTATACTTGAAATTCTGGGGTACATGTACAGAACATCCAGGTTTGTTCCACAGGTATACATATGCTATGGTGGTTTGCTACACCCATCAACCCATGATCTACATTAGGTATTTTTCCTAATGCCATCCATCCCCTAGACCCCCACCACCCAACAGGCTCTGGTGTGTGATGTTCCCCTCCCTGTATCCATGAGTTTCACTGTTCAGCTCCCACCTATGAGTGGGAACATGTGGTGTTTGGTTTTATGCTTTTGTGTTAGTTTTCTGAGAATGATGGTTTCCCATCAGAGATAGACTGGACAAAGAAAATGTGGCACATATACACCACAGAATATTATGCAGCCATAAAAAAGGATGAGTTCATCTTCTTTGCAGGTACACGAATGAAGCTGGAAGCCTTGCAAATATTATATGTTTTCAATTGTATACTTTTGAAAAGTAGGAAATGGGCCCATATTTATTATGTAAAAATCTGTAAGTATATACAAAGTGGCTAAAGGAAATTATCAAAATACTTGAGACTATAGGCCAATGAAAAGTAATTAAACCCCAAAGTGCATTCAGCATTGTGAGAGATTAGAGAGATGCATAAAATATGGGGTAATGATAAAGAAATAATATAATTAAATAATTATTATTGGTAGTGCAATACATTGTACTAAGTATCTTGCACATACTAAGTCACTTAACTCTAAAATATACACACACAACAACCAAGAAGTTAGTATCGTTTTTTTCCTTTCACAGAGGAGATAACTGAAAGTTAGAGAGATGAAATTACTTGCCAAGGTCATGATATTAATAAGTAGCAAAGACTGAATTTAATCTCAGGTGTATTTTACTCCAAAGCCCTTGTTCTGCCTTTTCTATATACACTGTTTTCCTTAGAATCCGACTAGACAGATACACACATATCATCCCATTTGGCAATGCTGTATTAGTACACCAAGTCCCAGGATAACATTTTTAAGTTTTAACTGAGCCACAAATGAATCTACTGTCAAAAAGCTGGTCATGTAACTTACTGAATATTTTCTGTGGACACTTTCAAGGGCATACCTCATCACAAATAAAAAATCAAAAGTCATTGTGGAAGAACTCCTGATAGAAGAAGCTACATGGCTGAATATCAAACATATGTGAAGCAAAATGAGCCAGATACAAAAGAGCATATCTTACATGATTTTGTTTAAACTCTTGAAAAGACAGAGCTAATCCATAGTGACAGAAAGCAGATCCAAGGTTGCCTGGGGCTGAGGATTGAGAAGAATTGATTGGGAAGAGAAATTAGGAAACCCTTTTGGGGTGGATAAAGGAGAATGTAAACATTCGTCAGTAACAGGTCACGATTATATGTGGAATGCGTTTAATGGTTCCTCTGAACTAGGGTAAAGACTCAGATTCATCAGGAAACTGCTTTGGAGAAGTTAATTTAATAATATGTTATGTGGCTCTTCAATGTTTTAGCAATTTGGTCAGAGACCAGAAGCAAAATTTAGCTACTGAAATGAGCAGTCTGATCGTTTAGTGAACAATCAATTCTGGTAATCCGTCCAGATGCACAAAGGGCACACATGAACACCTCACATGTCCTATCCCGATACAGAATTAAGGCAGCGAGTTATTTCTTTCTTTTTGGAAACGGACATAACATTATAATGAGAAGACTATTCTCCATTCGAGGCATCAGCTTGCAGATTACCTCTTTCATTTCAGCTTTTCTCATTTTTATGGCAAATTCTGCTGCATCATTAATGATAATGGCTTTTTGCACTCATATCATTATGAGATCTTTACGTTAATTCAAGGATCTCAATGCCTGTCTTGAACAATGTCAAATGTAACAATGAAATATGAGCAAGGCTTATTGGAAAACATCTGTAAGCATCTCACATCCAAAAGTATATAATGTGTTCTATTTTGAAATTCTGATTTCTTCACAACATAAATATATCTATTATATGATATGATTTCTAAAAGATGATTCTTATCCTCTTCCATTCACTATTTAGCTCTTTGGGAGGGAAAAGCAATCATAAAAAGGAAAAGCTTGCTGTGCGTGATGTACGTATCTACAGTCCCAGCTATTCAGGAGACTGAGGCAGACAGATCACCTGAGCCTAGGAGTTTGAGTCTGTGCTGTGGTGTGATGAACCTTTGAATAGCCACTGCACTCCAGCCTGGGCAATGTAGTGAGACCTTACAACATAGTGAGACCTTGTCTTCAAAAGATACAATAAAATAAAATTTAAAAAGTGAAAAGAAAAAGCTAAAAACCACTGTTTTTTAAAGGAGATTTGTACTTAGAATTTACAAAGATGGGTATTCAGGATCTATCATACTTGGTAAAGATTTAAAAACAGGCCGGAAGCAAAGAAACAATATGAAATAGAAAGCGTCCAACACAATGTGAATGAAAAAGGGTAAAAGGGCAGTTATGATGCAGATGATCATCATGGATTAAATTTTAATTCAGGATTAATTTCTTAATTAAGGGATTAGTTTCTTATTTAATAGGCAGGCTTTGTGGGGTCCTCGAATATCTTGAAGTTACAAGCTAATTTCTCTCTGTATGTAGGAAGAAAAGCTGTTGTCTTGCTCAGATACTCAAAGGATTCTGTGATCCTGCCATGGCTCCTCCTCTTTATGAAAGTTAACCACGAGATTAAATAGATTGCTTAATCCAGGGTATTTCCAACTCCGAAATATCCCATACATATTTCCTGCTGAAACATTCACTCCAAGTCACTGAGCTAAAGGCCCATAAGGATCTACTTAGAGTTAAATGTCCCTAGAAAATCCCCAGAAATAAAAATTCCTAGGAAAATCCAACAAGTCAATAATAGAAAACAGGAACTGATTTAATACAGCATATTTGGGGGCCAATATCTCATGCACTCAGACCACAGTTTCTCAGATATCGGTGCTGAACAAATAGATCACTTGTTCCACCTCCCCATTTCCCTGCCACACAGATGCAGGCCACAAATCTCACAAGAAGAGAAAGAAAAGAACTTCTGCATTTCTTAGTTTCTAATATTAAGGTCCTAGACGTTTTAAGAATGGTCTGAGGTCAGCCAGGCAACATGTGGTAGAGAAGGGACGTGAATCTCAGCCTGCTTGGATCTCAGTAGCCTTTAACTTCTCTCCTACGTCTCTCGTCCACCTGACATGCCTCCTTGGACTTCAGTGATTTAGTCAGTCCACTCCATCTGAACTGTTTCCCAAAGCTGCTCGTTAGACTGAAGGCACATTTCTCATGCCAAGGTCTTTCTATTCCTTAATTGTGGTAAATGTCAAATGTATTACCCGCATGGCATAGTAGAAAGGGTACAATGCTGAGAATCAGGACTCCTGGAATTGAGCCACTACTCTCCTCTAAACAGACTGTGTGACCTTGCAAAAGGCAAGTATCAATCTGAGTGTCCAATGACCACGGAGGAGGGTAGATTCTATGATCTGAAAGTTGAGATATAATAATATATGATTCTATTATTCCTTGGCACAAACATGTTTCCAGAACAAGTGATTTGATCATGTTACTAGGTTATTAGATCCATGTCCTTATTCAGGGAAATATCTTATGCCCATAACAGTGTTGTCTATAACTCAGATTATTAGAACACCACCCAAATGTATTTAACTTGATTTTTCCAAAGTATAGCACATTGCCAAGTCCCAACAGGCCATTAAATGTGTTTTAATTGGCAAATTTGTTGAATGCCACGGCAATATCCTTTCCTTGTGCAAGCCTGGGAAAAGACGTGAAGTGAGTTTTGGAAATGAGGGCCTAAGTGGGAAGTGGGTAATTTAAGGCAGGAAGCTTTGGACCAGCAAAGAACCCTGGCTAAGAAGAAGCTGCAGCCTCTAGGGGCTCATCTCTCTGTGAAACAGCACTAATACCTGGGGCCTATTGTAAGGATGCAGTGAGGTGCCTTCTGCTTGCTAAAAAAGTATGGAAGACACTCAAAGCTTTATCAGTGTAACTGCCAGGTATCTGTTTGGGAAATGCCAGATTGACCACACTGGCCTTCAGCTAACCCAGTTTCAGAGATACACTTTGCTACCTTAGTACAACACGTGTTAACCTGATAGAACTGCATGGACTACTTCTCCTAATGAGACTCTTGCAAAGATTCTCATGCTTCTTTTAATTATGTTATTTTACAGGGACTCTGCTGATACTGCTGCCTTCCCACTTGTGAGGTAGGAAAGGGCAGAGATTTATCAATCACAGAGTATGACTGGAGGCAGTGGCGACATGCTTGCGTGGCCTTTCTCAGGTCACCAGTGAGTCACAGTGGCATCAGATTCCTATCAGGGTCTTTGACATACAGGGCAATGGCCCTCATTCCAGTGAGCCTCTTTGTGGGTGGATGGCCTTTCAGATTTTTCAGAGAAGTCAAGCATTTTTTTTAGAGTTCGCGATTTTGAGACATTAGGCTGACAGTGATGGACAGAAGCTGATCCAGCTAAGACATACAAACTGCTTTAAAGGCGGAAAAGTCTGCTAGAAAGCAACTGCGTGAAGATGGCTTTATGAACAGCAGACTTGGCAACATTTCCTGGGTCTCCCACTTTCACAAAGGTGCACTAACATCTCACCTGTCTGGAGATTTCTATTAGGCTTTTTGAAAACTTGACCTGGGCTTGTGTGTGCTTGTATATGGGGTAGTTGATGAAAGTGGGGCGTGTCTTTTTGCCTTTGAAGCTGGCCCAACTGTTCCAGTGCAGCCAGGTGTAAGCTATAAACCAGAGGCATTAAGATATGAGAGTACTTGTCCTGGGAATCTTTATCTTCATCCCCCTAATCACTTTGGGGGCTACTGTTGAGACCAGTCCTAATGTATTTCTGAGTGGGTGCAGCAGGCCAGGTACAACTGAAGGTTAACCCCACTTGCCTCTAGGGTCTGGCCATTGCAGGCAGCATGGGGCTTCAGTGGACCTCCTGCAGTTCTCTTCCCAAGGAGGCTCAGCCTGTTCTGGCTTTGCTAAGAGATTCTGGATTCTCCTATTTGCCTCCTTGGTATCTACCCTCCCCTCATTCCCCTCCCTTCCTTGACCCATCCAGCCAAGATTCAGGACTTCAAAGACATCCTTCCTCCCTGCATCCTGACAGGTTAAAAACTTGTTCCTGAGTCTCCTGAAGAGCTGTGGCAGGTTGCAAATCACTGGCCATTTCAAGAAAACTGCTCCTAGTGCATCAGGGCAGCTCTTAAATAAGTGCACCCTCGTGGTAAGAAAGGTGATAGAACAAAGCCAGAATTGCTTTTCACTTCTGGAAACACTGGTCTTTCATGTCAGAGTTTGGGTTACTTAATCTTTTCATGTCAGGAATAAGATTTCCCTGGTGTGACATCTTCTGATAGCAATGGACAGTCCACAATTTCCAGTTCCAAGAAATTAATGCTCTAATCTGCATAATCAAATCCCCAGGTAAACATCAACATTCTTTTCTCAGTGCTTTCTGTCCCTTGCATTCCCAAATCCTTCTATTTATCAAAAATTCAGAATGAAAATGTAGTGCTTAATAATAATTTTTACTAAGGGAGTTTTTAAGGTTACTATGATAAACATTTACTGCATGAAATTTACTAAATTCAGGATAATCAGGTTTTCTTATATGTTTGAAATATGAAAAAAATATATATAACCTGAATGTTCCATGCTACAAGGTGCATTTCCTGAATTTACACTTCAATCACTTAGTCTATTCCAATATAATGCTGATTTATGTTCAGGGTTTGAACCTCTATTTAATGTTGAAATCCTTAAAACAAACTTTAGCCATAGAGGGCTCTTCACTTTTCCATTAGACTTCTTAATTCAGTTTAACTAGACTTTTCTTCAGTTAAAAAGCCAGAAAGAAGTGTTGTTGAAGGTCATAGTGACAGAAAATTCACCAGCATGATGCTCCTGGAGGTTCTTGTTTTCCCACAGAGCTAGATGAGTTAATCTGATATTGTTGCAAGAGGCTGGGAAGGCCAAACAAGGCCCAATCAGGGTAAGACAATTTTATAATCTTACGGCTATAATTAAATCCAGGACTTGGGATCAGTGTAAATATAAATTCCAGTATTACTCTTGAATTTAGTCTGCAGATTGCTTTTTGGAAACTCTGTTACCCTAACAAACTTCTATTTATCCTTCAAAGTCCAGGTTAGTTGTGACGGCCTCCTAGAAGGCTTTTCTGACACCCAGAATAGTGTTCATCACTTTTTCCTCTGAGAACCTTGGATGGTAAATGTTTCTGCTGTGTTTACTACTCTACGGAACAACTGTTTGTTCATATTATCTGTCTCCTTATTAAATGATGACCTTTTCAACTCTGTGTCTAAACCATCTCTGTGTCCTGAGGAGCTAGTACACTGCCAAGGACATAGTGCTCAATGAATTTTTGTTGAAATAATGAATAAAACAATGTATTCCGGCTGCCTCATGTATATGATTGTACAGCATAGTGCCCAGGTGTTCTGAGCACATGCACCACATTTTAAATTAAAGAGCCACCATTTCCAGGGCAGAGAAACAAAAGCAGGTGGCAGGCCAATCCTGGTCCACGGTTGCCTTAATGTGTTTCCTCAGTGTCTTGAAATGGTTGAACTAGGTGTTAGCCAATATTTAAAAATCGAGAGACTGCATGCCAAAGTCTGCATTTCTAACTTCTTAAAATTTTCAAAGCTATGATGACACCTAACTAGCATTTCCATGGGGCCAAACTGGCTGGGGCTGGCTGCAGAGCACATAGCGTCCTTTCCTGTTTCCTTCACCCTCCTTAGCCCCTTAAGACAGCTGATCTCAGAGCATGAGAGTTTTCATTGGTTTGGTGAGAGGATGGCTTATATAGAGCCAACCACATAATAATACACGTTGACACATATTATGGGAAGCCAGTCATGTGCTCTTGGAAGCAATGAATACATGCTAATACAATTAATACAGCTATCTAATTTTAGAAGGATATGAAGAATAGAAAGGTGCCTTCCATTAAGTTACTTAAAATTTAAGAGGGAGTGGGATGGGGAGATAAAAACCCATGAAACCATATGAAAACATTGGTCCCTCTGACCAAAGGCACATTCATGTAATACAATCTCTGCAGCTTAAGGAGCCAACAATTCCAAGATAGAACAAATATTTACAGTCTCATTGGCAACAAGAAGAGATAAAACAAATAAATACAAAACATCTGAAACTCATTTAAAAGGAGAGATAATTTCCACTAATTGTCCTGACCCATCTAAATGTAATATTCCGAAGCCTTCCTTCTTCACCTTAAATACACAACACCCTAAGAGGTGCTCTCACTCCCTTCTCTTCCCTCCCTCGGAGTTACTTCATTTGTGAAACCACCTCCCTGTACCTCTGCTACAAGCATTTCCATTTGCCTGGTTTCACGTAATCCTTAGTTCACTCAGCATTTACTGAGGCTCACGTTTGTTCAAGTTGTGTATGGGGAGGATTCAAAAGTCAAGACCAAGTTTTTGTCCCTAAGAAAATAAAAGCCAAATCAAGCGAGAAAAGAAGAGGAATCGTACCTTGATTTCCTTATAACAGACCACAAATACCTTCCATGATAATGCTGATGGGAACACAGCATTTAGTCATGATGCATGGACTGGTAAGCCCTGGGTGTTTTGAAAAGAAAATACACCCCTCAGTTGCTTTTGGAATGAAGAGCAAAGGTATGCAAAAAGAATTGTAGCATACTTACAAAGTAACATATCAACACCGCTGGGACTTAGTGAGCAAGGTGTGAGTAGAAGATAGAGTGGGGCGGGGAACTGTGATCTTACTCCAGGAGCACCTCCAAAGCATATGAATTTAGAAATCAGACTGTGAGGCAGAGAATTTCCTATGCCTTTGCACAATGTCTTCTTTCTGGATGGCATTTACACTTCCTCTTGTCTGCCTAGTGTCACATGGAGGCATGGCTTCCTCTGCTGGGCCTTCCCCAGAGCCCTCTGCAAGCAGAGCTGGGTTCCATTTGCCCCACGCCTGTCTGCCTGGCTGCTCTAGCTTCCCACATGCCTTTTAGCACATCATTTCACTTTGAGACTTAATTGTAGACCACAGGCTCTTGAGCAAATGCATTTTGTCGTGGACTTCTTAGCACTGACATTGCTCTGGGTGCTCCCAACTTGGTAATTGAATGAAGAGGAGGGGCAGGGGTGGGGTGGGCAGGGGTAGAGTAGCATTTTGAACAGAAAAATGTATTTTGAACAAAGTGGAACAGTTGAAGGAAAACCTATGTTATGCTCTGTGGAGTGAAAGTATTTCTGCTTGGCTAAAGTAAAGAATTTGTGTCAGGAAAAAAAGAAAAATGAGGCTGTTGAAGTGTGAAGCAAGTCTATAGAAGGTCTTGGGCATATTATGAAGAGGGAAAAATCACATCTTGCCATAACCCTGATAATTCTTTCTCATCTTTTGTATAGCTCTTACTTGATCCCAAACCAGCCTCACATGTTACATCTCATCATCGAAAGCCCTGCCCTGCAGGAACTGTGTGATTTTTCAAAGCGTCCCTTACCTCTCAAAGGCGACACTTTCTACACGTCTGATGGGTTAACCTTTCCAGTGCTTAGTGCATGAGACAGAATCCCTGCTGTACATTCTCCATATGTTTTGATGTCTGACCAGTGCCTATAATAAAACCACTAATGTTCTGTAATGATGCAGGATGACAGGCTCACCGCCAGTGGATACTCTGCCATCTGAGCCCTGGTGTTACTCAGCATCCCTGAAGCATCACTGGCTGCTCCTCCTGTCGCCCTGTGGGTCTTTCTAAATTAGATCTCAGGTTTGTAGGGCAGGGCTGGTGGCACCTCCATGGCTGGTTCACACAAATAGCTGAGGGACAGAGTTAATCCATTCCAGAAACTCGTAAGGCGAACTTATATCCCAGCAGCCTGGAAAGCCAGGTAGATGCTCCAAACTTGTGTGGATGTTCTTGCCTTTTCTCCCAACTCCTTCTTAGTTTGTGTCTCAAGAGAGGTCACAATTGATCAGAATGAAAAGCTTCCATCACCAAAACTCAAGAACCATAGTTTCATTCTTAACCCTCTTCTTTACTCACTTACCCCTCCCTTGCTGCTCTCACCACAGGCTGCCTGCTTAACTAGTCCTTTTTCTTTTCATCTTTTTGTCTCTCTTCAGCCACATACATGTGAAAGCACCCCGAAGGCAGATGTTTTGAAAAAGCAAAATGCATACATTTAAATGTGTATAATACGGCTAACATTTTCCAATTTCTCCAAATGACCAAATATCCTAGAGAAGATGCTTCCGTATTGGTTGTTTACATGATTGATCAGTTCCAGGTAGCTCTGTATGGCTGTGTTCGTAACAAAACAATAAGTTCTAAGGTGGCAAAGAGTGTCAATGTTTACAAATCTCTGCTTCTCAGAAATAAAAAACTGGAAAAATATGAATCGGGCACCTAGAGCTTTGATACAAAAATAAACATATGTGGACAGAAGATGGCATGGTCTTCTCACCATGAAGATTAGAATCTTGTTGAGGTTGGAATTTCCTCCCCAACAAACTGAGTTTTAGAAAAAAGTATATGCAACTAACTGCAAAGCCATCAACAAGCATGCACTGAATATGTAAAATAAACAGCGATAGTATATGCAAATGGATGAAAAGCAACATTCAGCATAGTTCTTATCCTCAACGAGATTGCTACTAAATTAAAGGTTACCAAGAAATCTCTAATTACATGGGTTGTGGGTTGCACTGGATGACCCCCACACATGGAAGCTAGTATTCTACAGTTTCACACAAGACACTTAGCTGTGGCATAGGCCACTGATACTATATGAACTTCAGTATGGGAAAAGTTTAGTGAAGGTTGCTAAGGCCCTGGATAGCCCCTTGCTGGGGTGGCCCTTCGCTGGATCTCAGAGTGGGATGCTCAGCTTGTGGACAGGTGGAGAGGAAAGTGAATAGTGACTTGCCAGTCAGACTCATGGATAGATTTACACTGAAAATAAAGACTAAGAGGAGAAAAAAACAGGAACAAGTAGAATGTAAAAATCCTCTCATCTGTTGGAAATAACAGTATAAAACACTAGCAAAAACAAAAAGTCCGCATTCTAAGACGTAACAGCAAATTTTTGCACCTTGGTTCTAAGCTGTCAGACCCTCCACTGTTGATGTAAGTAATCTACTCTATAAAATTCCTTTCTTCCTACTTTGGCCTAAGGATATGAGTAGAACTTTTTGAAATATCAGATGAAAAAGGAAAGAAAACATTGTCTTAGGCTAAAAATATGAGAATAATATCCTATCAGGATGATTACACAGGTGTCCAAAACAAGACAAAGACAGAACACATAGGGAGGGGAAAATCTTAGATGCCACATTTCAGAAATGTGTAAAGATGGTAGGCTCCTTATTGGGATTGTATCGCAGAAGCCTTCTGATCCGACTCAATCCCAGGAGAGCCAGTTAATTTAAATGTCACTTAAGAGTAGTGAATCAGAAAAATTGTCCTCATACCCATTCATTTTCCATGCAGAGGGGGCACTGACTGGAGGCAAAAGAGGGGGACTTTATTTCACCAGATGTTCAGGTTTAAATCCTTGGTCTGTCAAATACCAGCTATGGGACTTAGCCTGTCTATGCCAAAGTATCCCCACTGGTAAAATGGGTGCAATGATAGGTCCTGCCCCACGGGACTGTGATAGAGATTAAATTGGTGAGTGCTCTAAAGATTATAGAATAATGTCTGACACATGGTAAGTACTATGATGTATTTGGTAAATGACATTTTCAGTAGGGCCAAGGCTGCTGCTTTGCTCAGAGATCTTTTTGTTGCTGGAATCTTCTAGTATCTTTTCTTTAAATTTGGCATCAACACAAACTGTATACATTACCTATGGTTCCTAATTTTCGTTTTCCTTAACAATGGTACATGAAGTTAAAATCATTTGAAAAGCAGTTTGCATGCAGAATTGTTCTACATTTAAGACAATTTCTGATCTCCCAAAACTTTTTTTTTTTATAGTTAGACACCTATCTTTATTTGCTTATTTTTTGAGATGGAGTTTTGCTCTTGTTGCCCAGGCTGGAGTGGAATGGTATGCTCTCGGCTCACTGCAACCTCTGCCTCCCAGGTTCAAGCAATTCTCTTAGGTCAGCCTCCTGAGTAGTTGGGATTATAGGCATGCACTACCACACCTGGCTAATTTCGTATTTTTAGTAGAGACGGGCTTTCTCCACGTTGGTCAGGCTGGTCTCGAACTCCACCTCAGGTGATCCACCAGCCTTGGCCTCCCAAAGTACTGGGATTACAGGCATGAACCAGCCAGACACCTATATTTAATTTGATCACAAAAACTACTGTAGCAGACCTACTGAGTTACAAAAATAACTCATTCTTGGCAAGAATTCAGCTTAACTGGTTAGAGAAATATGTGCACCTGGTAGAGAGCTTCACTAGCTGCCAACATTCATTAGGTTGAGGATATTGTTCCCTGTGATTTACAAGAGGAAATGGTGAGCATCAGTGAATCGGTACAAGTAGGTTCAAATGAGTTTAGAGATTCCAGTCCCTGTAAGAACCATTACTTTTGGATTTTGTTTGCTATCCTGCCATCTCAATTCCTTAGAATTTAATTCCAATGTTGATTTTATTATTGGGGGGGGGCTTCTTAATCTGATTTATTGCCACCCATAGTCCCAGAGAAATCATTCTAGAAACTGAAATCAGTAGAGAAGTTTGTTGTCAATCTCAAGATCTTAATTTTCAGCTTAGGCCTTTCTTATTTCCATCATGGACCTAGCTCCCTTTGTAAGTTTACTAGAATCTGTCAACTAACCCCCAGAGCTCTCCCTTTCTGTGTCTTCCACAGAAGAATTGACTAAATGATATCCATATAACCTCTTATTCTGTATTTTTAAAGAACAAAGCATTGGCTGTTTCTTATAAGTTATTTTCCCTTCTACTATTTATAATCTGTCTACCCAAATCACAGCGTGTTCATAACTCTTCTTTCTGTATTACTGTTCAGGTAGTAGCTTTGGAATGAGAGAATCACTAGGCTGTATTCAGCAGATGATAACTAATGGAGCCTTCTAAGAAGTGCAAAAAACTACTTAGAAATCTGCTGTAATGAATTAGTAGGCCCTGGGCAGCCCCTATAGGTTCTACAATATTTCAGAAAAGGGGCATACTGGTGGATTTGCTGCCTGCATCCACCATCTTCTCAGACATACTGGGCTGGAACACATGACTGCATTGGACCTCAACATTCATGTAAGCCAGGAAAACTTCAAAAGAAGAAGTGAGAGCATAGACCTCTCATAGGTTTATATTAAATAACTTTCCAGAACAATGAATTATTATTTCTTCATTATTTCACTCAACACATGAGTAAGCATCCATATGTGTAAAGCAAGTTTAGAATGTTTGTATTTTAACACCACTGTATATATTTTGTTTCTCACTTAAACCCAAAAGTATTATCAGAAAATGAAAAGTTATGAGTGAAGTAATTAACACACCATCTGAAAAGCCAGTGATGTCCTCGGTCTGTGATTATAAGCTCCGAGATGTTAACAGGGCAGTTATCATACTTTATATCATTATTTTTCACATAACTATTAACAGCTCATCTTTTAAAATATTTTTAAAATTAGAATGGCTTCTGAAAGGGAGTACTATTTAGGGAGAAATATGAAGTATGTTGGCTGAAAACACCTAATGAATAAACACTGATTTCTATTGTTAGCATATACATCATCCCCTGATCTTCAGGTATGAATTTAAGAAATTTGTGACAGTGAACGAAAAGCTTATATATCCATAGCACATGTGTTTATCACACAAATAAGTGATCATAATTCATAAACATGGTCTGTAGAGCCTTAAACCCTACTTCAAAAAAGCCTTAAGTTACAACAGGCAAAACAGAAAAAAATCATGAACATGCAACAGCTTTTAAAGGTAATTCTAGTATTGAATCTTGATTTTGAGATTGCAAAAGAAACACAACTTTTCATAAATGCAAGATCCCCTATGACAAATATTTATGGTGGTCAGGAACAGAAAACAGAATAGAGATAGATGACTTTCCTCCTGCCCCACACAATTTTTGAGTCATAAATTATGAATTATGTTCAAACATAAATGGCAGAGAGGAAATTAATTTAGGAGATGAGATCTATTTTATAATTCAGAGAGCTGTTTTATTTTAATTTGGGGGGCAAATTACATTTTGATGTTCAGCTTACGAAACATCTTTCTTTCTCTGAAGTGAATTACAATTTCCTATTATTTCTCTGAGGAGTCCTAAGGTTTTTATGCCAAAATTCAGAGGGTAAATTAGCAACACGGTCTGGATCATTTGGAAAAATATTGTCCCATAGAGCTTTCCACAGTGATGAAAATGTTCTCCGTGTGTGCTGTCCAATGAAGGTAGTCCCTGGCCACATGTGGCTTTTGATGACTTGAAATGTGGCTAGTTGGACATAGGAACTTAATTTTAATTTAAACTTTTAAAATTAAAATTTAAATAGCCCTATATGACTAGTGGTTACAGTGCTGGACAGTACAGTCCAAGATGACCAGAGGCTGAAGAAGGACCTTCCTCTTCGCCAATCAGACCACACAGTGGGCTGCCCTTTGTACACTGCACACTGCCCCCGTGAAAGCTCAATGCAGCCTTTGACAGATTAGCCTCAGAAGGGCTTGGGGCAAAGCTTATGGGAGCTTGTTTGAGCAAATATACACATTAATAGGATCACAAAGATCGGAAACAGCAAAGGTCAGTCCTCCAGACCCCTCTACCCATTCATGTGTTTCCCTGCAGTGGGACATATTCTCTAGTGTTTCGTCAGGAACAGCTTCAAATGGATTCAAATGGCTTGTCTTTCCACAGCTTTCCATGTTATGAAGGCAAGTAAAAAAAAAATAGTTCAGTGAGAGCACTTAGAAAAAGACAACCTGGAAAAATACTGAGATAGAAACAGGAGGCGTTCTGTTATAAGAAGGAACTCTGCCTAGAGAGAGATTTGAAAGAAAAACAAACCCCACGTGTGTTTTTGATTATAAAGAGTTTGAAATAAAGATATATGCTTTGGCATTAAATAAAATCCTTCCTTGCTTATCACAGTATGCAAGATTACTAATGCTGGTCCCCAAAGCAATCAATTATTTCCCAACTCTTTTCCATGGTTCCATTTAGTTTACTACAGAACATCTTCTGATTGTCCCTTTTACCTGTTTATTCTTTGTTAGTGTATTTCCTTATCTGCATGTAGCTTTAAAGTCAAGAACTTAAGACACATTCAAATTTAATGACATCTCTTGAGAGAGGAAAGAATTGGGATTCTGATGCAATATGCCTTGCTCATGAAGATGTTGCCAAATTCCAAACTTAGGTAACTTCCTGTAGCACTTCAGTAGCAAAGATTGTTTTCCAGATAAACACATACCTGGAGGAGCAGATCAGAAGTGGGTCTGACTCGCTGTTGGAATAGGATGCTTAGTGTTCGATTCTGCTGTTCCAAATCAAACACTCTTGTTTTCAACTTCACACATTCCTCCCTTAGATCCTAAAACAAACACATCGAAGGAGGAAAAAGTCTATAACTAAAGGATATCTTTGCATATTATAACCATATTTTATATATCTCACATGTGTTAGTAAAAAACAGTATTTTCATTCTTCAAAGCCTCCAGAAATAAATCACATATAACGTTTTCTTCCACAGACCATTGTCTGATAGAATTATTACGTACAAGAAAGACCAATTTTTTTTTAAAAAAGCACCTTGAAATCAGAAATACATTAATCTAGCATGCTATTTTTGAAGACAGTAAATCTTAGCGATATAAAGTCAATTTAAGTTTCCACCTATATATTTTGCCTTTTCACTGTCTTTATAAAAGCAATCACAGAGCACAGACCACAAGGACAACAACAACGTTTCTGCAGTGAATAGAGATTTGATGAGCTAAAGAAACTATCATTTCTGATGGAGTTTTTCGTTGTCATTTGTTGAAACAAGTTGAAATTCTCGGCGCTGGGGCTAATAGAGTCAGTGGTGCATTTAGTGGGAGAGAAGGAACTCAGAAGAGATGGCTTTTAAGAGGCCACTTGCAACTTGCCCATCCTCTGAACTCGTGGATTTCCATATCCTCTGGGGCTTGCTGGTTTCGGTGCTGGGGAAGAAGCACACTAAGCTCATTCTTGCATCTGTTTGGAGCAGCTTTTTTGAATAGTTCAAACACCACAGAGACCTTTTTCCCAGCTCATAGAGGAAGCTGAGGTATAAGAACTGCCTTCCAAACTGACTGCTATAAAAGTACTTATGGTACTTAAATACCTATGCCCTCTTTGATGGGATTCAAGACAAACCCGGTAGAATAAAGCCCACATTCAAGGTTCTTCAAAAGCTGACCCTTTTCTACATTTCAAAATATCTTTACTACTTCCTGATGTTAAAAAAAAAAAAAAAAGAAAAGTCTTCTGTTCTTATCAAGCAGAGAAGAAAGGTCTGGCGTGTTGTTCTCTCAAGCTCTTTGCATTCCTTCTACCTTCTCTTTTCCTTCCACTACTTTTCTTTCTTAGCCACTTTCTTCTTTCAGCCCACATTTGGCTCTTTGATTGAAGTCCAGTTCAAACTTGATCACCTCTCTGACATTTTACCTGGCATTCCTCAAAACCTGCTCCATTTTCTGAACTCCTATCAGTCCTTAATGCCTCCTCTGTGACATTTAGCATATATTACTGTGTATTCATTTTCTCGTTTGTGCTCTAGACTCGTCAATTACAGGACGTATTTTTTTTCACAAGGCAAGCACAAGATGATACTGAAATAACCACACAAGCATATTGCTCTTACATTGTTTTTATTCCATCACCTATTATTTTGCTAAATCGGATGATGATGGCAAATTCTGTTCTCCAGTGATTGGCGTGATAAAGAACGTTAAAGTTTCTCAACACTTCTATTTCAAAGATTTATGAATTCTGACATGGGGCAGCTATTGGGCTGATGACTCTGTTAGCAAGGGTGAGCCCAGGCCACAGCTCTGTGCCTAAATACAAGTGACAGAGGTGCCTGGGCCTGTTCAAAACCTTTTATCAACCTAATGGTGAAGCTAGATCTCCCTAGTAAAGCCTTCT
This sequence comes from Saimiri boliviensis, assembly GCF_048565385.1. NCBI lineage: Eukaryota > Metazoa > Chordata > Mammalia > Primates > Cebidae > Saimiri > Saimiri boliviensis. The sequence goes on from NC_133453.1 coordinate 122,608,038, forward strand.
CTGAGGCTTGATGAGTATGCATCATCTTATCCAGTAGTATTAATTCTATTTAAAGGGGGCAAAGAAACAGGCCAGTGTATGGTCTACTGTAGTTTCAACTCTCCTTGCATTTGTTAGTTAAATGGGTAAAGCTTATGTATAGGGTGTTTTCAACTGATCCGTGCCTACAAATGGAGAGCAGAGAAAAGAAATGTCATGTTCAGAATAAAGTGCAAGAGTGCAAGATCCAGCAGGGCATGATCAGGAGTGTGCATTTCATACTCCTGAGCACACGCACCATTTGGCAGAGGCCATTGTGGGGACCCACTCACTGCTCAAATTAAAAGGTAAAACTTCATCCTGGCCAACATGGCAAAACCCCATCTTCACTAAAAATACAAAAATTAGTCAGGTGTGGTGGTACACACCTGTAGTCCCAGCTACTTGGGAAGTTGATTCATGAGAATCACTTGAACCCAGGTGGCAGAGATTGCAATGAGTCCAGATGGCACCACTATACTCCAGCCTGTATGACAGAATCTCAAAAAAACCCTTCCCAAAAAAAGAAAAAAAAATGAAACTTGCTTCTTTCTTTAGAATTCAACCTCTGTCTGTGTCTCACATTGATTTTTGTTCTTAGCATGTACATAACACTTTCTGCTCCCAAACACGATTGTTTTTAGTATGGCTAATTAAGTAATTAATAAAACTTGACTGTGAGACAGATAAATATTAATGTACCTATTGGGTGGGAAAACACAATCATCCTCATTTGCAATATAGGGATATGAAAACAGGAGCATACAGTGTGGATACACAAAAAAAAAAAAAAAAAAGGAGGAGGGGGTGTGGACCTGAAAGCAACAGCAACCACAATTTTTAGCAGCAACACTGAGAACACCTTGAAAGAGTTCTTTAGATGGGGAAAAATGAAACAAAAATAAAGAATGAAAAAAATCAATATACTTTACAGAGAGTCTTTACACAAGTACTGAAATTCAAAAGGCCATTACTATTACTTAAGGTATGGTAAAAGTTCATTAGTGGGAACACAATTTATCGACCCTGAGAACTCTGTTCATCACTATTAGCACATCCAACTCAGCACACAGCAGCGGGGGAGACAGAGGCTTTAGGGATGTGACACTGATCTGATGGCCATCGACAAACAGAAATGAGCTGGTCTGAAAATCTGTAGATAGGAAAGAATCACTTGCATTGTTTTCAATATTCTTATTTTCTTCAGACAAGCTGTGGATTACCAGTAACTTATGCCAGACAGTTACCTTCCCAAGAAACTGTAAACAAAAACACTCGTGTGTCTATGTACATATGCATAAACACAATCAGAATGAATATATATAGAGAAACAACTGTTTCTCTGACCACTGTTGTGGCACCTGGGCGAAGGGGGCAGTTGGCTGCCTTGGCTTCCTCTATGCTCACAACAGGAACACACTGACATAAAGGAACGCATGACTGCATGATGCATTTAGGCTGGATGCAAGAGCAGCTACTCTGACCCTGCCAGTTCAGAGGCAAGACCTAGAACAGCCTCGCCAAGGAAGGCTTTTTCAAACAAAACAACTCTCCTCTGGGTAGGTGCCATAGTCTGGGATCATGGCTCAAGGGAGAGGCTGTAGCATGTGTCCTCTCTCACAACCCTTCTTCTTCTTCTTCTTCTTCTTTTTTTTTTTTTCTATGACTTCGTGGCATGTATCAGTTCTCCAGAAAAGAACATCACTAAAAATACAAGGTTGTGTCTTCAGGTAAGAAAAAGGGGGCATAACATAAATATTTATCATGGAGGAATAATGCCGAAGATTTGACTACATTTCATATCACGTAAACAAAAAAGGTACAGTGGTGTTTGGGTCCAAGAAAATACCCAGACCTGTTTTCCTTACACTATTCGTGTTACTACCAATTGGAAACAGAGACTTGAGGGATTACAGCTGAGCAATGTGATACACTGGTCTAATGGGCTCCTGTGCATCTTAATGATCCCAAACCATAATTTCCCAGGGGATCCACACACTGTAATCCTGATCAATTCCCCCTGTGCTTGGGCTAAAGATGATTCTGGACCCACTGCTGTATACTACCTATAGGAGCACAGTTACTTTACGCACTGAAGAGTAAAATCCTTATCAGCTCTAGGCTGAAGTACATTTTTTAAAATGCTGATTGCTTAGAAGCAGGATATATGCTAACATGATCACTGGAGTGTCATTAAAAACGATTTAAATCTGATTTTATCATGTAAAAATGAAGTGATAGTGGTATAACTATTTCAGAGGCAGTGTCTGTCATGGGAATACATGGAATTGGGGCTTAGAGGGCCGGGGCTCTAGTCCTCATTGTCCACAGGATGCTGAAGAAGTGATTGCTTCTGATTAGGTCTGTTACCTCATCTGTAAACTAAGGCACTGTACAAAACCTAGCTTTTGTTCAAAAGACTGTATCTCTGAAGAGCTTCATGGGATGACTTTTCAAGTGCCACCTTGTGCCCTCCCTGAAGCTTAATGGCCACCAAAACTACCAGCCTCTTTGGTCACACCCCTTCCTGGTAGTTTTCACGGATACATCCCTATCTGTGCCCCAAATGCTGAGACTTTTGTAAAAAGAAAAGCCACTTTTGGAAAAGGCTGGTCACGTCTCAGACTGACCCAGGGCTTCCACATCAAATAACCAAAAGGCAAGAGAGGTGACATAAAAGTGTGACTGAACCAGGACACTGCACAGAAAGTAGTGAGTCCTGTGGCAAAATGAATACTGCAAGTCTCCACCCTAAAGGCCTTCAGATTAAACCACTTTTATTAAGGGTGATGGCTAAACAGTTCGTGTAACTAAAGTCAATTGAGTCCATTACCAAAGGTAGTGGACAATCTCAAGATTAAATGCTCACTAAGGCTCCTTGAAATTGGGAAATTTGGAAGTTAAAAATAACATTTTGAGAAAGTTTAACCCCAAATATACAGGGTCAGTTTTACTCCAAACATGTCGAACTCTAAATGTTCTTCCTGCTAGAGAAGATCAGCAATACTTCCAGAAGTTTTAAGAATTCCTGTGGCTACCCTGCTCTTTTAGTTTATTCCCTGTGATCATAATTAAATGCTGGATTTCAATCCATCTGTTGATTTTCATGGCAACTCTCTCTGTCCTATTGAACTACGGTGAGAAAAACAAGTGACCGAATGGGATCGTGGAGTAAGAAAGAGGGAGTGAGTCAGAGCATGGGACTGGCATTGCAACAGCCATAGTCAAAGCAGGGGCCCTGCCACTGCCTGGCAATTGAAATGATGAGCAAATTATTTTTTTAGTCCTATCTCAGAGTGCTGCCTTGAGAACAAAACGACTTAGTGCATTTAAAGTGCTGCACGTGGGGGGTGATGGCTCGTAAATGCCTGCTAAATATAAACAAGCGCCTGATACCATACAGACCATGGCTAGAGAAGTAGACACAGACAATTCAGTTGCCCCTCTACAAGCAAAATAGGTAGGAATTGGGAGTTTTCTCAGCTACAAGCTATAAAATTGTTTTCTGCTTCTGCCTGAGTGGTTGGATTCCACCATACCCAGCTTTATTCCATGACGGTGAAGAAAACACACCATAGAAATATGTGGTTCCTCCAAAGAACATGCAGATAAACCTGAGATTACAAATATGAATGAAAATAATTGCAGAGAATATGCCTTTATTCCATATTTTGCTTAATGGCAAAACAAAATAAAACAAAAAACAAAAACCCCAAACACTGAAGAACCTAGGCAAGTTACATTTTCTGCAAGTGTAAAAAAAAAAAAAAAAAAAAAAAAGCTGAGGTATATGAAGAGGATAAAGGGCATTCAGGAGCTGCCTTTTAAAGGATACTTCCAAAACTTCATACATAATAAAGATAAGATATATTTCAGATAAAAATATTAGTTTAACTTGAATTACTGATTTTGCTTGTAGACTTAGACCCATGATTTGGAGGCATCAAAGGAAGAAAGTTGGTGTTTAATATGGTCACTTTTGTATTATTGTTCCAAAGGGGTACAGTCTGTTCACTTAAGGGAATCCACAGGTTTTTGAGATAAACTGAATTACTTGACTAGGCACACTGAACAGAAACTGCTAAGTTCATGGAAAAAAATTTTTTCTATCATATCAGTAGACTCTGGTACTTCAGGATGCCTGTCTGGGCCAATTCATGATATGTCATGAAAAATGCATTTCTGGTTGCCCAGTGAAGAGCTGAAGCCAGAGCAGATTTGCCTTTGTGTCATAACTAATGTCATACTCTAAAACTGCACAGTGATGCCTATAATCTCACCTCGAGGATCTTCTGGTGACTTGGATAAATCACTCAAGACTTTTTCTGTTTTGTCTTTGCTAGCTACATTCCTTTTTGAGATTAGTTTTCTCATCTGCATTTGGAGTATATTGTATATTCTAGAAAGTGCTCTTAATTAAAAAGAAATTTTAGTCTTTTTACAGCCATTTTACAGTCCCCCTAAAGCCTGGAGGCACACATTTCTGCAGAACATGATTCTTTTGGAATCTCCAAAAGCCCCCAGCATCTCTTTCTGCCTCATAGTGTCCCTGAGGTAAGCTATCTCACAGTAGCACGTCTTTCTGCATCTCACTGCTTAACTGTACCAAGGTAGATTTATCTGTTTACTAGTTACTACTTGGATTTGTGTAGCTATTGCTTTGTGGCTGACCTAAAGGGTCCCATTTTCCTTTTTATTGTACCAGACGGCTTCCTTGTCTCTTTCCTGAGGCAGCATTAACAAAAGCAGGCCTGAGGATTCTTTCAACAGTTGTGCACAGAGCTGCAACAGCACTCCCTTCCATTCCTTAGGTTTATAACTAAGTCAGCATAGAGTTTCCAACCGGAAAAAAAAAAAAAAAAACTGAGAAATTAAAGCCTTAGAAAAAGAAAAAGCATTAAAAAATGTTGTGGCAGCAATTACAATTTGTCCTCCAATATCTATTTCTCACCTTCTTCCACAGTAATTTCAGCCAGGCACACACCCAGAACAAAGACACCTTCACTGGATTTGTTAGGCATGGCTGTGTGACTATGATCTGTTCAAGGAGAGGTATGTAGTAACGTATGAAAGCTTTTGGCTGTGTTCTTTAAAAGACAGCTGCTGTATGCCCTTTATCCTCTTCATATTCCTCAGCTTTTTTTTCCCCCTTCCTGATGGCTGGAATGTGTGGATTTGATGACTAGAGCTAGCATAGTCTTCTTGAACCATAAAGTGACCTTGACAATGGGGCCACATTCCATGAAATACAGAGATGGAAGCTAGGGACCCCATCGGCTTTATGAAGCAGAGCTACCATTCTAGTCCTGTACTGCCTACCTGTTGGTTTATATGTGAGAAATAACTAACATTTTAGCTTATTTAAGCCACTGCATTACGGATCTCTGTTGCTCACAATGGAACCTAATTCTAGCTCTACATATATATACTCAAATCTCTTCATTTATGCATGTTAGTGTAAAACTGAAAGCAGTTAAAATTATTTGTAGATGGAACTGTGACATTTTGACAGAAGTAGTAGGGAAGAAAGTCTAGAAAAATAATTTACCAAAATGCCTATATCATATAAATTGCAAAGAATATTCATTTAAGCATTTCCATGAGAAGCAGTCAACTGCTAATAAAATTATTTTCAATTAAAAAATCAAAATGGCATAAATTATTTTGCTGCCATTTGTCACATCATCCTGAATATGGTGCAGGATCTAAAAGTTTCTTTTGGAGAAGAAGGATCTATTTCACAGACAGAAATCAAAGCAAACAAAATCTGAGGGAACTAAAATTTAGCTTCTCAGAAACATCATGGCAAGAGATGGAAAACATTCTGTACAATTCACGGAAACAGCCAAAGTTGGGCAAGATTGACCTGCATTTACTCTCCGTGCTTAGCTAGATCTTAGATGTGATATTATGTTGTCTGAAGGCAGAATGACAAGGCAGCAAATGCACAGGTATGGAAATTTTGGCACAGTAGTTACCATTATTTTATATGTACCACATACTATTGTAGTAACCGTTTCTACATGCTTCCTTTTGTAGGATCACCACAGCAGTTCCAGAAGGTGGGAATTGCTATTCCCATATTAAAGAGGAGGAACTAGCAAAATTAAATAACTTTCCTAACTTCAAAGATCTCTTGCTGAATTTTAGATTTCTGTTAATGCTGTCCAAAAGAAGATATTCATTTTATAGATATTGAGAGAATTCACAACTTATGGGAAGTTTGTATTTACTAAATAAAAACTATGGGTTTGCTACTCATCTGGGTACATGAAAAATCTTTCATCTTTAAAAGGCTTCCTATTACGTTACCAAAGGTTTGAATTTTTTATACAATTCCATTGGCCACTGATGTTACCTCATATGCTATCTAAAACACATACAATTTTCACTAAGTGAATAAATGCAAAAGTATTGCATCTATCAATCACAATTTTCTAGCCTAACAACGTGAGTTACAATATAGTTGCATAAGTGCCTTGAAAAGAACAAAACCAGAAAGTGACCTACCTTTTGAGTAAGCAGAGCTTGAACAACTTGGTTGGCTACCTTTAAAAAATAAAGAAAAAGTTGTCATTCATAATAATGAGACTTTATATGCACCAACTCTAATTTACCAATAAGTTTATCACAGCTTATCGTAGCTAATTAGCTCCTCATTTACCTCTTTCCTCTACATCCAGAGATCTGATTCTTTTCATAATAAGCCTATCCTTCTAGGTAATATTTTGCTTTCTCCAAAGGTGACCTTGTTGCTAATTAAGATGGTTACACTTAAGAGATCATTCATACCTTGACTTTCACATTTCCATATTTGGAGAAATGATATCCCTTCATATATTCCAAGAAGGCTAAAAAATGATATAGTGCAAAACACAGTCCTAATTATCTGTACACAGTTTCTACATTTTGCTGATTTACAATGTCCTTTGCCTCTCCTTCCTATTCCTTTGCTGTCTATTTCACTGCTTAACATTACTTGCAAGAGAGATAGGTTGAATGGTCAAGAATAGGGACAACTCATTGTTTCCTATATGCCCTGCTTTCATCGTCAATGTTTTCTCTTATGCCACCCCCTTGTTGTTGCTACCTGTAATAGAATCTGGTAGTTGTTTACTCCAGCATCCATTTTTTTTTTCCTTCTTCCTGAGTAACAAACCTAATGTATTTGGGCTAGGCACATTCAACTGCATTTCCTAGCCACTCTTGTAACTAAGTGTCCCCATGTGACAAAATTCTGGCCAAAAGACATAAGCAGACTATTTTTTTGGGCTTAGAGGAAGTCTCAAAGGAGAAGGGGGCTGACCCTTCATCCTCTTCCTGACTAGGAATGGAAGTACAGTAATGGCTATAACTTCAGCAGCTACCCTGACAACAAAAGTCACATATTAAGTATATTTGGACAGAGAAATAGGACAAGTTTGGTCCTGATGATGTTGTGGCGCTATGTTGTCTGCCAAACTTCTATGTGAGAGAAATAAGGTAGTCACTGTTATTTTGAGGTTCTTCCAGTAAACAATCAAATATAATTCTTAGTAATATTTTCAGGGACCTCATTTTCTTCAAGTATCAGGCAGCTTGGGACTGCAGAAGAACCTAAATCCCTCCTCAGCCCAAGGCTGTGAAACTTGATTAATCTAAACCAATCTTGGCAATTCTAGTGATTGGTTTAAGAGTGGGCTTATAACAGAATTCCAGCTAAGGACCACATGTAAAACCAGTACCATGTGTTCCTGGTATTCCCAGTATCTGGCGTTTTCTCCAGGTAACCATTCCTTATTACTGTATGTCTTTGTGCTAGGATTTCTTCAGCTGCAGATTTCAAAACGCTTTGCATAGAATTACTTACTCAACTTCACTATTACCTTGAAACGATGCCAAATGGCGACTGCTGATAATATTAAGGTGGACAGGTGAAGTGGGTGGTATTTTTTGGCCAACACATAAACTGTAAACATTTAATACGATGACTGAAATGGACAGCATGAAAGACTAAATCAGAATAATTAAACATCCCAGATATAAGACACTCTGTTTCATTCGTTTCTTCCCTCACTAATCCAATATAAATTTTCTGAGTATCTACTTGCAAAGCTAGATGATTGGGCCATGATCCTTGACTTCAAAGACTCACAGCTGGCAGTGAGATTGGCAAAAACATGATTATAACCCAGTGTGACAAACACCTAATCATCACGGTAATTCTCACATTCAACCGGAGACTGAGGGACACTTTCGTGTTATTTTTCTCTTGGTAACGCATTATTTTTGGTGATGATGCTCAACTATTTGTGCCTCTTCCTCTCTCTAGTATAGTGGAACAGATTACAGTAAGAATGTTTCCACGGAGCTTAATTGTTTTTTGACTCAAATATTGACAAACAGTACATCCTTTACGAAAGCTGGCTACCAGTAAGTCTCATAGAAAATTAAAACACAAGCTGTTACCAACTTTTGGTTAGAAGACATTCATACCACAAGCAGCAAATGACTAAAATCAGATGATCTGTAATTGATTAGTTAAATTATATGCACAGGAAGGATTGTTGAAGTTTTTTTAAAGTTTCATTGAGACATTGAATAAACAAGAAAGGCTCTTTAATGAAACTATGGTTTTAAAGAAAACATGTTCTTAGGTATTTTTTTGAGAGAAGCGCAAGTTACAGAAGTGTACCCAAGAATTCCTGTAGTCCACAATAAACCATACTTTCATTAACTGATGGAGTGTTGTCCCTTTATCACTTTATTTGTACGTGATCACAATAGTAATAAATGTTATTCAACCCACACAAATTGACCAACAGTATAAGAGTGAAAGTCATTTTTATAGCATTCATTCCAATTCGTAAGTAACTGAGAAATCAAACTATGTATCATCTTTTTTGTTGCTGTTGGCAAATAAGAGAAAACGATACAGAAGAACTGAACTATTCAAGCAGGTTGAATCAGGAACAAGGTACCAAAGTTAATTTATGCCATAAATAACTTACTTCTTTTGGATCTCAAACTTTGGATTTGATTTACATTCTCATAAAACTGCCCAATATCAATATTTTCTTTTCTTTCTCCCAACTGGTCTCTCACTGAAACCATTCTGGTAACAGTGGTCACATAAAATAGCTCTATCTGTGATTTAACAGGAGACACGGACTAATATCCTAACTCTAACAGCCCACAGGAGGAAATATGTTATATCTCGCAATCTAAGCAGTTGCCCTATAGGCCTAGAGACTCTATATCTAACACAGTTCCTTCTGGCATGTACTTTGGAAAATTGTTTGCTCCTCTTGAAAACTGAACAAAGATACATGAACACCTTATTTCTTTTACCTACTGACATGAGGTTATATTACCCAGAAGGACTCACTGGTTCTTTGAAAAAGAGCAGGCAGATTATACAGATGCTTTCCTCCATACTGGCTAAAATGACATCGTGTCCTAGGTTTTGTTACTGCTTTTAATAGCTAACTTCTCTGATGCATAAATAGGACAGCTGCTTGGAGCTTGTGCCTGCAACCTCTACTAGACTCAGAAGATAATATCTGGAATGCACCCTTGCCCTCAACCTAGCATTACGTCCTAAGCATTTGGGTTGCAAATAATCACACACCCATAGGGCCAGCTAGTGAGAACATCACTTCCAATGTCATCTGCCAGCTTTCCTCTCCAGGGAAAGGGCAGCAGCTGGGCTAGGCTGCAAGGGACTTGATCCACACTGGAAGAGTAAAGCTGGCAATCCTTAAGCCACTAGCTTGTAGTATAGCCTCCCTTAGGCTTTCCCTGGAGGCCACTTCCCTTTGCTCCTAGGAGATGAAGCAGGGCAGCAGGTGAGACGGGAATGCCAAGGAGAGTGCCTGAGCACATCTGGTGTGTTTCCTTCTCAGTAAGAATCCTCTCAGACAACCGAGCTCCTCTAACACATAGCTGATCTTTGACCCATACAAAACTTTGTTCTTTGTCCCTGAACAACTTCCAGGGGTTGTGATTCTTCCATGTACTCTCCTGGAAGTGGGTAAGCAGAGGGAGGAAAAGCTGGCACTGTGGAGTTATTTGTTATTTTATTGCAAAACAGTCCCTGAAGCTGAATAAGAAGCCACACTAAGGAGCTTACTCAGAAAGGGAGCCAATTCTCAGATAGCCAAGGGCTGGAGGGGAGGGTAGAGAAGCTTCAGGTACATGGGGATGGTGAGTGAGGATCTCAAATGGCTCTATGCTTTGACAGTCCTTCCCTGGCTATTGGGCTTGCTTTCAGACCTTCCAGAGCTATTTCCCCATGCAAAGCCACTGTTGCGTCAGCAAGGTCCCTGAAAAATCTCATCAGAAAAAGCAGGTGTTTTTGAAAATGTGGTTTGGAGAGGCTTCTGAGCTTGGTTGATTGCACTGAGGCAGCTAGGAGAAAGCATGAAGAATATGGACTTGGGTTGAAACAGTGTTTATGATAACTATACATTAACATGCGCAAGGGATGGGAGAGCAACCTGACTTTTTTCAGTCACAAAATAGGGAAGCTGCCTACCTTTAAAACTGTGAAAAAAGCATGAGATGACAGACATAATCAGAAACCACCTAGGATAGGACTTCATATAAAGCAGTTACCCTAAATGTAAATCAGGCCAGTCGAACTTTGGAAGAATCAATGCATGTCCAGGTGAGCAGTTAAGAAAAAAATGTTTTAAGAATCAGGGATTTTATTTGTAAAGGCATGAGGGGTATGTGCATGTGTTGTGTGTGTGTGTATCCACATAATATACATGTATAAGTGTAAGTCACGAAGCATCTGTATTATTCATTTACTTTGTAAAACAATCATGTAAGATACAAAAAAGAAAGTAAGATACTCAAAGAGGTAAATACACAGCCCCGTAGAACACTGAAAAAGGGTGAATAGTGAACCCTAGTCTTCCTAATCCAAAGCCCATAAAGTTCTCTTCTAATTCAAGTCAGAGCCTTTGAAGTGGGTCTGCTATTTTTTTTCAGCTCATCAATCTTTGGATTATCATTTGGGTTAGTGCATAATAAATGAGTGCTCATCTCTGAAGAGATAACTGAAGAAATTAGTCTAAATATGTATGTGGGATTTGGGGAAACACTAATTTGGAAATTAATTTCTGGCTGATACTCTCCATTCATTCATTTAGTCATTCAACAAATAAGCATTAGGCTCCTACTGTGGGCCAGGAAGCTGCTGGGTCCTGTAGAAATAATGAGGAAATGAATGCAGAGACTGCCTCCAGGCCGTTAGAATCTGGGGCAAATGAGATATGAAACATTTGAACAAATGAGAGCGACAAGCGAGAGTGCCTTCCATTTCCGTCTATCAAGACCTTGATTTTAAAGATAATGTAGGGCCCAGCTGTGGGATATGCCTGAGAATGTCCTGGGAATGATTCTACAGTCCAAGCATGTAGCACGTGGATCAGAGAGACAGGTGAGAAACAGTCTCAACAACCTACTTCTACTCTTACTTAAAATTCTTTTTTTTTTTCTCTATTTCTGAACTACATCCAAAGGTCTAGTTTTTAAACGTCCTTGTACTCTGAAGTGTAGAGGTTAGAAAACAACTCAACTCCATCATCACTAAGTGTAAGGGCCTAGCTCTGACTGAAGAGGAAGAGGCAGTTTCTCCAACTCTGTGTGCAGAAGTTCCTCCTGGAATGTTTGTGAAAATCGCCAATTTCCTGTCCCTGCATACTGATTGAGAAGGTCTGAATGAGGTCTAAGGATATGCAATCTTAGCAACCACCACACATCTTTCTGATGCAAAGGGCTCTCAGGAACACACTTTGAGAAACACTGGGATATATTTTATTTTATATTTTATTTTTTTTATTTTATTTTATTTTATTGCTTGTAGCTTTAAATTATCTCAGACATTGTTGTGGAATCAGAAGTAATTCAAAACTTCCACATGGGTCTGTGCTCTTCTATTACCATATCTAAACTTGGTGAAGGGAGCTTTCATCCTCCTACTGAAAATTTCTGAAAATGCTCTCTAGAGCACAGCATTTGGATAATCTGATTGTGGTGGTTCTTAACCCCAAATGAATATTATAATCTCCTGTGGTGCTTTAAAAAAACAGAAAGCCCAGCCTTCACCCCAGAGCAGAGTCAGATGGGAATTTCTGAGGTGTGACACAGCCAGCAGTATTTTTAAAGGTCTCCAGGTAAGTCCACCAAGCAGGTCAGGATGAGAAGCACCTGCTGTTCTGGATCTGAAACCTTACCTGCTGCATCTCCTACTGCTGAAAATACCCTTTCCATTTCTGCCCCCTCCTCTGCTCACCTACCCGCTGCTCCTCCTGCCCTCTGGTGACTGCATTCTGTTTCCAAAGCCCTCAGCGCAGCCCAATTGCTCTGTGACTTTCTCTCACTTCCCTACTCTGTGACTGTCCATCCCTTGTACTTCTCCTGCCAGGCTGGGAGTGCCGTGAGCTCTCAGAGCCCGGGTGAGGCTGACACCCAGTCAAGGTTTGTAGGATACAAGTGAATCCATCAAAGGGCAGTGCAGTGGTTTTAAATGTGTCATTTTACGTCTTTACATGGGAATAGTAGGTATGAAAGAAACTGGCCAAGGCAATACTGTGAATAAATAGCAAGTCATTGCTTGCCAGTAAGTGCCTGTCAAATAGCTAGACTAAGAAACTTAATTTAAACTTGCAAACCTCCAAACTCCCAAGGAAAAGTAAGATTAATCCTTGGTTTTCCCTTTGTATTGCAAGGCAGGGAGATGAGATTGGGAGCAGTAGCAGTGATGATGAAGTGTATGGATGCACACCTATTTATATATACATTTGTGGGTGTCTGCACTTGTGTATGTGCATGCCTAGCAAGCCAGGGTGTGTGTGTGTGTGTGTGTGTGTGTGTGTGTGTGTGTGTGTGTGTGTCTAGGGATGTGAGTCTGTTACCTTCTGAATAAATGTGCTATTTTATTGAAACACAGATTCTCAAGTGTTTTCCCCAAATCCTCAATATGTTCCTCACTTCCAAGAAAGTAACAATCAGTACAAAAAGGATTGAGGAACATTTTATTTATGTATTTGAGATGGCGTTTCACTCTGTCACCCAGGTTGGAATGCAGTGGCAGGATCATGGCTCACTTCAGCCTCGACCTCCTGGGCCCAAGTGATCCTCCTACCTTAGCCTCCTAAGTAGCTGCTTCCACACACACATGCCACCACACTCGCCTAGGTTTTTCAATTTAATTTTTTTTTTTTGTAGATACAGAGTCTCCCTGTGTTGCCCAGGCTGGTCTTCAACTTCTGGGCTCTAGTAATCCTCCTGCCTCAACCTCCCAAAGTGGTTACAGGTATAAGCCACTGTGCCTGTCTGAAGAACATTTTAAATTTAGATTTTATCCACGGGTGTACATTTGACGAAAGCCACTAGCAAGAAAAAAAAGTACATGAGGCCTTACTTGTTAGTTTGTTTAATTAGTATAAAAAGCCATTTGAAAAGAATTTCCAGTTGGCATTATTATTAATTCAACCACCCCATTGAGAGTGTTTTCTTACAATGTGTGAAATGAATTGTCTACCCTCATGCAATTAGTTATAAAACAACCTGCTTGTGTAATCAGGGGTCAGTATTGATGAATACAAAACATGCGTATTGCTTAGAGGGAGTCCTTTCCTGCAAATCACCTCTTTGGCAATGGTTATTTTTCGCAACTAAGAACACAGGAACACTCCCTCTAAAAAGTCTGCCTTCAGTGGAAACTTTATATGAAATGATTTTGTAGATAATAACTGACATTTTCTCCCACAAATTCTGATGAAACCTACTGCATGCAAGCATGGGAAATACACAGAAAACAAACTATGAGTTTCCATAAAGAAATGTGAGTTTTTTGATTGACTGGAAGGGTTGACCCGTGGGGGAATTGGGACAAAGTGTCTGTGGCATGAGTCACATAAATCTGACTTCTAAGTACAGATAAAGTCTCAGCAGAAATTCCTATGCAGGAGGATAAAGTGAAACTTTGCTGATCAGTACATATGACCCAAAGGTACTGTGTGTCCCTTTAAACAGTCTTGGATCACTTTGGTCTTTCTTGCCCTAAACTTTGACTGGACCAAGAGCCTGGGGAGAAGGGAGGGCTGCTGAACTGGCCTCACTAGACTCTGAGCCATGTCAGAGTCAACGAACTTCAGTGTTTCTTTTAACTTGGTGCACTGTCAAGATTATTCTAGTCTTTTAAGGACCTGATAGGGCAGAGACTTGCAAATATCATTTTGCTTGTATGTGGTTGGGAATATTAAGCAATTAATATATCTAATATTAAACAAATACTTTTCTGTGGACATTTTTGGAGTTCTTCAACCACATAAGTAACCAATACAAAGTGGTGTGATGATGACAGTGTCTCCAACTGTCAAAGGTACCAGAATCATTGAGAGAGCTTGTTGACACATAGATTGCTGAGCCCCACCCCAGAGTCTCTGATTCTGTAGGTCTGGGGAGGGGCCTGAGAATCTGCATTCCTAGCAAGGCCCCAGGAGAGGGTGATGCTGCTGGTCCAGGGATCCCTTTTTTTGTTTTTTGTTTTTTGTTTTTTTTTTGAGACCAAGTCTCACACTGTCGCCTGAGCTGGAGTTCTGTGGCACAATCTCAGCTCCCTGTAACCTCTGCCTCTCAGGCTCAAGCGGTTCTCCTGCCTCAGTCTCCCGAGTAGCTGGGATTACAGGCACATGCCACCATGTCTGGCTAATTTTTTGTATTTTTAGTAGAGATGGGGTTTCACTATGTTGGCCAGGCTGGTCTTGAATTTCTGACCTCATGATCTGCCCGCCTCGGCCTCCCAAAGTTCTGGGATTAAAGGCGTCAGCCACCGTGCCCAGCCGGGATCATATATTTAAAACCACTGGTGTGGCAGACGCAGAGGACTACTGGATCTCAGAGGAGAGAGACTGCTTCCAGTTTGAAGGGAACAAGAGTTATTTACATGGCATCACTGCTGGGAGTTGGGCATGTGTTCCTTATAGATCACCCCACTGACTTCTGGGACAGTACATGGAAGGGGAGTGGGATAGAGAGGGTAAGAAATATCAAGAGGAATTTGTTAGAAGAGGTTTCCCTCATGGATGGTAGGGAGAAAAAGACTGAAGACATAATGGCAATCCGCACTGATAAATGCAGTTTTTCTTTTCTTTCTAAAATCTGCATCAGGTACACTGTAACAAATCTCAAACTGAATCACCTAGAACACAGTAAAGTTTGAAGGTGCTAGACAGATGACTAAAGAAGTGATCTCATTTAAATACCAACTCCAGTCACTGACAGGTCCTAGGTGAGAACGTGTCAGGGAGCGAAGGGCCAATCCTAGCAGGAAGAGACAGGGTGCATTGGTGGTAGGTGTGGGCCCTGATGGTGTGAGGCGACAGTAGAGGAGGACAAGGGCTCTGAGTGCATGTCAGTTTTCCCCTTGCCTCTCAGAAACTCTCAAATGCCCACCATCTTTGCCATCATCTCTTCATTATCATCACATACTATTTATCCAGTTTACTCATGCGTATAGACCTGTCTTTGATTCTGCTCCAATTTTCTTCCTCACTTCTCTTTCTCTTCTTGTCTTGTTCTGAATCTACTGATTTTTTCCCTCTGCCTACCAACTGTGAACATCATCCCCACCCACTCTATCAAAGATTTGCTTTTTCAGAAATGGTATCCAATTGGAGATTCAGCAGGCCCTGATGTGGTTTTTCTCATTCATTGGAAGGAATCCTACTTATTGAACAGAAAAAATTTATCAAACAGTGTACTGTGGCCCAAGAGTATGAAACAATAACCAAAAGAAATATATAGATGCCTGCATAAGGAATTAGGGAGGGAAGGAGGCAGACACACACACACAGACACACAGACACACACACACACACACACACACACACCCTTCCTTTTCAATGGCTACATGTTCATTACATTTCTTTAGAGGAGAAAATGCTGATGTAAATGTGAGAAATGCCTTATTCTACTTCATTAAGCCAGTTATGTCATTGAATACCCTTTAGTTTGGGCTTCTCTGGAGACTGGTAACATGCACACATATTGAGATCAGATTAAGGGAATCATATCTAGTCCAGCCTGGGATTAGAAGCCTCTCTTTCCCCCTTACCTCATCAAGACATCGTTCATATTGTTCCCTTTGATTTTCATTCTCCAAAGCCAACGCTGAATTCTCTGCCTGCAGTAAGATACAAAAATAACACAAATAAATCAATGAAATGTTGTGTTAGGTGACAACTTATTCAATGCAGTTACTAAATATATCTCCTCAGGACCCAAGACAATCTTTTAGAAGTACCTTTGACAAGTTCACTCTAAGTACTATTATAAATATCTCAGGGATGACTTCTGTCTTACCAACTTGCTCACTAAAATACACGACAACTTAAAGAAATACAAAACTTGATATTTCAAACAGGTAGAAAATCAAATTGTGCCTTGATGTGAGAGTGTTCCATAAAAAGATTAGAACGTTTATTCCATTCTATGAAAATGTAAATGTGAGAAATGCCTTAATCCACTTCATTAAGACCTGTCAGAGACTCACAGCCTAATATTTGTTTAGGCCACAGAAAAGAGTCTCACATAGAGTCATGGAAGCATAATTTCAAATGCAAACTAAATATGTTATTTTCATTGTTAGTCAATGACTTGTGGACATAAGATAATGAGAAATGCAAGACTTGAACTATACTTAAGCCTCCCCTTCCCCATACTCTTGTAAAATTACTGCTTTCTCACTCCTTAGAGTCATGTGGGTATGTGAAGGTTGAATATGGTTACTATGTTACCATGTGGAATAGTAAGGGGAAAGAAAAGTAATCAGTGTAAGCTTACTAGGTTTTAGAAGGAGCATGAAATGATGGTATCAGAACTGCCCTCCATGTTGCGTGACCTGCTTCCACTGCAGCCACTGTGGGTTCCTGTCTGAATCTTCAACTGTGCCAGTGAACCCTTTCCAGGGCTGTGACAATGACCACCCACTCTTAGCCCATAAGCAATCTTGACTCTACCTGTCCCTTCTCTTAAACCCTCCTTGACATTTAGAAGTAGCATTATGGTGATCCAAATCAGCATTTTGAAAATTACAGTATGATTTTTAGGTGGCACAAAGTTCAACATTTTAACTTCATCATTTTATTCCATCTGTTTTTCTAAACTTTTTATTTGGAAATAATTTCAAATTTATATCAATGGATGAATGCATTATGGTTTGCATATACAACGAAATACTATTTGGCCATAAAAAAGAATGAAATAATGTCATTTGCAGCAACATGGATGGAGCGGAAGTCATGTTAAGTGAAATAACACATGCACACAAAGACAAATATTGCATGTTCTCACTCATATGTGGGAGCTAAAAATATGGATGTCATAAAGGTAGACAGTAAAATGATAGATACTAGAAGCTGGGATGGGGTAAGTGAGAGAGGAGATGAAAAGAGCTTAGTCAATGGTTACAGATAAGATTTACAGTTAGCTAAAATACATAGTTAAGAAAAAGGTATAAGTTCTATTTTTTGAACAGCAGAGTAGGGTGACTGTAGTTAACAACAATGTATTAAATATTTCAAAGTAGCTAGAAGAGAGAACATGAACTGTTACTAACACAAAGAAATGACAGGCTGGGCATGGTGGCTCACTTCTGTCATCCCACCCTTTGGGGGCAGAGACAGGTGGATCACTAGAGGTCAGGAGTTTGAGACCAGCCTGGCCAACATGGTGAAACCCCATTTCTACTAAAAATACAAAAATTAGCTGGGCATGATGGTGCACACCTGTAATCCCAGTTATTTGGGAGGCTGAGGTAAGAGAATCACTTGAATCCGGGAGGCAGAGGATACAGTGAGCATAGATAATGCCACTGCACTCTAAGCAGGAAGATAAAGTGAATGAGACTCTGTCTCAGGAAAAAAAAAAAAAAAGAAGAGAGAGAGAGAGAGAGAGAGGAGAAGAGAAGAGAAATGATACTCAGGCTGATGGATGTCTCAAATACCCTGACACGATCATTATACATTCTATACTTGAAACAAAATATCATGTGTCCCATAAATACGTAAGATATTATGTATCAAAAAGCAAAAATAGTATAAAGAACTCCCAAAAACCCTTTCCTAAGATTCAAAGATTGTTAACGTTTGCCACATCTGCTATATCAATTCCTTTCCCTTTCTTTTCTGTACCTGGAAAGTAAGCTACAGACATGGTTTCCTTTATCCCTAAATACTTCCATGTGTATTTCCTAATAACAAAGGCCTTGTCTTGACAATCACAGTATAGTCATTAATTTCAAGAAATACCATAGGAAATATAAATTAATACAGTACCATAATCTGATCTACAGTTCTTCCAATTTCACCAGTTAGCCCAATAATGTCCTTGATAGCATTTTTTACAGTATACAATCCTATCTGTGATCATGCTCTGCATTTGATTGTCATTGCCGTTCATCACGCACCCTTTAGTTTGGAATAGTTCCAGATTTATGATATGGAGTCTCACTCTTGTTGCCCAGCTGGAGTGCAATGGCATGATCTCGGCTCACTGTGACCTCCACCTCCCGGGTTCAAGCGATTCTCCTGCCTCAGTGTCCCGAGTAGCTAGGATTACAGGCTACTGCCACCATGTCCGACTCAGTTTTGTATTTTCAGTAGAGATGGAGTTTCATCATGTTGGCCAGGCTGGTCTTAAACTGCAGACCTCAGGCCATCTGCCCACCTTGGCCTCCCAAAGTGCTAGGATTACAGGTGTGAGCCACTGCGCCTGGCCTGGAATTGTTTGTTTGTTTTTAATGTTTTTTATTTTCTTCTTTCCTTCTTTTTTCTCTTATTTCCTCTTCTTCATTGCCTTTCTTTCTTTTTTTCACCCCTTTCTGAGTAGAGGCCAGTTATGTTGTTGAATATCCCTTAGTTTGGGCTTCTCTGGAGCTCCCTCGTACACAGTTGGTGGAAACAGCGCACAGGCAATGCTGGGCTCTTCTCAGTGCATATAGCAGCTGCATGACATCCATGGGACCCGCTGCTGGACATTGTAACTTTCATCACTTGGTTAATGTAGTGTCTGCCAAACCTCCCCACTGTGAAGTTACTGGCTTCCCATTTGTGATTAATAAGTAATTTTGGGGGAGAAACTTTGAGGGTATGAAAATATCCTATTGCTCATCAAACTTTCACCTACCTATTTTAGCAACCATCAATAATTTTCAAACAAATCATTGATTAACTTGGTCGCAAATGGTGATTTCTAACTCCATGTTTCTATCTACATTTATGAGTTGATATTCTCTTCTATAAGTTAGTGCTTTTCCTATTTATTAATGTGCAAACATTGATTCTGATATTACTCAAAGGGTTATACGTTACTACTACTATTTTTAATTTTGATGTTCAAATCACTCCAGCTTTGGGCAGGCAAGACCCTGTAAGCTGGTGGCTGTATCCTTTTGACATGTACCCATCATTTCTTAAATATTTCCTTTTTCTGCAAAAGGAGATGTTCCAGGGCCATCTTGCATTTTCCTTGCTTCATCCCTGAAATCAGGCATTTCTCCAAGGAATTCTATTTCTTTTTAGTTGGGGAATGATATTTGGAAACTAAGATCTGGGTGTTAACCTGTATCAGTTGCTACCAAGGAGTCACTGCGACCAGTCTCTTTCAGTGGAAGGATTTCTCCCCACTCCCACCGGTACAGGCTCACTGCCCCACCTCACCGCAAGCCCCACAAAATTCTTTCTTGCCTTCTTTTCTTATTAGCATCTTCCTTTTTGTACAGTTAGAACTCAGGCTCTCAGCAATATTTTAACTCCTTTGTTCAATCTTACCCTGTGTACAAAACTGGTACCTACCTAACCCAGTGCTAGGAAAAGTTCAGATGTGTGTGTTTCTTTAGAAGAAAAGTATACAGTGAAAATGCTGTGTCCAAGAGTTACTAAGTTGGTTCTTCCCCTCCCTCCCTTTTAGTGTGGTTCTATTATTCATTTGAAATTCAGTTCGGTTCATTTGTTGCTGATAGTATTCAAATTTAATTTCCTCTCTTCTTAATTACATTTTGTTTTTTAGAATACATAAAACATTAACAGGATTCCAAAAGTTAAAACTATATTAAAGGGTAGGTATTGAGTGTAGTGTTCCTCCCTCTCCTGCCCCGTTCCTGTCTGCCTCTTGAAGATTAATAGTATCATTACCCCTTTTTTGTCTTCCTTTGTTACTATTAAATTCACGTCCTTTGGGTGGGTGCGATAGCTCACACCTATAATCTCAGCACTAAGGGAGGACAAGGTGGGAGGATCCCTTGAGCCCAGGAGTTCGAGACCACCCTGAGTAACATGATGAGATCTCCGTCTCTACAAAATATAAAATAAAAATTAGCCAGGTGTGGTGGTACATGCTTACAGTCCCAGCATCTCAGGAGGCTGAGTTGGGAGGGTTGCTTGAGCCCAGGGAGGTCAAGGCTACAGTGAGCTGTGATTGTACCACTGTACTCCAGCCTGGGTGACAAAATGAGATCCTAACTCAAATACACACACACACACACACACACACACACACGCCCAAAATACACACGCCCCCAAAATACACACATACACACCAAAATACACACACACACGCATACACACCCCAAAATACACACATACACACCAAAATACACAAACACATACACATACACACACACACACACACACACACCCCATGTCCTTTGACTCCCTCCTATTACATATCCAACAATCACCTTGCTTCCTTTCTCTCCTTTTTCCTATCATTTTATCAGTTGCATTCCTTCTACTTTGCCAGGGCATATCATGTTCACACAGGCTTCTTACAACTTTGCCCCTACCCTTGGTTTGGCCTCCTTAATGGATAATGGCTGGTTGGTCTTATATTCTTTTGCTTCTGCAGCAAAATAAATTGCTTTGAAACTCCCTCTCTTCGTTTTCCCCCTCACAACCACATCTCCTCTTTCCCCTTTACCTCCTTCTCACCCGGCAGGCTGCCTCTCTGAGACAGCCACCTGGGTCTGCTCACTTTCCAGCTCTGCCCAGCAGCCCACTGAACCTGCCACATGTCCATCTGTGTGCAGTGCTGGCCTTGGGCTTTCACATTCAAGGCGTGCTTTCCTTGGTGCCCTCTGCTTTCCATCTCCCTGGGCACACAGGCTGGCAGCAGGAGTGACATGGCTATCTGGTATTTATTTTTCTACTTATAGTAATTTGAAATTCAAGTGTTCTCTGTCAATGATAATGCAGAAGGCATGGGTTATGTGTGGTTTTAATTGTGTTTCCTGGTGATATGGATGTTTTCTTTGGCAGATGCATGAAAAGTTTCAAACGTAGGCTGGTTTGTTACTTTAATCAATAATAAAATTTAGGAGAAGTGATTGAATGAGGATACGGCACACGAATTGAGGAAAACTCCTGGGAAAAGTCTGTTTGAGAGTGACTTGCCATTTTGTTCAAGGTCAGATCATTTCAACAGTCACAGTTCAAGATCCAGAACTCCTCAAACACTGTTTCTTCTTCAGGTTACAGTCTTGATCCTTGGCTTTGAACTTGTTCCTTTGGGGCTGAATCCCCGTTTAAAAAACCTGCGAACACTCCAGTCCCTCGGGTGGGATCCTGCCATGTTCTTTCAGGTCTCATAATGGACAGACATCTGTCACACAGCCCAGTCCTTCTGTGCTCAGGCTGATCGTCTGTTGGATCTTTTTAAATACAGTTATTGGTTATTCCTAGACTGTTTCTTCTCTTCATTCTTTGCCAAACTAAACTGACTTTGCTGATTCCTTCAGGGATTGCTTTTGGCCAGTTCCATGGAAGATTTTCCATCTCTGCAGCTGAGATGGAATCCCGCAGTTCCTCTTCCAGCCCAAAAGGAAGGGCAGGCTCAGGTTCCAGTTCCATTCTGTTGCAGTCTTACTAGGCAACGCCATGCTGGGTAACTTTTAGCAAGTCACTCGCCATTAGCTGGGTTTACAATTCCTTAGTTAATAAACAAAGAGAACTAACTAGCCAATCTACAAAGCAACTTCCAGTTCAAATATTTGGATACCATGAATCATGGAGGAAAATGCTAGAATTCCAGTTCCACAAAGCCATTATTTCTTTGGAGAAATTTACCTTTTGTGGGGTCTGCTGATTTTAGTAAGGCAACAGCACAAAGGATAATGGGAAGAGACAAAGGAGAGAACTGCAAATGCCACTTTACACTGTTTTCACTTTAAATGTCTTGGAAAAAATGTGTACGGAAATAAAGCTGAAAATAGGAATTTATATGGGATGTCTGTATCTCACTCCTACCCGCAATATCACATTGCAATAACACTGCAATCGATCCATTCAGATAATTACCGTCATTATACCGTTTACATTACTTGCCTCACGTTTACTGCTCTGACAATCTATTACCGCCAAGCAAATTAAATACCTAAAGGGTGCTGGTGAAAGCACAATAGTCACATTTATGGTTACTGTGTTCAGTTACAGAGACCAATTTAATTGATGTAATCCTACATATCCCATGGGACAAAAAAAGATATTAACAATTATGCCAGTGAAGTTAAAATAATCTTGAACTGATGATTTTCTTTAATCCATTTGCATTTATTAGAGATTCAGGATTAACCTGCTACCAACTTATGGCAACAGAGGGGGAGAAAAATAAAACAGGAAAAAAAACCCCTCTTAATTAAATGTGATTTAAAGAAACAGTGAATATTTATACAGCAGGAATGGGAACGGATAAGCAGAGAGAGAAAGGGAAGAGAAAATGCAGGTGTCATTACTAAGAATTACAGAAATTACAACACAGGTCTTTTTCTACTCTAAATAAGTATGTTATTAAAGTCAATAAGCCCAGAGGATGCAATTAGAGCATTCAAGTAAATGGAACAGTGGATCGTTGCATTCAGCTTTGTCTTCCACAACAATAGAAAACTTTTGCTAGACTTAGCCCGTGACTTAGAAGATTTCCTGCTCAGCGTGGTTTCCCCATGGCTCCAAATTATAGCGGTCTAAACATGTTTGTGGTTTAATCTCTAAAAATCCTTAAATGTCCTTATAAAATCAAAGAGCATCACAGAGCAAATCTATATTGGTTTGGTTTACTGTGGAAAAGGGATTTGAATTGTTACGTAAAAGGAACTGTGTTTCTTAGAGGTCCTGCTTAGTGAATAGATAGGCTGGCCAGAGCTTACCAATAATTGAACAATCTATGTTTCTAAGACCACTGTTCTACATTAATTCTATAAGTATGTGTTATGTTTAAAATCTTTGTATACCACAAATTTGTTTAATAGATCCTTTTCCATAGACCAAAGGTAGACTACTTCTACACAAAAATCTGTCCTCTGTATAACATAACAGCTCAGCTGCAGGCTTTTCACCTCTTATACTCTGTCTCCACTCACTTTCATGACCTTATAAATCTGCTTCTCCACAGGGCACACCACCTCAAGAGCCAGGCTCAGCTTCTAAAGCTCCCATGCTCCCTCCCGGGCTGTGCCTTTGCTTTTGCTGCTTTAGCATGGAATATGCTTATTCTTCCATTGGCCTTTCTAAACCCCACTCAGTTTTCGTGGTCTGGCTCAAATCTGGACTTAAAATACTTAAATGAGGACACATTTAAATTTAAAAAAAATTTTTGAAGGTAAAAAAATATAGCAAAATGTTGCAAAGAATTCCCCCACATCATTCAACAGACTCCCCAAAGGTTAACTTTTTACCACATTTGTTTATCATTTAATAGCTATCTATACCTGGAGATGATTTTTTAAAAACATTTGAGAGTAAGATGTAGACACAGTGCAACACCCTTTTACCTGTTAATACTTTGGCATGTACTTTCTAAAAATAAATTTTCTATATAATCACTGTGTAGTTATCACATTCAGGAAATTAACACTGATGCAATAACCTAATCTGCTCTACAGGCAGGCCTTGTTCAAATTTTACCAGTTGTCCCTCAAGTGTCCCTATCTAGTCCAGGATCCAATCCAGGTTCCCAGAGCTACATCATTTCTCTTTAGTCTCCTCTTATATGGAACAGTTTCTGAGGTGTTGTCTTTCATCACCTTGATACTTTTTAAAAGTACAGGCCAGTTATTTTGTAGAATATCCTTCAATTTGAATTTGTTTGATGTTTCTTCACAGATTTTAGTATTACGGCAAGAATATCACGGCAATGACTTTGTGTCCTTCTTGGTGCATTGTATCAGGAGGCCCAGCATACCAATTTATCCCATTACTACAGGTGGAGTATCCCTAATCTGAAAATCTGAAATGTTCTAAAACAGAGCCAACATGAATAAAGAAAAATACACTGGAGACTTTTAGATTTTGTATTTTCAGATTAGGAATGCTGACTGGGTAAATATATAATGTAAGCATTTCAAAATCTGAAAAAAAATCAGAAATTTGAAGCACTTCTGGTCCTAAGCATTTTGAATAAAGGATACTCAATTTCTATATTAAACTTGATCACCTGGTGAAGGTGGTATCTGTGACATTTCCCCATTTCAAAATTATTTATTTCCTCTTATGAGCAATAAGTATCTTGTGGCAAGGTACTTCAAAATATGTCAATATTCAGAGTCTTTGAGATTGCAAATATGCAAATATCTGTTCTTTGGTTCACTCCTCTTACATCTATTGATTTTTTTTTTTGACTAAAACAATTACAACTGTGGTGGCTACAAAACAGCAACTGTTATTTTTATCTCCCTATCATCTATCTATCCATCCATCCATCCATAGCAACTTTTATTCTATCTATCTAATCTATCTGACTCTATCCATCCATCCATCCATCCATCCATCTACCCATCCATCTATGTTGGTGCGAATATAATTGTAGTTTTGGCCATTACTTTTAACAACAAAAAATGAAATTATGTTTGCATCAGTCTAATATATACCTTTTTAGAAACAAGGTCTTGCTCTGTCACTCAGGCTGGAGTGCAGTGATGTGATCGTAGCTTACTGCATCCTCAAACTCCTGGGCTCAAGTGATCCTCCTGCCTCAGCCTCCTGAGTAGTTGAGACTGCAGGCATGTACCAACACACCTTGCTAATTTTTGTAGAGACAAGGTATTGCTATGTTGTTTAGCCTGGTCTTGAGCTCCCGGCCTCAGGTGATCCTCCTGCCTCAGCCTCCCAAAGCATAAATAGTAATTTAAATTCTACTAGTCTTCCTACATTTGCTACTTTAAACCTTATCATAAGTAGGGTCACACATTTTAGCACTTTGTTATAATGCCTTCAATTGAGGTTAGTAGTTTCATGAGTATTATTAGTCTTCTCAGTTAGACTCTATGCCCTTTGAGATAGGGATCATGCTTTATATGCCTCTTTTCAAAGGAGATGTAAATTAGTGTATTTTAATTATAGTTATGGATGAAAATGAAAACGCAGTTTGATATTCAGATTCGCTTAGCATCAGTGAGTTTGTTGGCATGGTATATGTACTTTTACCCATGTCATCTCAATGGTGGTCATACACACATGTGGATATATACTGATGTATCTTTTAAAAAATGTTATCTTATAGACAAATGAGAAATTAAACTAGTGATAATCAACTTTTACTCTTTGCAAGCATCAATATGAATTTGATTTATTTTTATGGTGTCTATATTTTCTTTTTCTTACTTTTCTTTCTTTCTTTCTTTTTTTTTTTTTTTTTTTGAGACAGGGTCTCTGTCACCCAGACTGACAGCAATGGTATGATCTTAGCTCCCTGCAACCTCCACCTCCTGGGTTCAAGTGATTTCTTCCACCTCAGCCTGGGACTACAGATACGTGCCACCACACCCAGCTAAATTTTGTTATTTTTGGTAGAGATGGGATTTCACCATGTTAGTCAGGCTGGTTTCAAACTCCTGACCTCAAGTGATCTGCTGACTTCATCCTCCCAAAGTGCTAGGATTATAGGAGTGAGCCACTGCACCAGGCTTGGTGTGTATATTTTCAAAAAAAAGATGAATATACACCATCTGACACATTTTGACAACTGACAAAATATTTAAAGCTTGTACTTTGTTATATTGAATAGTAGAGGAGACCAAGGTTTTGCCCCTCACTTATAAATATTAACTGCACTTATTACTAGTATTGGGGTCATGGTAGATTAAAGATGGTTACAAATGCTTTGTGACTTATCTCCTTGAATCTAGGCTGGCCTTACTGACTTGATTGACCAATGAAAGGTGGCTGAAGTGACATCTTTGGGACTTCCAAGGTTATACCATGAGCATTTCAGCTTCTACCTGGCCTTTCAGAACACTTCTTATAGGAGCTACCATGTAGGCAGTCTGAAGGTTTTGAGGTGGTGTAAAGCCCCAGCTATGCAGACAGGCCCTGGAGGATGAAATGCCTTGCAGAGAGAGATAGGCCAGGGGACACTGAGAAGCCACACAGACTGGAAATGAACTATCCAGGGGTGACCTCCCCAAATTTCTGACCCACACAATTGTGAGAAAAAATAAACTGTTATTTAAGCCTCAAAGTTTTGAGATAGTTAGTTACACAGCAATAAATAAGTGAAAAAGTTATATTTAGGAAACAAGGTGTAACATCTATTCTTTTATGTGTACATTCAATTATTTTTCTTTTGCTGTACCTGTAGGAGCTATGCTACGGGGTATACAAAGATGCATAAACAGTAGAGGGGCCACCATAAAGAAAAATACAGTCCAATAGAAGAAACAAGCTGATTTCTAACACTGAAAAGTATAATGCAATAGAGTCAGAACAACAACAACAACAAACAAATCAACAAACTTTGGTTGAGGTAGGAAAGATGTGACCTTTGAATCAGCCTACTCAACAGGCATTCAAAACAATAACAAAAGTCCATGTTGGACTAAATAAAAATAGCACAACTTTGAACAAAATACCAAGAAAATGACATCTGCCTTGTATTCAAAAAGTAAATTATTCAAGCAGGCTAGAATCCTGGGTGTGACTATTGTCAAATTATTACAAAAGCAAATAATGTCAGACACTATCCAATACCCACCGCAGAGAAAATACTGGACTCAACAGTGGGAAAAAAAGAACAAACCGATCATGTGCAAATGAAACAAGGAGAAACTGAACAGGGTTGAGTGGTGTGGAGCAAAGAAGGTGGAAAGAAGATATCCTCTGAAGGGAAAAAGAGAGAGAAAGAGAAGAAAACGACCAACTCACAGGAGTTAAAAAAGGCTGCCTCCCTGTGGTTTTCCCATGGCAAAAGCTGGTCTTTTCCAGAGTGACATCTTTCAAGCTTGCTGAAACCGCTTCAATTCAGCAAAGGCAGATAAGCAAGTCAAAATAAGATCAGAAAAGGTATTTCTCTAAAATACCAATTCAATACATGGCCTGGCCCCATAGGTGAGAAAAGGTGCTTCTGTGCTTTATTTTTCTCTTTGGAATTTTTTTCAAAAATGCGCTTCTTCACGATGGCCAGCCTGGGTCAGGGTCCTGCGCCACTCTACTTAAATAACACACTTCGCGACTCCGGGCCATCCCAACAACTTTAGTCTGGGGGCCAAAGAACTTCAGGTTCAGCCTTCCAAGCAAAATATACAGGTCCCCCAAAAGTTCCTAATTACCTTGCAGTGTGTTCTGTTTTGAAAGTTATTTAAAAACATCCTAAGGAAAAAGCCCCAGAGGAGTGGCTAAGTGTGGCAGTCAGATGAGTGCCTTTTCATCTGTTAGAATGATATGAAGGAACACCAAGAACTTCCTGAGTACAAGGAACACCAAGAACTGGAGCTGGATATTGAATCTCCTTCCCTCTATGATTATAATTCAAACTTATGGGGTTTCTGAGTCACTCATCTTATCACACCTGGCTGCCGTGGTGGCCATGTGTGGAGCACAGCTGGCTAAATGGTGTTCCCCGCTGATTGTATCTGAGAGCTTTTATAGTATCCAGACCCAGGCAATGTCTAGGGCTGCTGGGCATCTTAGACGCAAATGTCATCATCCTAGAAAGTGTCAATAAATATATTAAGCTTTGACCACCCACACAGGAACAAACATGTGTGCCCATACATGCATGAATGCATCCTCACAATGTCCTTGTTTTCCCACTCAACTCATTAGGTTTGGGACCCGTGCAAGACACGAGGGATATAAATTACATAAAAATGAAGTCTTTGTTTCAAAAAGGTTGAGGAGCTTCGCCATGAGAGCATGTGATGCAGAACCTGTCCACAGTTTCATTTTTGAAGAGTTGAATAGAAAACACTTCATAATGAAACCTCTGTGTACTTTCAGAATTTAAATGTTTGGGTGGGGCGTTAGGCCAGTGGCTTGGAAACCTGAGTGTACACTAGAATCACTTGGGGGGTTGTGAGATCACAGACTTGCGGGAGCACCCACGTGTTTGGATTCAGGGTACCTATGGTAGGGTCCAAGAATTGACATCTCTAGCAAGTTTGCAGGTGCTGCTGCTGCTGCTGAACCGGGAATGGCACTTTGAGAGTGTTCAAGATGGATCAACTTCAGGGTAAGGTTGGGTGTCAACTCCTTCCCCCATGCTGTCATTACTGTGGAAGTGTTCAGAAGTCTCTTGCTGCGTCTCTGGAATTGGGGGTGGTCACCATACAATTTCGTACTTTTCCTTCTCTTGTTTTGTTTGTGAGTCTGCCTCTCTCTCCTAATCAGTGACTCCCATTGGGAGAAAATGGCCTAAGGGCATAGATCAGTGTGTCTCTGTGTAAGCATATGCATATGTGTGAGTAGAACAGAAAAAAATGTGTATGATTTGGAAAACCATTATTTGATGCTGCATTACATCTGGGAAATAATAAATGATAATGCTTTTGTGATACAAACTGAGAAGTCAGCTCGGTAATTTCCTTGCCCAGGGGGATATACAGAAAAGAAATCCATGCCTGGAGTGGGAAGGCAGGAGGACTGTTAAGAAGATCTATCTTCTTAGGAGGAGAGTAAGATAATCTGATGGGAAGTGATGGCAGGCTTTTTAAATTTCCTTATATTTGAAATGGAAGTAAAAATAAATGTCTGTCACTATTTGGGGTTGCACGAGATGATGAGGGCAGAATGTAACGGGCTTGCAGCCTGGCCCTTTGCGTGGTTCGGTGAATGGCAGTTTCCTTCAGTCCTTTGTAGAACAGCTCCTGTCTGAAACCTCAGCCACTCACAGGCTTTAATACAGCGGGTGGTGGTGTCAGCCGAGGCAAAAATTGTCCCTGTTGAAGGAGAGATTTTGGCCAAGAGAAACGTGTCCTGGGTCCTCTGGACTGGACATTTTAAACAGGCTCACATATGGATTCGCTTCAGGCCCTGGTTCCTTTAATCCACAGTCTTCCTCTCCCATCCTTTCTCCTATGTCTCTCTCACCTTCTTACTTCCACTTCCAGGTGCCCATTAATCAACTCATCATTACATTTTATCAACTCAATATTACATATTCAAGCTCAAGATGTAATACATGTTTTCCAATTATGGTAGAAGCAGAAAATTCGGGGACTCTAAAATTTCTTTGTAAAAACAACCTTTAAATCTTAAAACATATTCCATCCCCCACCACCAGGTGTGGTTTCGGAGATACAAATCTATGGCTTTCAAGCGAGGGTGGACTAGAGTGAATTTTTTGGTTTTAGAAGCCTCACAGAGAAATTTCACAAAGCTAAAAAATGTAAAACAATCTGATCACTCTGTTGAGTAGAGAATATTTGTGGCCTTAGCCACCAGGTATTTCGGAATTTGAACTATACGAAACTCATTGATTGATTTTCAGAAAAGAATGTCAATTAATATATTGACCTTGTTACCTCATTTAAGTGAAGGTCCCCAAACTCTATGAGGAAGATAGGATCAGCTCCATTTTATAGATGAAGAAAATGAGAGACTGTTTGTCAATATAAATCCTTTGTGTTACGGAGATATTTTATTCATATACACAGTCTTAATCCTTCCTAAGGACTTAATACAGTACTTCGAAGAAAAATATATAAATGACAATAGCCTGATAAATGCCTGCAATACCAGAGTGTTTGCATCCTCTCTACCAAGAAGCAGGTAATTCAGGTGAGGAAAAAGGCTGAGACTTTCTCCAGAAATAGGAATCCTTGACCTCTGACATATACAAAAATGGGAAAAAAAAGCCCAGGAAAAAAAAAAAAGCACAAACATAGTTGTTCTAAGAATCATTTCATCCAAATAAGGAAGCCACTTATAAAGCAATTTTAAACTACAAAGATACCATTACACACCCACCCAACTGGTGCAAATAAAAAAATCTTGTATGGCGGCCCCCTCATGTACTACTGGTGGGAGTATAAATTACTACACCTATTTTAGGATATTTTGGCTCAACTTGCTGATAGAGAGGATGCTCATAGCTTTTGACATAGCAATGTCATTGCTAGGTATAAGCCCCGTAGGTACCCCCAAACACATACACCAAGATGGCTATATACATGGGTTCATAGCAGCTTTGTTTTCCAGCCCTCAGAGAGAAATAATCTAAACTAAGATTGATGGTATAATGAATAATTTGTATTAATACATTTATATAATGGGGATACTATGTAGAAATAAAAAACAGTGAAAGAGAACTACATGTTGAATGAAGCTGGCAATGGTAACATGGAATGAAAGAGGCACAGCATATATTCAAAAACACACATGCACACACATACACACACACGCACACACACACACACACACACGATCTTCCAACATGATTCTACATACAAAGTTCAAAAACTGAAAAAAATTAAATTATATTGTTTAGGGATACATACATAGGAGGTAAACCATATTTTTTCAAAAAGCAAGAAAATTGTTATTACAGAAGTCGGACTCATCATTATCTCCACTGGGGAGAAAGGAAATTGTGAGAAGACAAGAGCCCCTGGGGGATTCATGCTAGGATGCTAGCAATGTTCCATATGTGGACCTGGTGGCAGGTATTCAATTTTTTGCTTTATTATTTTTAATTGTAAGTATACATTTTTGTGTATATAAATATGCAGTCTTCTGTAAACATATTTCACACACACACACACTCTCTCTCTCTCTCTCTCTCTCTCTCTCTCTCTCTCTCTCTAACAAGTAACAGAGCCCTAGGAGAGGGCCTGAAGGAAAATT
Organism: Saimiri boliviensis; assembly: GCF_048565385.1. NCBI lineage: Eukaryota > Metazoa > Chordata > Mammalia > Primates > Cebidae > Saimiri > Saimiri boliviensis. Next base: position 122,639,159 of record NC_133453.1, read on the forward strand.
GTGGAAGGGCCCTGGTGTACTTGGACAACCCACTGGCACTACAACAGGTCCAGCAGGTGGACAGCTCATGAGATGAGTGAGGGAAGATAGTGAGGTGGATGCAGCCAGGTGCCAAGGCAAAGGGACAGGACCAAGGAAGGAATCCTGGTACCAGCAACGAAGAGCGATGGAAGGGGAAGATGGGGAGATTAAAAAAACATGTTATTGTAGCATTCCTGTCAAGGACAACCTACCCCTGAAATAAAACAACAGCACCAAGCGAGGCAGACCTGCATTGGAGAAAGAATTCAGAAGATATTCATCAGCTCCTCACCAGTACCTAGATGAGAAGGAGAGCCAAAGATGACAATGAGTTTTATATTCTGGGTTTCCACCAGGGTGATAAGGTTTTTAATAGATGTGGGTAACAAAGTGAGATAAAGTACGATGGGAGATTTTTAGAAAAAAATCTACTGCTTTGCCATGGAATGATTTTTCCCCACTTTCCTACGGGGAAGAAAACATTGCAATGAATGTGTGACTCTGGTTATTAAGTAAGGTATGCCAGCAGTTACAGCTACCTCTCTCCCCTTTCTTTCCATTGTTTGCATGTTTGTATGAAATTCTTTTGTTCAGGGATGCTGACTGCCCACTCTACCTTTCCCTGTTCTCTCAGGGATGAATACTGTCCCCTTGCTTCAGAAACCAAAAGAAAAACAGGATTAAGCTTTAGGGAGATTATATTAATCATTTAATTTGATTATCAAGCATGATCTCTGGCCTTCCCACTCAGGACCCCTGCCCTTGCAGCTGGTGGTGCAGAGGGACAGTAGCGGGGCAACAGAGTGCTGCCCTCCGCCCTGCACCCCTCTTGTGTCTGCTTCTAGTATGGGTGAGCAGCAGAGTCTCAGGAGCACTGGGAGGCTCGCAGCCTTCTGCTGTCTGCATGGACAGGAGGACAGAGTGCAGCAGGGGTAAAGCAATGTCTAAGTGGAATGTAACTTGGGCACTGCCACCAGCTGAGAGGTAACATAAGGACTTGGGACACCCTTTGAGTTGCTTTTGTGATCTGGAGTCCTGAAACCTCCTTACTTTGCTTAAAAAGTCTCGGTAAGATCTGGCCATAAGAGACAAGTTACCCTTGATTTGTGGCAGTTCTCAAAATCATCAGTCTTTGCAGAAACAATTCTTAGTTCAGTTTTGTATATATGTAGCATGAGAGCAACATCTGGAAGACATCTAGCCAGGAGCTGGAAATGTAGGTCTAGTTGAAGACAGAAGCCAGGGCCAGAGCCACTGCTGTGGCTGTGACAGAGAAGAACATGGAAGCTACAGAAAATGATGATGACGATGATGATGATGACAATGACAGTCAACAGGTGCTGATGATTACTTTCGGAGCTTCACTCCATGCTCAGCCCTCAACAGACTTTATGCTTCCAGCAACACTACAAAGGAGACATCTGTTGCTATCCCCATTTTACAGATGTGCAATCTGAGGCTCAGAGAGGTCGAGTGGCTTTCCTTAGGTCACATGGACCTAACTGAATCAGAAGCACTCTAAAACAATACAGTAAACTTCTCAGCATTTGGAACTTTCAATTGTTTTGCTATAAAGAAATTATGAGAAAATGGATCCCATTCTAGAAACACATTCCCTGTGTGCAAGTTTGAGAGCTAGAAGGGGCGGATGATGTTTGGTTTCTCTGTAAAGAACTGGCAAGCAGTGTGGTTTGCTTTGAAAATCGGGGAAAAACGAACGTTAACACATTTATACATCACCCTAATTCCTCTCGCTCTAGCTTTTAAAATTTCCTCCGTTGCTTTGTGTAAGTGAGTGGTAGGAGTTGGTAGATATTTCTAAGCAGTTAGGACCCTGAGGTGATAAGGGTTGAGGGGAACTGAAATGTAATTTCTTATCGAGGGCTGGATAAAAGAAGAATAAACACCTCAGCTTACAGCTCAGCTCAGGTGCAATAATAGACATGTAGGCTGAGAAGCTGTCAGCCACCAATTTTATTAAAAGATTTTTCTGTTTGAATTACGTATCATTTTACCAAGATAATATTGAATCATTGTTCATATTGTGTACTTCTCTAGTGATGCTACCAAGGAGGTATTTTATACCTAGATGATGTCTCATAGAGATATTTTAAGTATAAAAAGAATGTGATATCAAGAGACCTGGCTTTTTAGTTGTAGTCTGGCACATTTAGAAACAATTTCCAGCAGCATGATGTGGCAGAGACAACGGTGAAGAACACATGGTTTCAAGTTCTTGCATTTAATTACTATCTGACATTGATCAAGACACTGAACTTCTCTTAGCTTTATTTTTTCCCCCACATAATCTTATTAGACAATACCATCTCCAAAGTCTTTTGCAGCCATAAAATCCTAGACTGTATGAATTGATATAGTAATTATCCAAAGATAAATAATCATAGAATCCTAGTTTCTTAAGAGGTGAGAGAATATAAAACTTTAACCGTCTTCACAGTAGAATAATCCATTTTATAAAATTCTGAAATATATGGTGCTCACTTATTCCTTTCTTTGATTCTATGAGAGGGCCAGCAAACTTCCACTAGAACCCTCAGAGCCTGGCTGGCCCTATTTTCTAAACCAGCCTTTGATGCAATCTGTTGAGCAGAGAGAAGCATAACAAAGCCAGAATGAAGTCTCATTAAGACAAACACGGATGAAATGTCAGGCTGGAAACAGCAAAGCTTATTTCTATGTCTCAACAGATGGCTGGGAAAACAATGTCTTGTTGATCTTGTTAGAACAAATTATATACAAAGAAACCCTCTCTACAATGATAGAGCGTGTATGCAGTACTTGAGTGTATTTAACACACCTGTATATACATACGAATCAGAGTTTCTCTACCTCAGCACTATTGACATCTTAGGTCAGATAGTTCTTTATTTTGAGGGGTTATCCTGTAAACTGTAGAATGTTTGGCAGCATCCCTGGCCTCTACCCACTATACATAGACATACCTTGCAGAGAGACATCATGGGTTTGATCACGGATTCCAGATCACCACAATAAAGCAAATGTCAGAATCAAGCGAACCACATAAATTTTTTGGTTTCCCAGTGCATTTAAAAGTTATGTTTATACTACACTATAGTATATTAAGTATGCAATAGCATTATGTCCAGAAAATAATGTACACACCTTAATTTAAAAATAGTGCATCGCTAAAAAATGCTAATGATTATCTGTTTCAGATAAGATTCAGCTGGAATCTTTTTGCTGGTACAGGGTCTTGCTTCCATGTTGATGACTGCTGACTGGTCAGGGTGGTAGCTACTTAAGGTTGGGGTGGCTATGGCAATTCCTTAAAATAAGACAACAATAAAGTTTGCTGCATCAGTTGACTTCCTTTCACAAATCATTTCTCTGTAGCAAGCAATGCTGTTTGTTAACATTTTACCTGCAGTGGAACTTCTTCCAGAATTGAAGTCAGTCTTAAAACCTGCCAAACCTTTATCAATGAAGTTTATGTAATATTCTAAAATTTTTGCTGCCATTTCAACAATGTTCACAGCATATTCACCAAAAGTAGATTTCATCTCAAGAAATGACTTTCTTTGCTCATCCATAAGAAGCATCTCATCTGTTCAAGTAAAACCAGGTTGCAGCAATTCAGTCACATCCTCAAGCTTATCTACTTCTAGTTCTCTTGCCATTTCTACCACATCTGTAATTACTTCCTCCACTAAAGGCTTGACCCCTTGAAAGTTATCCATTGGGGTTGGAATCAACTTCTCCCAAATCCCTGTTAATGTTTATATTTTGACCTTTTTCATGAATCACAAATGTTCTTAATGGTACCTAGAATTGTTTTCAATTTATTTTCCCCAGAGCCATCAGAGGAATCACTCTCTCTGCCAGAGACAGCCTTATAAAATGTCACTACTTCTTAAATAATAAGACTTGAAAGTCAAAATTTCTTGTTGATCCATGAGCTGCAGAACAGATGTTACGTTAGCAGGCATGAAAACAAATTTAATCTTTTTGCACATCTATCCCACATACTTCAGAGTTCTTGGATGGCAAGGTACATAGTTTATGTGTAGTAATATTTTGAAAGGAGTATTTTTTTTTTCCTCTGAGGAGTAGACTCTCAAAAGTAGACTTATTAATAAAATATTCAGTGAACGATGCTGGAAACAGATATGTTGTCATCCAGACTTGGCTGTTCCATTTACAGAGGATAGGCGGAGTATATTTAGCATAATTGTTAAGGGCCATATGATTTTTTGAATGGTATATGAGCATTGGCTTCAGCATAAAGTCACCAGCTGCATTTGTGCCTAACAAGAGTCAGCCTGTCCTTTAAAGCTTTGATGCTAGACATTGACTTCTCCTTTCTAGCTATGAACATCCTAGATGGCCTCTTCTTTCAATATAAGCTTGTTTCATTGCCATCAAAAGTCTGTTGTTAAGTGTAGTCACTTTCATCCATTATTTAAGCTAGATCTTCAAAATAACTTGCAGCAGATTTACATCTTTACATGAAGAAGTAGTTGTTTCACCTTGTACTTTTATGTTACAGTGATGCCTTCTTTCCTTAAACCTCATGAACTAACCTCCACTAGCTTCAGATTTTCCTTCTGCAACTTCCTAACCTCTCTCAGTCTTCACAGAATTGAAAAGAGTTAGTACCTTGCTCTGGATTAGGCTTTGGCTTAAGGGAATGTTGTGGCTGGTTTAGTCTTCTATCCAGACCACTCAAACGTTCTCCATATCAGCCGCAAGGCTGTTTTGCTTTCTTGTCATTCATGCATTCACTGGAGCAGCACTGTTAAATTCCTTCAGAAACTATTCCTTCGTACTCACAACTTGGCTAACTATTTGGGGCATGAGGCCTAGCTTTCAGCCTGTCTTGGCTTTTGACATGTCTTCTTCACTAAGCTTAATCATGACTGGCTTTTGATTTAAAGTGAGAGACATGGGCCGGGTGTGGTGGCTGATGCCTGTAATCCCAGTACTTTGGGAGGCCAAGGTGGGTGGATCACTGGAGGTCAGGAGTTCAAGACCAGCCTGACCAACATGGTAAAACCCATCTCTACTAAAAAGATAAAAAATTAGCCAGCTGTGATGGCACACACCTGTAATCTTACCTACTTGGGAGGCTGAGGCATGAGAATCTCTTGAACCTGGGAGATACAGCCTGCAGTGAGCTGAGATTTAGCCACTGCATTCCAGCCTAGGTGAAAGAGTGAGACTCCCTCAATAACAACAACAATCACAACAACAACAAAAAACAATTAAGTGATAGACATGTTACTCTTCCTTTTACTTGAATACTTACAGGCATTGTAGGGTGAATAATTGGCCTAATTTTGTTACTGTTGTGTCTCGGGAAATACAGGGCCCAAGGAGAGCAAGTGAGACAGCAGAAAGGCCAGTTGGTGGTACAGTTAGAACACATTCAACATGTATTATGTACATCTTACATGGGTGTGGCTCATGGTGCCCCAAAACAATTAAAATTGTCACATCAAAGATCGCTGATCACAGATTACCATAACAGCTGTAATAATATTGAAAAGGTTTAAAATCCTGTGAGATTATCAAAATGCAAAAAGGAGACACAAAGTGAGCACATGCTATTGGAAAAATGGTACCGACAGACCCACTCTATGCAGGGTTGCCACAAACCCTCAACCTGTGAAAAAATGCAGTATTCACAAAGTGCCGTAAAACAAGGTTATGCCTGTACTGGTAGCATCCCCTTCACCTAGTTTTGTTAACAAAGATGTCTCTACACATGCTTCAATGTCCTCTGTGAGAGACCACATACAACCACAACCACACACACACACACACACACACACACACACGGATTATTGTACACATTCACACACACATAAATCGTTGACATCAGATCTATACCTGCATGGCCCTTTCAACTTCATGAGTACATTTTCTACATTTTTAGAATTAGAAGGGTTTGAGATATCAAGTCCAACCATGTAATTTTATAGAGTATGAAAAATGTTATGAAAGCTACTATTATTAAGAGAACTGTAGCCTAGAGACATAAATAATGATGCTTACCCAGTGACTGTAATTTATCTTTTGTTATTAGACACAAGAACACCAGAACCGAAAGAAATCTCAACTTCACCCAACCCAAACCCCATTTTACAAACAAGAAAGCTACACCCCTACTTTTTGCTTTTCTGCCCTTCTACCCATTACACCGATTGTTTGGATCACTTGTTCTGACAGATTTGGGATTAAGTGAATCAACTAGTGGTAGAATTAGTGCCCAATTATTGGGAGAGACAATCTTTACAGAGCATATTCCCTTTATTCAGGTAAGTGGCGACAGGTTGAGTCAGCTCCAGGCTCAGATCTCACACCTGCTGAGTTCCACTTAGGTTTTGTGGCAGCAAGAATGCAATTATCTAGTCAATTGCTCAGGAGGGAACATCATGTCAAAAATATGACCAAGTTCACACCACCATAATTAATCAAACAACTGCTCTAGTGTGATTCTGGTTATCACTTCACCGAATTGGAACTGTCTTTTTAACCCAAGGAGACACTGCATGAATTAGGCTGAACTTTATAGAAGCTAGTCCCATGTTTGGATGCTAATTAGCAAATAATACCCACAATACAACCTGATTAAATGTTTCACCTCTGGGTGGATATGTATTAAGTAAACGATGCTGTAAATAAAATAAGATTGTGTCAGTAGAATATATTTTTGTCAGTACGAAAAAATATTTAAAATCCCCTAAAAAATAGCTCTTTGTATTTTAAAAACTGTCCTAGAATTGCTCTTTTAAAGATGAAGATTCAGGGGATTATCAAGACAGGACTACAGAAAGAATTTCTTTAAAAGAGCAAAAGGCAGTGTTGCTCTGTGCATTAACTGCATATAAAGATATACCAGGAGCTTAGAAGGGACTGGTTGCAATTTGCAAATGCTAGTACTGAACAAGTTTTCATCCCCAATGACACTGCATCATCTTTGTATGTTTGGGGGCACAGATAAGGCTTATTCAAATTTCTAGTTCACATGCATTTCACTTTTGAAAACCAAAGGTTCTCATTTTCTATTAGCTTTTGTACTACTAGTTTCACAGTGTTTGAGGATTCCTGAATTTCTGTGCAGATTGGTTTTTCCACTTATCAACATTCATATACAGAAGCAATTATTATTGTGAATCACCATGATAATAAACTGATTTTAAAGCACTAAAGTAAACAGAAATTTGTATTTAAATTCCATTTGTCTGTACTGGAATGAAGTATTTTTAAATATGAGAAAGTCAATTATTATTCAAAGAACAATCACAACATAGCTAAAAAATGAGCAATCCACAAGAGCAGAAGGTGTAAAGAAGGCATTTATCAGACACCAAGGGAAAAGGCGAAGACAGTTGATAGCTGAGGTGTCCAGTTAAAACTCAACTAGCAAAGCAAATCTCTGGTAGGTATCACTGATAAAGGTCAAGGGGAACAGAGTTATGACAGTGAACTTTAAAAATACTGACAAGAGTACTGGTTTCCACATGTGTTGCTTTGCTATTCACATAAAATCATTAGTCCTTTCACAGAAGAGTTTATTGATTTACACAGACACTCGTTTGTCACATCCTGTAAAGTATATTAAAAGCTGCCCAAGTATTTCAAATGTACTCAGCAAATTTGCCTTCTCACCTGGGTACAGCCTAGATCTTGGCTGTCTAAGATGGTTTTCAGGGTTAAAGGCTTGAATGAAGAGAAAGCAACTTAACAAAAGAATCACCATAAGGCCCCTTCTTGGTGTCTTACCAAGAAGCTGCTCTCATGGTTGGTGGACATAAATGGGGAATTCATCATGTGAAGGGAACTTAACACATTATATGCATGGGGGTTCACAAAGGAGGAATAACACAGTTTTCCTCTTGCTCATCCCCATAATATTCCCTGACTTCCCATATAGTTTGTCACTTCCATCAGATGTGACTGCCACATGCCCAATCCTGCGTCATGTATGGGGAGGCAGTGCAGCGTGACAGATAGGAGAGGTAGCTTTGGCATTCACTCATGTAGGTATTAATTCTGATTCCACAGCTTATCAACACCCTCACCCTGGGTCACTTGCCTTCTTTACCATTCAGTTTCCCAATCTATAAAATGGGAGTAAAAACAGTACCTGCATTGCAGGTAGTTGTGAGGGTCACATGGGATAATGCAAGGAGAGCACTAAAGAAGATGTATAGTCCAAAGCGATGCTACCTTGCAGAGCTGCAGCACCCCCTTTGCCACATGGGCTACTGATAAATTAATTAAAATTAATTTAAACGAAAGATTCAGTTCCTCAGTCCCACCAGACACATTTCAAATGATCAATAGCCTTGTTTGGTTAAATGGCTACCACACTAGATAGCACAGATAGAGAACATTACCAACACTGCACAAAGTTC